>NC_044306.2:75939489-76271155 GCF_007474595.2 Lynx canadensis
TTTATAACCCTAATTTTCTCTCCTACAATGGCAGAGAAATGACATGAAGTACCACGGCGAGGTCAGAGATGACGTAGCTTTTCAGAAACTTATACTGATTCAGACTCTAAAAAGCTGACTGCATGTGTTGAGACAATGAACACACTTTAGTCTCCTAACGTCTAGCTGCTTCTCCCAACTCCCTCTTCTGATCTGCCCTTTCTGCAGGACGTCCCTGTGCAGTGCACAACATGTGCAACCCTATATGTACACAGCCTGGCTTTTCCACAGAATAGTAACAGAAAGCTCCAGCTTCCCATCAACAGAAACTAAATTTTGTTAACATCTATGAAACTCTGAGGTTTGTGGCAGGCACTTCTGTCTCCCCAATATTCAGTCTCTCTTTCTTCTTTGAGAATGAACCTCAAATTTAGAGCTAAAAAAACTACAGTTTCCCCCTTCCTTTGTATCTAGGTATAGCTGTACCTGTCCTGGCCAGTGAGATAGAGGTGAACAGAAGTGGTGTATGGAATTAAAAAAAAAAAAGAAGAATGTTTAAAGGGAGTTTTCTGTGACATGAAGGGAGTGTTCTGTTATCTGCAGCTAAACCTTATGCAAACTGATACAGTGTTTTCTCTGAAAATTAGATGATTTGCTTTGTAAGTAAACTGCTGGAGTGATCTCATGCCAGCATTTAGAACAGTGCCTCGCATATACTGGGTGTTCAAAATATATTTGTTGAGTGAGTGGATTAATAATGAATGTTTTATACCAAGAGAAGACCAGCTAACATTTGCAGCCCATGATAAGGCTTAAAAGTAGTGTCAAGATTAATCTCATAACCCATTCTCCAAATAATCTTCCAAAACATGAGAACAGTATTTTTTAAACTTTTTAAAACCAGAACCCATCATAAGAACTATATTTTACAATAATACATAGTATTTACAGTTACAAAGTACAACGCACCGATGTTTTCTATTTTATTGTTTTTTAAGGGCTAATTGCAACCCACCAAACCAAATTTGTGACTCATTAATATGACAATACTCAGTGTTTGAAAACTGTTTAAAATACAGATATACTTACCTGTTAATTTTTCTGTTAACTGCTAAACGAGTAAGAGCAAACACTAAAGTTTGATTTTTTGTTTCTTAATTAAAACTCTAAAATATTCAGGGCACCTGGGTGGCTCAGTCAGTTAAGGGCCCGACTTCAGCTCAGACCATGATCTCACAGTTCGTGAGTTTGAGCCCCACATCGGGATCTGTGCTGTGAGCGCAGAGCCTGCTTTGGATCCTCTGTTCCCCTCTCTCTCTGCCTCTCCCTGCTTGTTTGCTCTCTCTTGCTCTCTCAAAATTAATAAAAACTTTAAAAAAAGCTAAAATATTCAAAAGGTAACAAAAAGAAACAATGGTAGAAAAAACAAAACACTGTGCTTATTTTGCCATTTTTATACAATAGTTAAATATCATCACTAATGTCTTATCCAAGCTTGGTTCCAAAAGTGCCTACTCTGGATGGTTAACTGTTCTTTCTCTTAGCTAATGAGGGAACCGAAAGTGCACTTCCTTTCTAAGCTGGGATTCTCAAAGTCTACAGATACTAATTTAAAGAAGCAAAGGGTGGCGACTGGGTGGCTCAGTCGGTCGAGTGTCCGACTTCGGCTCAGGTCATGATCTCACAGTTCGTGGGTTCGAGCCCCACGTCAGGCTCTGCACTGACAGCTCAGAGCCTGGAGCCTGCTTCCGATTGTGTCTCCCTTTCTCTCTCTCTGCCCCTCCCCCACTCGTGCTGTCTCTGTCTCAGAAATAAATAAACATAAAAAAATTTTAAAAAAAAAGAAGCAAAGGGCAGCATGGTGTAGTAGAAAACAGACAGCAGTGGGAATGTAAAACACTTGCATTTTAATCCTTGGACTCTGGTGACCTTGGGCAAATCAAGCAATCTATTGGTGTCTCAACTGCTGCAGCTGCAAAACAAGCAGGATGTCCCTGACCCACGATGGAATCCAGCATGTCCATGAAGAAGCCCAACAACGAGATGTGGTGAAAGCTTCTGTGAAAAGCATCTTCCTCCACAGATTTTAGTGAGAACCCATAAGGTGAGGCTCAGGGTAACTGAAAAGCACTTTGGAACACTTAGAGGACAACCTGAAGTTAACATAAAGCCACCACACAAGCCTCCTCTGGACAATCTAATGTTTAGGCATTGAAAAATCATCTATTCCATATCCTCTATTCCTCTCACAAATATTAAGCTCACGGTCTCTGAATATTTCTTTTCAAGTCATGAGCCTTAGCGTGCTCCGCTGTGAAATGATGGCGTTGAACCAGATGATCTACCCTCTCAGTTCCAAAACCCTGAAATTCTTTGATTTCATGTCAGCGACATGAAACGGGAGCTAATTTCATTTCTTTGCCTTGGTAATTTTACCTCCGGCATAATCAACACATGACTCTATTCTGTAGTGATAAGGGTGCTACCCACGTTCTTTGGAAACATTTATTTAATCACCTGCCTATATATTGAGTGCTTTTCCTGTGTAAACTAGCAGCTGAGGAGACATAAAAGAAGTACAGGAAACATCCTGTCCCTCGTGGCACTTCCAGAGGTGGGCTGCTGAAATTCACGGCGGAGAAACAAGCATGAGACCGCGTGCTTCCAGAGAGCAGCAGTTCAGAGACGAGACAACTCAGTGTGTACTTCAGTGCAGGGCGTTAGCCCAATACAGGGACTGTGCTGAGACTTAACCGATGAATACATTTTGCACAGACAGACAGGAAGCAGAAAGAATTATCCAGCAGGAACACGGTAATAAGAAAGAGGACAAGGGAGGCACTGCTCTGACCTCAGGTCTGCCTTTGAAAATCACGGGGGAAGGTACGTTACAAGGCAGGATGGAGACAGATTAGGAGGGGTTTTCAGAAACAAGGGAGGGAGTCTGGATTATTTTCTGCAGGCAACAGGCACGCATGATGGGCTCTTCAACGTGGCAATAACATCTAAACTACCCCTATTTGTTTTTGTAGTATGAATTACTGCTTCCAAATCTCTAGAATTTAGAAAGGTTGCATTTCCGTAAACCTGACAGAGAAAAATGATCTTAATGTTTCCTCCCACATGCAGGATCACCCAACAGAGTACTTCCGGCCTCTCTGCCTCCCTAACGCCCTCCCCAGGAGAAGAAGAGTAAGGTCATTTTGAGAAGCCTGTCCTTCCTCTCTCCTTTCTTCTGGGAGCCGAACTGCCAGCAGGAAGTACACATTCTTCTCTACTCCTCTCACTGCAGGCTCTATGGTGCATCTGGGCAAGTCTGTCTAATCCTGGGGGTCGGTATGAGGCAATCTTACCCCCAGGTATAAACTCTATTCTTCAGCCTCAGTTTTACTGATAACAAAGGCACTATTTTGATCTCCTGTCTGCCTCACTCGTAGTTCTCAACCTGTCAGAACTCAGATGGGGAAGAAAGCCCTTTATACCTCAATTACACCATACTGACTTTCCTGAAACTGCATAACCTCTGCTACGCACAGTTTCCACTTCAGAAACGCTTCAGACTCCAGGCCCAGGGCTTCAACCGTACTGTAACCCCAGACACTGCCAGCCTAGGGCAGTGAGAAAGGTGGCCACCGAAACA
Source organism: Lynx canadensis (assembly GCF_007474595.2). Lineage (NCBI taxonomy): Eukaryota > Metazoa > Chordata > Mammalia > Carnivora > Felidae > Lynx > Lynx canadensis. The sequence continues at coordinate 75,943,109 of NC_044306.2, forward strand.
AACTTACGGCAACACACAGGCAGTCCTGACGGGGAACTGTGGACAGCAATTCCAAACTGATGGCTGCTGTATTTGGGCCCTCACCACCCTAAAGTCCCCGGTCCTGGCATCTCCTCTTCTGGGCTTCCTAATGGTCCAGCCCTTTCTGTATGTCCGAAGCCCACGCCACCAGGTATAACTTAACACTAAAGTAATCGCCCCACAAGTCACATTCTCCCATCTTCCCTCCTAACCCCCCCTTCCACACTGTTTAAATGAAGATTTATAGTCTATTCTCTCTGAGGTAAACAAGCAAGCTATACACAAGATGAAAGATCAGTGGAATTAAGTCTTCTAAGGAGCATCTATATTTTAAGGGTTTAACATGTGATGAGGCCAAATGATAACATGTTGATTATATGAGGATGAAAATTCTGAATACACCTTTTCCAGCTGGGGCCTCTGTCAACACCCTTACCGTCCCTATTCCCAGCCCACCGGAGAGACAACTGGACACAGGCCAGGAGCCATTTCCAAAGGAGGAAAAAATTTGTTTATTTTTATAATCATCAGTAATTATTACTATTATTAATAGCATTTCCAGAAATCTCTACCATTTATGGAGTCCCAGCTCTGCACCATGCATTATGGTGTTTCATATATGTTCTCTGGGTTAATTCAATTTGGCTTTGCAAGGTAGCTGTCAGGGTCATCTTCTCACAGATAAGAAAAGTGAGGCTCATAATCTTGTCCCAAAAGTACACAATAAGTGGCAGAGACCAGGTCTGCCCAATACCAAATTTCATGTTCTTTGTACTATTTTGAGGAGAAGCCAAGATAAGAATTCTAACATTTCCTTGGCATTCTCGTCCCCTGCCCTCTGGAAACTGAGCATAAATACTTTGAAATTGAATAGTTGTATCAACTATGTGGGCTGATTAAGGTCAAAGACACTATCTCCCATTATAAGAGTTGAGTTATGGCATTTTGGAGGATTTAGACCCATTCCTGCCCTTTTATCACACCATCCCTCATCCCACCAATTCAGCTATTTTTCTCTAAACCAGCTGCTCCCAGGGACGAGTCTAGACTTCACTCCAGAAAACAGCTTCTCCAAAGAACTTACTGAGCACCTTACTCCTGGGAACCACCAAAAGAGGTAAAATTGATTATTAAGCCAACAGGAAGGGAAAAAAATGTTCTTAAAACCAACAAGAGAAGAAAAAGACTTAATGTGAAAGGACAACTCTCCTACTATCACTGGACACATGCCAACAATATAGAATCCATACCTAAGATTAGGACAATTATAATAACACATTAAACTGCCCCTCACAAAAACATGAACTTCTGGTCCTCACAGCTCCTGGCTATCCCAGAAGGGACTCCCATTCCTCAGACCTGGAAATTACACCCAAAACTGACTCTACCAGCCCCAAACGGGGATGCAAAACTGGAGTCTCTTAGATGCAGCAATGACCTCATTACTCCAATCACAATACAGTACAGCTTCTAGCCTCAAAGAGAATAATGGTTTTCAAATATAGATCTCCAATGTTCAATTTGATTTGGAATCCAATGGTTCAAACACATTTTCTTTTTTTTTTTTTTTTTAATTTTTTTTTTCAACGTTTATTTTTATTTTGGGGACAGAGAGAGACAGAGCATGAACGGGGGAGGGGCAGAGAGAGAGAGGGAGACACAGAATCAGAAACAGGCTCCAGGCTCTGAGCCATCAGCCCAGAGCCCGACGCGGGGCTAGAACTCCCGGACCGCGAGATCGTGACCTGGCTGAAGTCGGACGCTTAACCGACTGCACCACCCAGGCGCCCCTCAAACACATTTTCAACGACATCATACAGCACCTCAAAAAGCTTTTAAAAAATACCCATATTCACACCCTATCTGGATCCAGGTAAATCAGAATCTCCATGGGTGGGGCCAGGCTTCCCTTGATGACTCTGATGTGCACCAGGGTAAGAACCACCATCACAAAGGACACCTACATTACGCAGGTGCTAGGATGCCATGTAAGATACTTCAGTGGATGGAGTAACAAAAGTAAAAACAAAATGAAGAACTCAAACACAAACAAACAACAACAACAACTCTGGTTTTTGCTGAGCATTACTCTGTAAATATAAGGATGACAATCACATTCCCTCCAAAGAAGACTCCGGCCCAGGAGGTAAATGAGCATTTCACATCACAGGGCAAGTCAGTGGTGAGATCCCCACCCCGCGTTGCCCACGCAGTCATCAAATTACCCTGCTTGAAAGATGCCATTTTCTACCACCTGCCATACAAAGCGAGTATCGTGCGGAGCTTGAGAAAAGATTTTAAATTTCTATTGAAGAAAACAAAGGAGTAATTTGGAAGCTTCCAAAAACTTCACGTATCCAACTGGATAGAATACTGTACATTATTGAATAAGTTAATCGTTCAAATGAGTACTAGAGAATTTCCCGAGAATAGTAGCAGGATTTGACTAATTCCCACCTATTATAGAAAGACCTATTATAGAAGAGTTAATGTTTTGAATTAATGAGGCAAAGGATCCAAGCATGGTTGAAAAGACAGGTTGATATAACACCCACTTCCTTACCCTCCTTCTACCATTAAAAAAAGGCAGAAGAGCATGGTCAATAGCATGTTCTGCTTTTAGCACTGTGAGGTACAAAGTGACCCTAACATCATTCTGGGCTTCTTTTTCTTCTTTTTTTTTTTTTTTCCTCATTCTGGGCTTCTAATATCACTCTCATGATATGAATAAAGAGTTCCAGGTAAGAATCTGCAGATTAACTAAAAATATTTTTCCTTTCTTTATTTTAAAGTGGGGCCACCAAAAAATTAAATCCAAGAGCCTCTTCTTAGATCCACTAGATGGTGCAAGCTCTCCTGTTAGAGCAGACTTACCAAGAGGAGAAACTCAAGCAGGACATCAAAAATTAGTATGGGCGCACCCAACCAGCCCCTGATCACATAGGAGGCTTGAGAGTAAAAGGATTTGCTCTCAAAGAAATCTATTTTGCAATTAATATAAGCATAAGGAGAATTTGTTCTAAATTCTGCCCTGGGAGCTCAGGAGTTAACTTACGCTTTGGAAGCAATCGATGGATCTAAGATTTACTTCCAAAGGGGTAATGGGAAGAGATGATACTGAAGCCACTATAGACCAGCAGTTCTAGGTTTGGTCCAAGTTCTGCCCGTAATCAGCTGTGTGAGCCTGAGCAAGTCACTTAACCTCTCTGGTCTTCAATGTCTTTATCCGAAAAATGAGGAGCTGAGACTATACAGTCTCTGGAATTATGTCTAGTACTAAAATCCTGTGAGTGTATATCACATACTATGTTCCTATCTCCAATTCAATCTCTCCATTTAGATTTGGGAAGAACTTCACACACAGGAAATGCTTCATGAAATCCAACCAATCTGTGAAATTTGTTTAAACTGAGATGTTATTAATTCATTTACTGACAAACATTTTTAGAATCCCTACTGGGTGCCAAGCACTGGGGTGACACCTGTCTCAGAAATAAGGATACAGAAACAAAGGAGTTCCTTACTTTTGTTCCACATAGAGTTCCTCTGTAAAACTGAAATCCAATAGATTTTAAAGTTATAAACCATAAATTCTGACAGACAGAATGCTATCTTCAAAGAACAAAATGGACAGCTAAATCCACTAGTTCTATTAAAGCAACTATCACGAATATAAATATCATACATGCTTATCCAGATAGTTGAATGTCTTGATAAATAACCATGAAAATGATATATTGCCAATTATTTTTAATTTGATAGGTATCTCCTAGGCAACTCAAGCCAAAAACAATAAAGAAAATTCTCCCATTTTGAACAATTTCAATTCCAGATGTGGAGAGCACATTTTAAATCTGAATCTTAGAGGGGCACCTGGGTGACTCAGTCGGTTCAGTGGCTGACTTTGGCTCAGGTCATGATCTCACAGTTGGTGGTTTCAAGCTCCACATCAGGGTCTGTGCTGAGAGCTCAGAGCCTGGAGCCTGCTCGGATTCTGCGTCTCCCTCTCTCTCTCTGCCCCTCCCCCACTCATGCTCGCTCTCTGTCTCAAAAATAAACATTAAAAAAGTTTAAATATGAATCTTAGCGTCATCGCTGATTCTTGAGTAATATTTTTTTATTCATTTTTCTTTTCTTTCTGGAAAACTCCGTTTCTTCCTTTACACTGCTCCAGCAATATCTGTCTCAAATCTGGTCATTTCCATTGTGGATTTCCACAACAAATAAGACATATTCCACTTTCAGCAAAAAGCCACATCTAGCCAATCCTAAACACCCCTCCCCTCAAGTACCTCACTTTCCTCCCATTCCATGCCACCCCGGAGTGCCAGCTGTCACCCAAACATCAGTTCATCAACCTGACATGACCCCTCCGCAACAGCTCCAACTACTTAATGTCTTCTTAGCTCTCTCCTCTTTCTCCCTCACATTTGCTCCACAGATACACATCACTATCTAGTTACCATATCTATGTTCACTTACTTATTCAGAAAACAGCAAAATACCTATATGTGCAAGGCAGTGTGCTAGATGTGCTGCTATAATATTTGTATGCTCAATGGATATATAAATAAGCACACATAATCTCTGCTCTCATGCTGTTTGTTACCTAGTAGGATAAGTAAGACACAGCAAACCCATAATGATCATACAAGGTAATCTTTTAAGTGCCATAGGAATGAAACCAACAAAGCTCTAAAGATGAGAAGAATGATTGCCTATGCCTGGCTTGGTCAGGAAGACTTTCAGAAGGAGGCAGTATGTGGTCGGGACACTGGAGGATGAGAAAGATTTGTATAGTATAGTTGGAGGAGATAAGTATAGTTGGAGGAGAAAGGTATCTCAAGTACAGGAATGGCATAAGCACAATTAACTGGAAATCAAGTTCATACTCAGTGAATAGTAAATGGTTCAAGATAGCTGGAAAAGTCAACCTTTGGAGGAAGTTCGGGGTCAGCCTGGGAAAAGATTCAAACAGCTGAGCTCTACAAGTCGAGTCCCAGAGTTATTTCTCCTAGTACTAGTATTTCTCCTAGTTGATGCCTACGGTTTCCTACCTTTTACTCCTGGCAATATGCCAAATTTTATAAATTACAGATTAATGAGAGAGCTGCCCAGTGACTTAAAACTATGATTCTCCAACATGTACATGATAAGAACTAAAAAGGAATAACAGAATTAACACATACAAAGTACTAACTCTGTGCCAGGCAACACTGCAAAGTATCAACCCATTAAATCCTCACAAGTCGTTTAAGGTAGGCACTATTATATCATCCCCATTTTACAAACAAGGAAAACGGCTCAGAGAAGTTGAAAGTGCTGCCCAAGGGCACGGAGTTAGCAGGTGGCGAAGCTGGAATATCAACCCCTGCAGTGTGACTCTGAAGTTCACACCACATTAAATCCTCCGCAAAGAACTAACTAGATACCACTAACCACTACATCCAGGTTTATGCCAATGAATAAATGCACCTTCCTCTTTGCTCTCTATTTTAAGTCTGTTTACTTCGGCCAGTGTTTTTGTTTGGTTTTTGTTTTGTCACAGCATTATATACAGCATTATAAAGATAGGGATGCCCCCAAGACACCATGAGGCTGGCTCTGGGCCATGGATTCTGTAGTCAGTTCACAATTTGTTCTGGGAATATGCAAAAGGAGAGGGAAGATTTGGGTTTCTGTGCACGTAACAGCGTGCCCAGGTCTCAGCTTACCATGTGCCCTACCTGGAGCCTCCACATTTACAAAATATTCAAAGATACAGTGGTTACGGGATACCTGGGTGGCTCAGTCAGTTGAGCATCCGACTTCGGCTCAGGTCATGATCTCACGGTCTGTGCGTTGGAGCCCCGCGTCGGGCTCTGGGCTGACAGCTCAGAGCCGGGAGCCTGCTTCAGATTCTGTGTCTCCCTCTCTCCCTGCCCCTCCCCACTCATGCTCTGCGTCTCAGTCTCTCAAAAATAAGTAAATGTTAAAAAAAATTTTTTTTTAAGATACAGTGGTTACATAGGCTGGAAGCTTCACACTACAACCTAGATATTAATTAGAAGATTTTCTTTAGAAAAAAAGTTAATTGGTCTGATAGTTTCTATTATAACCTATTTCTATATTCTCAGAGGTTTCCCACAATAAATACTAAGACATTTCATTATGTTCCACAGTTGGTCCACAAGGGATAGCGCTCTGGGATAAACAGTTGACTCTCTTAGGCTTTTCTATATATTGATGAAGGGAAATGTGTATTTGTATATGGATCTAAATGACTGTGTGCATCATCTTTCCACTTAATAACCTAGAATATGAGAAGTAAAAAAAAAAAAAAAAAACTAATAATGGTTACAGTCAAATGAAGAAAATCTTGTCTCTACTGTGCAATCTCTCATGACAAGGAGCACTCACTTCCCCTTCTGCCCATAGCACCACGGCATCTGGTGGGTTCAGTCGGCAGTACAAGGATGATGCTTTGTTGTATTCTGTGATACACATGACACCAACGTGTGGCCAGTTTTCCTACTGCCAAGCTGGCAACATTTCCATTTGAAAGTATTTTTTATGGTATTCACATCACTGTATACACATCTTCATAGTATTACACAGGAAAGCCATGTTGATTTCACAGCAGTAAATAATGGCACTTGTCCAGCATCCTGAACCATGGGAGGTACTTCTCACAATCAAACACTCTACACACACAAGGGAGCAGAAATTTATTCTTAGAACCGATACATAAAAGGGCACCTGGGTGGCTCATTCAGTTAAGCATCCGACTTCAGCTCAGGTCCTGAACGTGATCTTGCAAGTTCATGAGTTCGAACCCGGCAATGGGCTCTCTACCAGCACAGAACCTGCTTCAGATCCTCTGTCTCCCTCTCTCTCTGTCCCTCCCCTGCTCTCTCTCTCGCGCTCTCTCTCAAAATAAATAAAACATTTAAAAAAAGAACCAATACATAAGAACTCAACAATGTCCTTTCACTACTCACCTTTAGATGCTACTACTACTAAGTCCTTAAATGATGCAAGAATTGTGACCTATGCTACCCTCTTTGATGGCTAAAACAGCTCCAGAGGGAGGCAGAGCAGACCATATCCCCTTTTTTAATGCCTTGCTCATTTGGGGAAGACTTCACAACTTCCCAACTGTTCTCTACCTCCTCATCTGATGTTCACCACAGCCTTAGGAGGCTGACAGCATGGGGATTACCACGGATGAAAAAACTGCGTGCTTAACCAGGATAAGCCCCTTAGGATCACACGTAAAACTGGGATCTATGTCTTCTGAATCCTAGTCCAATGAAAGAGCACAAGCAGGTACCATGCCAGCAGAAGGGCAGAGATTATTCGTCCAATCACCCAGCGTGGTCCATGGATCATCCAGTTGCTGGCTAACAGGCAAAGCTCTGGGTATCAGCCCTATTAAATTAGATCCTGCTACTCAGGAGTTTGAGAGTAAGAAGTTTCCAGATGACTGTCTTTGCACATGTAAGTGCAAAGTGCATTGAGAATTAGAATAAGGAAGAAAGTAATTCCAGGTACAACACAGTTGACATCACGTTCTGAGAGAAATAAGGAAAGAAGTAAATCCAAAGTTAGGCTATGAGAAGAGATAAAAATGAGGTAAGGAACAATAAGCACTATCAAAATAACACCAGCATTCTCAGGGTGCCTGGGTGGCCTAGTTGGGTAAGCGTCCAACTTCAGCCCAGGTCATGAGTCTCACTGCTCGTGGGTTCCAGCCCCATGTCGGGCTCTGTGCTGACAGCTCGGAGCCCGGAGCCTGCTTCGGATTCTGTGTCTCCCTCTCTCTCTGCCCCTCCCCAGCTCATGCTCTCTCTCTGTCTCTCAAAAATAAATTTGAAAAACATTAGAAAAAAAAAAAATAACACCAGCATTCTTCACAGGGCTAGAACAAACAACCCTAAAATCTGTATGGAACCAGAAAAGACCCCAAACAGCCAAAGCAATCCTGAAAAAGAAAATGAAAGCTGGAGGCATCACAATTCCGGACTTCAAGCTGTATTACAAAGCTGTAATCATTAAGACAGTATGGTACTGTCACAAGAACAGACACTCGGATCAATGGAACAGAACAGAGAACCCAGAAATGGACCCACAAACGTATGGCCAACTAATCTTTGACAAAGCAGGAAAGAATATCCAATGGAAAAAAGACAATCTCTTCAACAATGTTTTGGGAAAAGTGGACAGCGGCATGCAGAAGAATGAACCTGGACCACTTTCTTACACCACACACAGAAATAAACTCAAAATGGATGAAAGACCTAAACGTATGACAAGGAGCCATCAAAATCCTACAGCAGAAAACAGGCAGCAACTTTTCTGACCTTGGCTGCAGCAACTTCTTACTTGACATGTCTCTGGAAGCAAGGAAAACAAAAGCAAACATTAACTATTGGGACCTCATCAAGATAAAAATCTTCTGCATGGCAGAGGAAACAATCAGCAGAACTAAAAGGCAACTGATAGAATGGGAGAAGATATTTGCAAATGACATACCAGATAAAGGGTTAGTATCCAAAATCTATCAAGAACTTATCAAACTCAACTCCAAAACAAATAACCCAGTGAAGATAAGGGCAAAAGACATGAATAGACACTTTTCCAACAAAGACATCCAGATGGCTAATAGACACATGAAGAGATGCTCAACGGTCCGCTCATCATCAGGGAAATACAAATCAAAACCACAATGAGATACCACATCACACCTGTCAGAATGGCTAAAATTAACAACTCAGGCAACAACAGATGTTGGCGAGAATGCGGAGAAGAGGAATCCTTTTGCACTGTTGGTGGGAATGCAAACTGGCGCGGCCACTCTGGAAAACGGTATGGAGGTGCCTTAAAAATTTGAAAATAGAACTACCCTACGACCCAGAAATTGCACTACTAGGTATTTATCCAAAGGATACAGGAGTGCTGATTCAAAGGGGCACACACACAATGTTTATAAGCAACACTATCAACAATAGCCAAAGTATGGAAAGAGCCCAAATGTCCATTGATGGATGGATAAAGAAGATGTGGTGTATACATAATGGAATATTACTCAGTGATCAAAAAAATGAAATCTTGCTATTTCAACAACATGGATGGGACTAGAGTGTAGTATGCCAACCAAATTAAGTCAGTCAGAGAAAGACAAATATCATATGATTTCACTCATATGTGGAATTTAAGATACAAAACAGATGAATATAAGGGAAGGGAAGCAAAAATAATATAAAAGCAGGGAGGGAGACAAACCATAAGAGAGTCTTAACTGTAGAGAACAAACTGAGGGTTGCTAGAGGGGTGTTGGGGCAGGATGGGCTAAATGGGCAAGGGGCATTAAGGAGGGCACTTGTTGGGATGAGCACTGGATGTTATATGTAAGCGATCAATCACTAAATACGATTTGTAAAATCATTACACTACATGTTAATGAATTTGGACTTAAATTTTTAAAAAAATCTCCACTGAAAGGTCTAAAAAAATATAAGCAGAAGTATAGATTACAGGGCTACAGAATACTGATGAACCAGTAATTTTTCCCACTAAATTTAACTGACAAATAAAATTGTGTCTATTTAGAGTGAAAAAAAGGGAACAATAAGCGTATTATCTAAAATCAAAATACCGGTGACTACAAATGGTACAAGATTCACTGTCCAGTAACATACGGTGTCATGTGAAGGATGTCTCATTTAAGAGATTCAGCTGGTTAGTTAACGGGTGATATGCGTCAGGACTAAGTGCCAGAGACAATAAGAACTGTAAATGCAGTGCCTTGTTTGTTCTTCACAAGAACCCAATAAAATAGGTATCATTTTATCCATACATACTATATATACATAGACAAAGGTACTTGCCACAGTCACATTGCTACTTAAGTAGCAAAGAGCCAGAACTCAAACTAAGATCTCTTTGACCTCAAAAAACATTTTTTTGAAATGTTATGCTAGATTGCTTCCTCAAATTGTATTAATCAATTATAATGCATTAATTGAATGTCTTAGATGGCACACACACACCTTCAGTTTTCAATTCATAAATCAAGTATTTCCAAGTCAAAGCCTCTTATAAGTGTCACTAAAATCCTCTGGGTCTATTTAATAGCTGCCTCTCGTTGGACAGAGCAATTATTAATTAAGGCAGTCTGAAGCTGGCCTGCTTCACATGATTTCTTCAATCCAAGTTGCATAGCACTACAGCCAATCCATGTTACATAGCTGCAGGCCCATGACAGGACGGGCCTTTTAATTACCTCATTCAACTGCCTCTACTGACAGACCACAGTGATCCCTACATCTGGCCTCTCGACTTCCACGGACTCTTCTGTTTAAATCCAGGATGACCGAGGACACAGAATGACTGTTCGGGCCCCTGCCACTGCCATCCCAGCAACTCGGTCACAACTAGATCTCCAGCATCAGACTGGGACCATGACACTAGGATGTAAGCTGGAGACGGCACCAGGTGCATCAGGCTTTCCCGCTTGAGCTCAAGCTCAAACATCCGCAGCACATGGCTTCCCCACTGCCAGATGGCCCTAAAGAGAATGCCTGCCTCCCTGACCCGAAGCCGCTGGAGCCTGCCTCAGGCTCTGAGACAAGAGCAGCAACTTCTAGAAGAAGTGACCCCATTTCTCTAGGACATCCCTGAGACCCCTTCACTTTACACCAGACCAGCAGTGTATGGGCCAGGTGGGTGCACAGGTATGCTTTCAGCATGGTGGAGGACAGAATCATTTTAAGTGACTGGTTTACTCCAGGCATGGTAAGAAACCAAGTTCCATATGAACAAGTATAGCTCAACATCATTAGAAGAAGAGGAGTAAGAAGCTAGCAAAGAAACGGCGGGGGGGGGGGGGGGGGGAGGGGGCAGGATAATATTCCAGAGTCTTTAATGATTGGATACCTTAGGTCAAAAATGTAGAGAATGGGTTTTAAAAAGCAAATTACTGAAGTGTATAAGCAGAAATATGAAATGGAGAGACCAAAATATTATCCCATTACAGTTATTTATACGGCACACCCCAGAGCTGGAGCCTAGTTTGGAGCTCCATCACTCAAGGGAAATTGTAAAAGATTTAGCAAAGAAACACCAAATTTCAAATATAAAACCTCAAAATTCCAGGGCCGAGATGGCATCCTAATTCCATGTTTTTGATTCCTTCTTTCTTCCTATTTCCCACTGAAAGGAATGACCTGATCAGTGAAGTTTTACAGCATTACTGGAACCAGGCATAAAACTTCAAGGTGTTTTTCATCAGGAAGTAATGCAGACGACAGCAGAGTAACGTGCTGGGCATCCAGAAACGCAACAGGAAGTCTGCCAGAAGGGCAGGAGGCCTGTCTCTGGCCACTCCAGAACCCTCTCCACCATCTCCCAGACTAGAGATGCGTAAAGAAGGGTGGACAGAAGAAACGGAGTGAAGTGACAGTTAAGTGACAGGCTGCTCTGCCCACTCCTCCCTGGAGACTAAAAACAGTATGACCTCAGAGGTCAGTGCACACCTCCTGTAAACTCAGCATCCAATTATAGCTCTTTAACATTTATTACTGGTGATAATTTGAAGATGGTGTTTAATTTCTCTTAAAACTTTCAGTCACAAGTTCCCCTGAGCATAAAAGTCAAAAACATTCCTAGCCAGTGAGAGCCCAATTAGACTCCAAAGGGGTCCCAGCCCACCTAACCCACAGACACACTAAGAGCAAATGGGTGACTCAGGAGTGTGGCTGCTCCCAGCCTCTCAAAATTTCCATCTTCTCCAGTCCCCAAAAAACTTCCATCCATCAACCTAAGTCAATAAGCCATGAATTATTGAGCTCACAGGATACAGATCATGAATATGTATGTGTGTGTTTAGGAGACAAGATTGTAAAACAAACGGGCTCCACCGTGGTTTAGAGGAAGCCAGCCACACGTGCCTTTAAGGAAATGGCTGAAATTATTCTACCCATGTATATTGTTCAAGCATGTAGCACACAAGAGATGGTGGGAAATTGGGTTTTCTGGTAGATTTTTTTGACTTCTTTTCCAAGCATCCTTGTACGGAGTAACTTGCTGAATGAAACACAGCTGGCTGCTCTTCACAAAAACCAAAGGTACAGGCTTTCTTTGAGGTCAGTTATTACTGCTAATGTCTGTGAGCTGCCTGCAAAAAAGCGGGGTATGTAATTATTTTTCCTTCTCTCTCTCCCTTCCTTCAGCACACTCCCCTGTCAAGGTCTCCTGTCAATTTCCTAGCGGTCTCCAAATAAGGGAGCCAAAATAACCCACAGAACAGAAGAACATGCTAGTCCACAAGACACTTGACCAAAATAATACGACTGAGCCTGGGATGCTATTCGCGCACCCTTTCTCCTCCAAATGCCTTGCCAGTCCCCTCTTCCTAACCCCGCCACGGCCAGGACAAGCACTAACGCCACCTTTGGCTGCTACTGCCAGCAGTCTGCCGGTCTCCCGCCAGCCCAGGAGGCCTAAACGACACACCTGCACAGAGATTCTTCCAAGCTAGTGACAAAGTCAACCAGCCTGCCTCACTTCCGTTTTTATCTGCTACTCCCCAGCCTGATCACCGCATTCAAAAAATGACCAGCACCAACAACAAAGGGTCTTGATAATCCCCTTACTAGGCCTCTCTACCTAGGGACTTCCTTCCAGTATTACCACCATCTTCAAACATTTAGGGATCACCTAACGAATACAGGACACCATGCTGCCTCCTACAGTACAGGTTAGCAACCTTTTCCTGTAAAGGGCCAGAGAGTAAATATCGTAGGCTTTGTGAGTCACATACAGGCTCTGTCATATACTCCTTTCTTAAAAAAAACACTAATTGAGGGGTGATGGGGTGGCTCAGTCGGTTAAGCATCAACTCTTGATTTGGGCTCAGGTCATGATCTCACGGTTTGCGAGTTCAAGCCCCACGTGGGGCTCCGCGCTGACAGCATGGAGCCTGCTTGAGATTCTCTCTCTCCCTCTCTCTCCCTGCCCCCCCCCCCACTCCACTTGCTGACTCTCTCTCAAAAAAAATAAATAAACATTTTTAAAAAACAATATTTGAGAAAGGTGAAAAACACTCTTTTAAAAAGAAATTTTGGTAAAACACACATAATATAAAATTGCCATCCTAACCATGTTTAAGTGGACAGGTCAGTAAAGTACATCCGCACTGTTGTGCAATGTATCTCTAGAACTCTTTCATCTTGCAAAACTGAAACTTCTATACTCAATAAACTCCATGTTCCCCCAGGCTCCCCGCAAACACCGTTCTATCTTCTGACTCTATGAATTTGACTACTATGTGGAACCATACAGCATTTGTCTTTTTGTGACTCATTTATTTCACTTGGCATGCTGTCCTCAGGGCCCATGTATGTTGAGGCCTGTATCAAAACTTCCTTTCCTTCTAAGGCTGAATAATACTCCATTGTAGGTTTATACCATATTTTGTTCATCCGTTTATCTGTAGATGAATGTAAAAGCATTCTTAACTCACAGGATATACAAAAACAGGCCATAGTCTGTTAGATTTGGCCCATAGATCATAGTTTTCCAAGCCCTGCTCTGGAGGCATAAAAGAGCATTACAACACAGAGGTCGTAGGACTTTCTCAGTCCATGGCACCTTCAGTGCATCAGTAATTTTTTCACAGCACCTCTAGGCCAAAAGAAATACCCAACCATCCCATTTATTAAGTATTTCAGTCCAAACAACTTAATATGTACTTAAGTCCTAACAACTTACCTCCTGTTGGGCACTCAAACCTCGGAATCAGACTGGACAATACCACGTCATTCCACGTTCCACAACGATTTTCAGGTGATACTTGATTTTTATGTACAGCACCCACCAAAAACTCAGTTTTGCAAAAGCACAATCATATTGAAAGGAATGTATATTTAATACTGAAACTCAGCAATTCCAAGCCAGTAATTCATGTGGTATCTGACAGACGTCACTGTACTTCCCTCATAAATTTAGAGTATTTCACCGAGACCTGGCACACTGTTTAGGAACTGCAGCTGATAGGATGGAGGCAGGGAAACAGAGTCAAATGCCAAGGATACATCAAACAACAGAAAGGAGAATAGGCTCATGGATAAAAGATTGACGCAGACACTAAGCTACAGATTCTAGAAAAGGGAGATGCCTGGAACCCACAAAGTCAGGGAAAGCCACAGGGAGGAGTGGGACTTCAGCTGGTCCTTGAAGAGACAGTAAGACCTGACAAGAGAAGAGGAAGAAAGAGAAAATTCCAAGCAAAGGAAATAGGCTAAGTATAGGAGAGGTTCTGAAGCAAGAAGGAGGATGGCCTGGAGTGGGGGTGAGGGGGCACGGTGCAAGGTGTGGACTGAGGAGACCGAGGGAAATGGGGCCATTTCAGGTTTCAGAGGGAGGGTAATGGCTTTAAAGATATGTTTAGAAAGCTTAACCCAGCCATACGTGTGAGACAACCTGAGGAAAGAAGTTGCAGCAACAAGACGTGTGAGCAGACAGTAACCCTGGTCAAGGCACATGGAGACAGGACCTAAAGTGCCCATGTTGGGAGAAGAAACAAAAGGATCACACAAAAGAACCTTATGAAGAAAGGTTAACAAAGGGGGTAGTAAGAGAAAAGGTTCAAAAACAACCAGGCATCTAGGCCAGGTAACTAGGAAATAAACGACGTGCAGAGGAGGAGCTAAGCTGGACTGGGGCGAAAGCTACGAGTTTGGCTTCTGATATTCTAAATTTGAGGAACACAGCAGGTCGCTTAGGCAAAGATATCCAGCCGGCGGTGGAGGATTTTCAGGCCATCTGTGTAGTTCATTGCGGGTGTAGGGGTTGATCAGCAGAAGACCAAGCCCCATGCATGCCCATTATTTAGAGAAGGAAAGGGGAAAGTTAAGTCTGTGCGGCCAACAGACTACAGGAGAACCAGGAGAGTCCACGGAGTGGACATCAAAGGGGAAAGGAGGTTACTAGGGAGTCAGAAGTCTTGGATTTGTTAATAAAGCAATTTTTTCAAATCCCAATAATTTTAAACAAAAGTTTAAGTGCATTTAATGATCCAGCAAGGGGAAAGCTGGCAGGCATACATAAAAAAGAAAAGCAGTCATCTCTTTCAGTAGTTTGAAAGGGTTTTATGGGTAGCAAGAGAGATAATATCTTCTCTTTAGGATCCTTCTTCCTTGTATCCCTATTTTCTTCAGCCCTTCCTTTCTCCTGAGTCCCCTTTCTTTCTGTTTTCTTTCAGTTCACCCCCACACATCTCAAAACGCCAACCACACCTACTGCCGTATCTTGTCACCGCCAGACGGGTCCTGAGCCCAATCTCCCAGCTCCCTCTGCACTGAAACTGCTCACTATGGATGCAAATGCTCACCTGCCCTGGGAGTCAGACCAGGGTCTTTGCCCAGTCCTCATTCTCCCTGTCCCCTTGTGTACACCACAGCGCTCCGGTCCGCCCCGAGCCCGGACTCCCGCTGGAGCTCGCTTCCTGAACGTCCTTCCCCACCTGCTCACCTGCAAGGTTCAGCCCCAGGTCACTCATGTCACTCTCTCCCTAACTACTCCACCTTCTGTGTCCACCCCACACCTTCCCCCACCTGCCTGGCTTCCTTCTCTGGGACAGCACTTATGTTAGTCCATCTTGCTTCACATTTGTGGTAAACATGTCAGGATCCTAGGTCCCAGATTATAAACCCCATGGAGACAAGAAGGTTTTCAGGCAACTTCATTTCCCCATAGGGTCTGGTACAGACCTTTGCTTCCGGTGCACAATCACTAAGTGGTCTTAGAACACACAATATTATCCTCTGACTGCATAGGAGACGGCAGAATTTGTCCTGGAATAACTATGATAGCACCTTTGCACATAACGGCACATGATTCTCAGAATGCTCTCATGTTTGCTCTCCATTCCCTGCAAGGAGGAAAGAGGAGTTTGCTGTTCCCATTGTGCAGCTGAGGAAACAGACTCAGAGAGGCTAAAAACTTTGCACAACGTGACACAGCAGTAAATTTGAGAGCCAGGGCTAGAATTCAGATTTTCTGATTCACGGTCTAGTACTCTTCCAGCGCACACCCTGCTTCTGCCTGTGCTTTAGGTAATTTTTCGTTGTTTATTCATATCTGGTATATCATTAGCATATCTGCCTGTCGCATTAAAGTCTAACTATGATTTCAGGTTCCAGAGAACAAGGATCAATACATAGAAACAGGCAGTAACTATAAAGTATGACAAGTGGACTTCTGTGTTTCTAGAAATTTTTAAACCACATTTTACTTAAGCACTAAATCCAAATACACTCTACAGTTGTCTGTTCCTACAATCGACACTCTAAAGTGCTGATACTAGTAAATACATGTGCTGAATCACCTCTGTTCGCCTCTCCATATCTGCTCTCCATCTTTTCCACCATGCTCTGAGCCCCAGATGACCTGTATGGACCACTTTCTTTCCACAGTTCCCTTGCTATCTGGTTTCCATTTGGGTTCACTCAAAGGGAGTCCAGCAGGAGACCAGAGGGAAGGAGGAGAATGAAATTGGCTATTTCTTCCCTTGCCTCCCTCTCTGAGGCACTGCCTCAGATTGGCTGTGACCCACACCTGAAGTTTCTGGTTCTATTCAGGTGGCCCTCTCCACACAGCTCTCTCTGACACTTTACAAACACATTCAGTCCTAGGGATGGTAACCATGGTCAACTTGCCCACAAATTCTTTGACATTCCTAGTATCAAAAGGTGGGGTCTATGTCCTTTCCCCTTTAAAAGGGGTGGACTCTGACTTCTATGAATAATAATAAAATATGCCAGGAGTAACACTGTTTCAGTTTCCAGACTGACAGCTTCTACTTCCTGTCTCTTGAGCCCCCAGCAAACAAAAAGAAATCCATCTATCTGCAGTTGCCATATTGAGACAAAGCCCAAGCCAGCCCTGTGAAGAAACTGTGTGGGATGAGGGAAAGAGGGAGAGGGAGAAGGGGGATGAAGAGAAAGAAACCCATCGTTCCAATCAGCCCCAAGATATTCAGGCCCCAGCCACCGTACTCATCCCAGCTGAGGTCCCAGATATCAAAGAGCAGAGAGAGATGAGCCATCCCCACTGTGCCCAGCCTGAATTCCTGAACCAAAGAGTCGTGCTTTACACTAATACATGGTTGCTTCAAGTCACTAAGTTAGGGAGAATTTACTACATAGGAGTAGATCACTGAAACACCATACTCTTGTAACCAGTCCCCCCACTGCCCAATTTGAGTGCCATCTGTTCCTTCTGGGCCCTGACTGATAAAATACATATGACAGACATTAGGGTCATATTGTAATCACACTGCAGACTTCTCTTCTTCTAGGAAAATGGTAGAACTGCACCTCCCTCTGAGATGTGGCCTGGTGACTTGCTTTGCTTTAGACAACAAAATGTGAATGGAAATGACATGGGTCACTTCCAGATAAGAGCTTCAAGAGCCAGTGGACCATTTACTGTGTTCTCTTCCTCTGACATTATGTGCCCAGCTATCAGTTCCAGATGGACCCCCACCTTGGGTCCCTGAGTTAGAAGAACATGGAGGAACGCTAGCTGCAAACTGCCCGCCCCACACCCCAAGATGGACAAGTAGTGTGAACAAATAATAAGTATTAGTTTTTTCAGCCCCTGAGATGTTAGCGTCATTTGCGACTGCAGCATACTCATCGTGACTGACATAGTACACTCCTTCGTCAAGTGAATCCTGACCAAAGCAAACCCTTGCCAGTGGAGACCATTTGAACTCCTGAATATTCTGTACACAAGGAAGCAAGTATATAGGTCCATCGCTTTCACATCTATAATCAGGAAAGCATGGAAATCAGTCAACCATTTGGAAACATGGGAACCCACCTCTTAGACTTCCATCTACAAGGAGTGAAAGAGACCAAGGGTCCCTGCTACTACACTCAGAAGTCCTCGCCACATATCCCACAGGCGGCCCCCATAGTGACTGAGTGCAGCAGGGACACCAGGCAGACCTGTCCCTGGGAGACACAGGCCTCCTCTGATGGGCCTCCTCAGACTGCACAACACCGAAGGACACTCCCAGCCAACCTCCCTCTCTCTACTTCACTTGGGGTCAGATTTGCACTGAGGTCCGACAACTCCCAGCCTTCCCCACCTTGCTGCCTATTTTCTCTCTCGCAAGCATTTCCCCTAATAAAATCCTTGCATGTTTAATCCTGTCTTGGCATCTGCTTCTCTGAGAACACAGACTAATACAACCACACCAATGAATATTCAGCCTTGAAAATTTAGTTTTAATAAATTAAATATACAGAAACAAGAGAACTACTCTTACTGGTTAAGGGCTGCCTAAAGTCATAAATAACCAGTTTTGTACAACACAGTGTCTAGATCAAACTAATTCCTAAATCATCCATATTAACATGGTATCATTTTCTCTAGTATGACTTTTACAAAGTATGATTTTAAACCTATCTCCAAAAATTGATCCTTTCCTAAATGTACAAAACAGGCTTCCAATCCCTTATTCAAAATCCTGGAGACCATACATACATTGGAACTCAAACTTTTCATAGTTTAGAAAAGTAAATTTGCAGGGTGCCTGGGTGGCTCAGTCGGTTAGGCGTCCGACTTTGGCTCAGGTCATGATCTCGCGGTCCGTGGGTTCGAGCCCCGCATCAGGCTCTGTGCTGACAGCTCAGAGCTGGGAGCCTCCTTCATATTCTGTGTCTCCCCTCTCTCTGTCCCTCCCCGCTTGCACTCCGTCTGTCTGTCTGTCTGTCTCTCTCTCTCAAAAATAAATAAACATTACAAAAATTGTTTTTTAAGAAAAGTAAATTTGCCATATTTGACTAACCCAGCGGATCTGAGGCAGCACCTTATAACCAAATATATTAGTATTCCTTCCACAGAACATACACATGTTAACACAAGTGGAATAAAAACAAATAGTCTCAAGATAGTTCAGGGGAGGGTTTACCACAAAATGAGTTCAGCAAAGGTTAGGTTGTGCTGCCACATGAATTATTTAAAAAAAAAAAAAAAAAGGTTTTCCAAGCTTTTTGAATTTCTGACTTGAGGATAAGGGATTATGGATGAGTATATCCACACTACAGAAAACTATGCAGCCCTGTGAAAAAAATCAAATATGCCTCTGCGCTAACACAAATATGCCTTTGCGCTAACAGGCCACAGTGTTGGATGGAGAAAGCACCTAGTGGAACAACTTGCAAAGGCAACTTTACATTGTGCACATACTGACTTGGGAGAGGGATGGTAGAGGCGACCTTCGCCTGTCAAGCAGCAGCACCCCACCTCTCATTACTCGCAGTCCTTCGTGATGACTTCATCTCTGGTTAGGAAATGCCATAGAAATAGTTTATGAGAATTGATTGTGATGTAGGAATATTTTTAACTATGAATTTATTTATATTATTTATGAGAGAGAGAATGAGTTCACCCCTGCAAACTGCCTACGTGGATGGGACGGACAGTAACTAAAATACTATGCATAACTTGGGAGCTGAGATAGTACACCATGGAAATTTATTTAGGATACTAAATTAGGCTCCTCTCCTAGGGCAAGGGACACAAAACATGAAAAAACATACACTGGAGCCTCTACAGTAGACCTGAGACTTCCAGCTATCCTTTCCCATATCAAAGGAGAGGCCACAGGCTATTGGAGGTGAGTGTTCCCCCAGGAATTCCTCTAGAAACACCCCATTCTGGACTTCCTCACCTGCCTCGGGGGCTCCTGTCCTGCCACTCATGAGAGGCACCTTACCTCATCAACCACTGAGGCAGCCAACAGTCAGGGGAGAGATTGTTTACCCTCCCACCTTGCCCTGCTTCCTTCCTAAACCTTTTCATTCTAAATGATAAAAAACCACAAAGGAGAAAATATTGGAAAGCAAGAAGAAAAATTAATTAGGGAGGAAATATTCTCCCTGGTCTCTAAATAGCCCTGGGAGAAACTGTCTGTAATGGATAAAAGTTAGGGAATTTTAGTTAGGGGTTGGAAATTCACATCCAATACAGTAACATTCACTTTGCATTTTATTTATTCAGTAGTGACGGTATTGTTTTTTATCACAATAAGGATGTATTTCTGACTTCCTGATTTTAAAAAACCTCATATTTTAATTACAGGCATAATAGAGGGCAATATTAATTAATATACATAAAGTGCTATTAGTATTCTCTTTGCATGGCACCTTAACAAACATCCTTCCGTTTGGGCACTGTTTATTCAACCTCCCGAGTCCAAGGCTCTGTCCTTGGCATAGAAGATACACCAGTGAACAAAGCAGGTCTGAACCTTACCCACAAGAAGCAGGCAAACCACTGTGAAGACAGCCATTAAACAAGCTGTTGCACATTTAATGATTTGATTCCACTTCTGGTAAGTGCTATGAAGGAGTAGTACAGAGTGACCAGTGAGGTCCCTGTAACAGTCTCTGAGGTGGATCTCATTCTCAATTATGGACAAAGAGTTATCATTAATATTTGTAACATTAAGGTATGATAATTATAATAATGTAAAATATCCTGAACAAATAATCATGATAATTATCACTATTATAATAATGACTTGGGAAATTATTTTATATCAACTGGTCAATGAGGAAAAGCATGGGAATAAATGAGGAAGAAAGTCTAAATGTGTGAGAGAGTATAATTACTGCCAAAGAATTTCAATAGCAGCATTGTATTCCTTCATAGAGGAAAATGTCTCCATGTAGAGGCTTAGAGACCTTCAATACAAGACATCCACCCCACCTCCAGGACAGCAAGGTACTAAAAGAAAGACAATCTGGAAACAAACATGAGCTTTGTATTTTCCAAAGATATATCCTGTGTTTTCCAAGACAGATTTCATTTTGAACACTTGGTCCCTTTGTGCCCATTAACCACTAAAACCATCTGGAAATATCAATATTTTGAGGTTTAAACCACATCCAAGATGACCTCCTGAACCTAGAAGTAGCACAAAAGTCCCAGTCAGACCAAAAATACTGTTTTGCAAAATAGTGCAGCACTAAATGGTAAAAGATGAACATTTTCTATCAAAACTGTTGCTCTAAACTAGAAACCCCATTGCCATGGCTTCAAAGCTGCCATAATAACGTATTCTTCAATTCTGTAAAATGAGAGCCCATGGAAATGGTACTTTCAGAAGTAGAAACCTGGGCATCCCATCAACACATGTGATAAGTTGTTTCTTGCTTATCTCCCCACATGCACTGGCAACTCTAGTAACTCCACAAAGATTCTATGAACTAAATACTCTATGTGTCTCTTTACTCAGTGAAGAAAAACTCCTTGTAATTAGAATTCTAGGTGCATGGGTGTCTCCGGACAGCTCACAATGGAAAAGATACCAGTTGATTTATTATATGAAATGAGTGCATCATAAGGAATTCAGAGTGGTGTTAATGGGACAGCCAATCTTTGCTGGGACCTTAAGTTGCTTCGCTTTAATTTTTGCTGTCACACAATTGTTATAATAAAAAATTACGTTCAGGGCGCCTGGGTGGCGCAGTCGGTTAAGCGTCCGACTTCAGCCAGGTCACGATCTCGCGGTCCGTGAGTTCAAGCCCCGCGTCGGGCTCTGGGCTGATGGCTCAGAGCCTGGAGCCTGTTTCCGATTCTGTGTCCCCCTCTCTCTCTGCCCCTCGCCCGTTCATACTCTGTCTCTCTCTGTCCCAAAAATAAATAAACGTTGAAAAAAAAATTAAAAAAAAAATTACGTTCTATTAAGGAGATGACGAATCTATGACACTTGTGCTACCACTGCCCCTTTCCCCACCACAGTAAACCTTTCACTCTCTAGAACAGACTTGGCCTCAGAGGACAGCTTAACAGAGAGTTCCAAGTAGCTACTCCCCATGAACTGAAGGAAACGCAATAGTCAGAGTCATTTGCTAATCCTCACATAGACTATCTTACTTAACATTCACAATGCTGGGTTCTATGACACCAGCTGGATTCCATCAGACTTAAACTGTTGCCATTGTTAAGACCTATCTTTGGCACAAAAACAGACACATAGACCAATGGAATAGAATAGAAACCCCAGAATTAGACCCATAAAAGTACGGCCAACTAATCTTTGACAAAGCAGGAAAGAATATCCAATGGAAAAAATGGTGCTGGGAGAACTGGACAGCAACATGCAGAAGGATGAAACTAGACCACTTTCTTACACCATTCACAAAAATAAACTCAAAATGGATAAAGGACCTGAATGTGAGTCAGGAAACCATCAAAACCCTAGAGGAGAAAACAGGAAAAAACCTCTCTGACCTCAGCCACAGCAATTTCTTACTTGACACATCCCCAAGGGCAAGGGAATTAAAAGCAAAACTGGACTATCGGGACCTCATGAAGATAAAAAGCTTCTGCACTGCAAAAGAAACAGTCAACAAAACCAAAAGGCAACCAACGGAATGGGAAAAGATATTTGCAAATGACACATCAGACAAAGGGCTAGTATCCAAAATCTATAAAGAGCTCACCACACTCCACACCCGAGAAACAAATAACCCAGTGAAGAAATGGGCAGAAAACATGAATAGACACTTCCCTAAAGAAGACATCCAGATGGCCAACAGGCACACGAAATGATGCTCAACGTCGCTCCTCATCAGGGAAATACAAATCAAAACCACACTCAGATATCACCTCACGCCAGTCAGAGTGGCCAAAATGAACAAATCAAGAGACTATAGATGCTGGAGAGGATGTGGAGAAATGGGAACCCTCTTGCACTGTTGGTGGGAATGCAAACTGGTGCAGCCGCTCTGGAAAACAGTGTGGAGGTTCCTCAAAAAATTAAAAATAGACCTACCCTATGACCCAGCAATAGCACTGCTAGGAATTTACCCAAGGGATACAGGAGTACTGATGCATAGGGGCACTTGTACCCCAATGTTTATAGCAGCATTTTCAACAATACCCAAATTATGGAAAGAGCCTAAATGTCCATCAACTGATGAATGGATAAGGAAATTGTGGTTTATATACACAATGGAGTACTACGTGGCAATGAGAAAGAATGAAATATGGCCTTTTGTAGCAAAGGCCTTTTGTGGGTGGAACTGGAGAGTGTTATGCTAAGTGAGACTCTTAAAAACTGAGAACAAACTGAGGGTTGATGGGGGGTGGGAGGGAGGGGAGGGTGGGTGATGGGTATTGAGGAGGGCACCTGTTGGGATGAGCACTGGGTGTTGTATGGAAACCAATTTGACAATAAATTTCATATCTAAAAAAAAATTAAAATTAAAAAATTAAAAATTAAAAAAATTTTAAAAAAGACCTATCTTTGATATTGCTGAGGAATGTGAATGGAATGAGAAGAAAAATGAAGCTAAGGTCACTATCAAGTCAATTACACTGTTCACCTTCCTCAAGGTGTTGTACCATAAACAGACAAGATTACATTAGCCAGTCACTGACCTTATGGAGCGCAGGAGCCAAGACCGGTACCAAGAACCCATTGTAAATATAATTAACAAGCTGATTGCGAATCAAGGGGTGAGCCACCTAAGAGAGAAACAGGTAGTCATGAAAAAGACAAAGAGTTTAATCTTTAGGTCTTCTTAAAATCACACATTTCTGTGAACATCCTACATTAAAAAAGGAAATTCATATTTTGGCCATTTATTCCATGGTTAAAAAGTAATTCAGACTTCAAACCACTATGTAATTTTTTTCAGATGGTTTATTCCAGTATAAACAGCTTGGACTTTCAAATTTAAAAATTGGTAACTTTAGGGGTGCCTGTGTGGCTCGGTCACTTAAGCATCCGACTCTTGATTTTTGGCTCAGATCATGATCTCAAGGTTCATGGGATCAAGTCATACGTTGGGCTCTGCACTGACAGCACAGAGCCTGCTTGGGATTCTCTCTCCGTCTCTCTCTGGCCCCCCACCCCATTCACACTCTCTCTCTCAAAATAAATAAATAAACTTCTGAAATAACTGATAATTTCAAGTTTCTACTTGAAAACAGATAGTGGATTGAATATGTATAAGGACACATAAATAAAAATTAACAAACTATAAAGTATATTTTTGCCCCATAACTTCACCTATGTCCCATCTCAACTTCTGACTAATTAAAAAAAAGAGTACAACTACTAGAGTGGACAATTCAATACATTTATTTTGCTAGCAGAAAGAATTCATGTTAATGATGGATTTTCTGACATTTATACTGAGGGGAAGGCATGTAGAAAATCTTTTCATAAAAAATAAGATTCTGTTCAAAAGTTGAAAACATTACCAGAGGTACAACTCTTCCTATGTTTGATTTTTAAAATATATTTAGCATGGATAACACTTTACTAATATCTTTTATGAGTAATCTTTTCAGTAATACCTCCAAACAAAAAAATCTTAAAACTATATGGCCTCAATTTCAAAATATAGCATGAAATATATCATTTCTCTGTCTTTAACCATGCCTGTTAGCTTTTACTTCTCTTTCTTAAAAAAAAAATAATAATAATAAAATCAAACAATAAAGTGAAAAGCAATTTCTAGGGAAGTAAACCTAGATCTTTAAATTACTGATAATCTCTCTCTGTGTGTACATTTGGGAAGGAACTAATAGTTTCATCTTTTTTATTTCCACACACTTCTGCAAGAAATGTTGATAGACTGTAATATTAAAGGGGAAAAAAAAAAACCCTGAAGATGTAATCCATTTATCTTATATATAAATAAAACTTCCTTTGACTTAGCAATAAAAATGAGATAGGAACTAAAGTAATTTACTTTCATTTTCTTCCAGAAGCTATTTCTTTATTTGGTAGATAAACAGATTATAACTAACATTTTTCACCTTATAATCAACATAAGGAAAACTTGATTTCTTAATAAATCCAATATGAAGGTAATATTTGTATTGTATAGAAAGAAAACATTTTTTATGAAAAACCACTACATCCTTAAATATATATAAAATCTGATTTTTATTGAAAGCAGTAACAAGAAATCTGAAGGTAAAAATCTAATCAAGGAGCCAAATATACTAGAGTTCAGTGGTTGTTTTTTCCCCGAAGCAGACCAATTTCAAAGCATAGATTTAATTTGTGTTGCTAAGAAGATGCTTAACTTCTTCTAAATTCAATTGGGATAACAATATTCTTTATGTAGCATGCGCCATTAAGCAAAATAAAGTGTTTTCCTTTGTATACTCCCAAGAAGACCTTGAAGTAAGAGTAGTATAATTTGGTGTACTTAGAAGCCTAAAAATATCTATTTAATGAGTGAAGCATTGAACTTATTTTTGATGGTTAAGTGGATAATCAAAACAGAATTAACACTTTTTATAAGGAAGATAAAGAAAACCTACTTATTTTCTTCTCAATTAAAACTTCCCCCAAACCTATAAACTAACATTTTTGTTCATTCAAGGACATTCAGTATGCTTAAAATAAAGCAGCAATATTCCATAAACATTAAAATTTTAAAAAGGAATGCTGCTGAACTATCTTCCGCAGTGCTTGTATCCTGAATGCACCAGCACAAAGGGCTCCTCTACTGTGTTCCAGTACCCACCTGTATGACGGCATTGCAAAACTCCAGGGAGTTCATGAACTGAACGAGAGCAGGGAGTAGGAGCCAGTCATCCTTCAGAAGGCAGTGCCATTCCTCACCTTTCTCTTCGAGCTTTGTAGGCAGGGAAGAGTAGAGACCACTGAGCCCGGTTGCAAGTACCTGTGTTCAGACATAAAAATAAGCTCTTTTCCAAAGTTCTTAGCCTGTAACTCATAGCTGCCTGGTGATGCTAATGCCACTTGTCCAAAGACCACACTCTAAGCACCGAGGCTATTCAAATATTCAAAAATATCAGCTAGCTAGGAAGGACTCAACAGGTGTAGAGTTCAACTCCAGCCGAGGACACAGCAGCACCAGAGGGATTTGGCTGACACATGCACAGTTAATACAGGCTGCTTATCTCTTATGTGCCAGGCATACGCTCAGCTGGGGGTACAGGGAGTGGAGGGAGACACATGCGGAGATGAAGAAAACATGAGTCTGCCCGCAAGGTGTTTGGGAGAGAGGCGGATCCATATACAATGCATTACAGTATAATACACTGAGTTCAAATCCAGAGAAAGACTAAGGCAATCCAGGACAGAAGATCGCACAGGTAGGAACCATGAGTAGCCTTATGAGAAAGATTCGTGCAGACGTATTAAAGGTCATGACCAATACGCACATGTTTATAGTTTAGAAAGCACCTTAATCTGATCTCCACAAATTATAGCAAGAAGTGGAGGTCATGGGCCAGTTAGATGTGATGATGATCAGCTAAGGTGGGTCTAAGCTGAAGCATCAGCAATAAGAGAAGAGAGGAGGAAATAGAGCTGAGTATCATGTGTCAGGTGGCTGTGAGAGTGCACTAGGTAGGCCTCTATCAATCCAGTAGTAATCCAAAGGTCACAGGGTTTATTTACATCCTCTCTCAGTGCTAACATGAAACTTTCAGCATTTGGGCTCAGTCAGTGAGGGTGAATGAGACCTCAAATTTGTCAGGTTATCCAGCTTGGTCTTTAAGAAAATAGCGATCCTCTTTTTTTTTTTTTTTTTTTTTTTTCAAAGAGAGAATGTGAGCAGGGGAGGGGCAGAGAGAGAGAGAAAGACAGAGACAGAGAGACTTAAGCAGGCTCCATGCCCATCGGGGAGCCCAAAGCAAGGCTCATTCTCACACTATGAGATCATGACCTGAGCTGAAATCAAGAATCAGATGCTTAACCGACTGGGCCACCCAGGCACCCTGGTGATGCCTTTAATAGAGATAGAAGTGTAGGAAAGAAACACATTTACAGTGGGTACCTATTGATTTTATCTTGCAGAGTATAAGACCAAGGAAAACTATTAAGAGGCCTCCCAATTGGGAACTGATGCCAGCTAAACAGCACCTTAGAGATCCCAATCTGGCAGCCATGCAAAGAACGGGCAGGAGTGGCCCAGAACGGGTGCAACGAGGTCATCTATAGAAGGCACTGCTCCAGGGTAAATGCTAAATTTACAAGGAATTCAAATCAGATTGAACACTCAAGGAAACGTTCAATCCTGAGTTAGCCCCAGAAAAGAAAGAGTGAACTATTCATTGATCTGACCGTCTAATAAGAGATGAACAGGCCAATTACAATAGCGCAATAAATATTCAAAATATGTAAGAGAAAAAATATAGTGCTCTGGATATACAAAAGGCTCTTACTCTAGACTTGGGGGGCTGAGAGCATGAAATGTTCTCAACAGAACTGATATCCAAGCTGCTGAGGAATAAATAGGAGTTACGCCAAAAAAGAGCCTTGGAAGGAAGACTATTTCCAGCAGCGGATGTACAAAAGCTCATAGGGGTAAGAAAAGATGGCATCTTCCAGGAACTAAGAGAAATACAGCATTACTGGAATGTAAAGGTAGAGGTAGAAAGAACCAGGCAGGTTCAGATCCTATAGGGTTTTGGAGGCCAGGGAAAAGAGCTTGCAGGACACCCCGATGGGGAGCCTAGTAGACAGATGTGTGCTTCTGATGCTCAGGAGTGGGATCTGGACCAGATGTGGAGATCTGGAGTCATCCATTTGTAGATGGTACCTCAAGCCATCAAGACCAGAGAGAGGAGGGAAGGTAGGTTCAGACAGATGAGATACGACAAAATAATCCAGGGCTTGGCATCAGAAACAGAAAGTCAGAAGAAAGTATGGAAACAGGTATGCTGAACTTGGAAAAATTATCTGCCAACTCATTGCTGTCTCTCCTTTTCTCTTGTCCTGTTCCCACAGCACTCTCCCATCCCTCTGTGGAACAGTCATCTTTCTGATCGTCTTTATTAGGTGATTGGCTATTTTCTCCAGTTCATCTGGTCTGACTTATTCACTGCTCTTTCCCCAGCACCAGCCTTCCATAGTGCCTGGCCGACAGTCGGTGTTCTAGAAATATGTGTAGGTCGGGTGAATGAATCTGAACTCTGAGCAAAGTCTTGGAAAGGAAGACATAAATATTTAGCAATGAAGGTTTGGAGTCTTGTTCTTAAGACTATGCAATACTCATTATTCTGCAGAACATTTTCATCCATGTTTCTCTGCCACTCTGAAGAAGACAGCACAGGCATCCTCTGGCTCCACTTTCTGTAGGCCAGAACAAAGTAGGCCTCTGTGTCCAGCTATCACATGGCACTGTCCTTCTGCACAGGCAGGCTTCTGTTTGCATCTGAACCATGCCCTTCTCAGAATACTCTTTTTGAAAAGTGAATACTAGGGCACCTGGGTGGCTCAGTCGGTTAGCATCTGACTCTTGGTTTCAGCTCAGGTCAAGAACTCGCGGTTTGTGAGTTCGAGCCCCATGTCAGGCTCTGTGCTAACAGAGTGGAGCCTGCTTGGGATTCTCTCTCTCCCTCTCTTTCCCCCCCCCCACCCTTGCCCCTCCCCCACTCGCTCTCTGTCGCTCTCTCAAAATAAATAAATAAACTTAAAAATTTTTTTTCTTAAGTAAAATATTAGGTATGTGTTATTTTTAATTACTGTCAGTGATGTATGTAATTTGAAAATTAATGTTGCTGTAATTATATTGATATACTGAATAGCTATTCCCAGCTTTTTAGTCAGACAAATTAGGCCTGTCTATGAATTCATCTTCAAAGCCTCAAAGTGGTTAAGGAATCGGGAGTATGCAGAATTAAAGCCTTTGTACTGCGGTTAATTTAGCATGAGTTAGCAAATGTAATTGATTTTTAAAATGTGACATCAAGATTAGATTTCCCTTCAAGGAGAATTCTCCGTGTCTGTTCTCCCTTGCCAGAGGTTCCAAATTTGTAACAGGCAACTCACTCGGGTCACATTCAAAACTGGAATTAAAATGATTTGTTTGGGTATGTTGACAAGGAGTTAAATACTTTAAATAGGGGACATTCTTCTTTGGGACAACAAATGCCCTGATTTTGAAAAAGAGATAAATGCACAATCTCGTTTACTGTTTGTTTCCAGTACTTTAACATATTATCTGGCTTGAAGGTGTTCACTTGAGTGAGTGAATGAATGCATCAATAAAGGTCATTATAAACAAAACAGAGAAATACATATACTCTTGACACCTCCCATGTTGAAATGGTTCACCTGTTTTTCTCAGGGCCCTTCATACTCCACTGTGGGCTTCTCTCCCAGATGCGCCCCCCTGCCCCCCCACACCGTCCGACTCCCACTCTCTCCCATGGCGTCAGCTGGTGTCTCTGCATGAAGACCTCAGATTCTCAATCTACAGGCCTGTAGTCTGTTGTGGAGTTGGATGTGTTATTCATAGTGAGTGCTTCTAGCATCTGATACTCAACATACCTGACTGGACAGATCATCCACACCTCCAGAGTGGACTAGAATGAACAAGTCAGACCGGGTGAGCCGGAGAAGACAGCCAACAAACTAACAAATGCAAGAAACACGAATGCTCTACAGAGGGACTCAGGGGGTGCTGTGGGAACAGTAGAAGGGAAAAGGAGAGGCAACAATAGGTTTTGCAGATCATTTTCCCAGTAGTTTAATGACATAATCTATTTACTTTTATATTTCATTTTTAACGTAAAAATTTAAAAAAACATAGACATTCAACAGTTAAACATAAAATACCCATCTATTATTTGAGCCTTTTATGATCCTCTCTACAAAACAAACAAAAAAAAAGTAATTTTAAAACATAGTATTTATTCCCAGCCCATTAAGTGTTAACTCAGTATTTCTAATTTATCTTCTCTCAAGAGTCTCCTTAAAAGAAAGCTAATCACCATATAAAATCATAAGGATAACAACAGTTTAAAACAACAGGGTGCCTGGGTAGCTCAGTTGGTTAAGCGATCAGGTCATGATCTCGCAGTTCGTGAGTTTGAGCCCCATGTCAGGGCTCTCTCACACATATTCTCTTTCTCTCAAAAACTTTAAAAACAAAATAAAATAAAAAGCAAACCACTTCCCTGACAGCAGAACAGTATGGGACTTGTTGCAACTGTGGATTTTAGTATCAGACTAACACGGTTTCAAACCTGACTTTGCCATTTACAGAGGTTTCTAAGGTTCAGCTTCTTCAGTGAACTGGTGAAAGAATTAAAGACAATACGCATGTACAGAGATGGGCATCGTGGCTTACACACAGCAGTGTTTCCAGTGGAGGTGAGGAAAGAGGACATGCACAGAGGGCGGAACAATTCAGGGAAGGTCCATCATTAACTTTAAACACTAATGGTACCTGGTTAATTTTAGCAAAAGAAAAGGATTTCTAGAAGATGACTTTAGTCTGAAGCTAGCAGCAAAACAGCTGGTGGGGACCATTTGATACAACTTGCCAAAATAAAAAAGCTCATAAATTTTGGAGAGGAGATAAATAACTTTCTATCAGTGGCTGTGTACCTACAGTTCCTTAATTCAATTTGCATTTCCTGATTTACCTATATGCAGCTTTCTACTTTGGCCAATATATAACAAGTGACGAAGACATAACCATCAATATTTGGTTACAAAAAATCAAAAGTGATAGGGTCATATATAGTTGCCCATCCATCATCTGTCAGTACTAAACTGTACCCTAGAGTATTCTCATTCTCCTCCTTTTCTGGGAGAGCACGTCTTGTCAGTGGAGGCAGCAGAACGAGCTCTTCCTAAAAACTACAACACAAAAGTTTCCAAAATGTTGTCCAGTTTCCTGAAAGAGTCATTACTCTTCCCAAAGCCTGATGCTAACACACTTTGACAATCATACTAATTACAGAAAGCTTTTTGTCAATTGTGGTCCTTAGCTGGATGGCTAACAGAGTACGCTTTTATCATCAACATAAAGAGTTCTTTTTTTTTTTTAATTATGTTGTCAGATGTAATTATAGAAAACTGGGTACAAATGAGATTATGGGATCTATCCTGAGGGGCAACTTGGCACAACGGACCTCTGTGTTCCACTCTAGCAAATAAGGTCAGCTGGAGCTGTTGTTATCCCTCCGATTTTAATGAACTGTACAGTGTTTTAAAACACGTTTTTATAAAAGCAACAATTACTCAGTGAATTCTGCTTATAAGACATAATAAGTGGGTATCTAAACATTAAAAACTGCTCCATTCTAGTGATATGTTTACATTTTGAAGTATAAAATATTACAAACATAAAACCTAAAAACACCTCCAAGACTTAACATATTTTAATATTTTGCCATAATTTATTCAGAGTGCTCTTTATTTTTTCAAAAAAAAAAAACCCAAAAAACAAAAAAACAACCACATTACAAATAGAGCTAAAGCCTACTCCAATCATTTCTCCTTCCTTCATCCCCAGAAATAACCACAATTTTGAACTCAGTACATATTATTCCTGTGCTTGGTCTTGTACTTTCGCTGTATACATATGTGTCCAAAAAACAGTCTATACTAAAATTCTGTGAGTTAAAACCTTATGTAAATTTTATGTAAATACTAACATGCTATATGAAACCTCTTTCTACTTTTTCTACTCAACATGTTTTTAGATTACTGGTGTTCACACATGTAGATCTAGTTACCTGCTAATACGTGTGGTTCATTCATTTTGAATCCTGAGTAGTATTCCATTGAAAAAGAATAAACCATTCATTTATCTTTCCCTTAATGTATTTGTTTTGCTCTTCCTCAAATCACTATTCTATTGAATATCTTTGTGTGTGTACCCTTGTAAACATGTGCCAGATTTCCCTGGGGCAGATATCTAGAAGTGAAGACAAGATCACATAGTATGCAAATATTCCATTTTATTAAATATTGCCATACAGCTTTCCTGCATTATTGTACCAAATTATATTCTCAAAAGTTCTTGTTTTTTCTCACCCTTGACAGCGCTTGGTGTTAACAGATGTCCAACAGTTAGCCAACTTGATGAGCATTATCTGGTGTCTCACTGTGGGTTCAATCTGCATTTTCCCTGATGCTACTGAAGATGAGAATATTTTCATATGTTTATTGGCTTTGGGTGTCTTCTGGGAACTGTCCATTCATATCCTTTGCTCCACACTGGGTGTGGAGCCCGATGGGAGGCTTGAACTCACAACCCTCAGATCAAGACCTGAGCTGAGATCAAGAGTTGGACACTTAACCAACTGAGCCATGCGGGCCTCCTTTGCCCTTTTTTCTAATGGGCTGTTTCATTGTTTTCTTATTAATTTGTAGCATTACATATATTTTTGTGTATTTGGGGTTCCAATCACATACGCAGTTATGTGTATTACAAATATCTTCTCCAAATCTGTGTTTTTGTTCTTAATTCCAGTCGCTTCCTATGGTTCATGCATTATAGGAAGTCTTCATATAATGAACACAGTGCTGCTTAAGCACAAGGGTCCTTGAGTCAGGTTGCCCCAGTTCAGATCCCGACTTCATCTCTTACTAGCCATGAGGCCTTTTATAAATTTACTTACTGTCACTGTGCCTCAATTTCTTCATCTATAAAAAAGGGTATAATACTAGTACTTATAGTTGTGAGGACTAGATGATTTAATACATGTAAAGCATGAAGAACAGTATCGGCCATACAGTAAGTTCTCAACAAATACGTTACTGTTACCATTATTCATAATCATCTGTTATTCCTGGTATTTTACACACATTTATAGGACTTTTAGCAGTGATTTGTCATGTTCCATGAAGAATCCTATTGGGATTTTGATTTAAGTCACATTAACACTTCATAAATTACACCTTACATTTGCAAGGGGGCAATGTTACTTTTACCTGGAGAGAGATAAAGTGATCACCACTTTAACCAATAAGTAATCAAGTGTAGCATCACAAAAGTGAGACGACCCAACACATGCTTCTTGATATAATGCAATAAGAAGTGTATCACATCACCTGTAGAGTATTCTTACAAACTTACCCTGAATTTAATCAAGCACTTAGACCTAACTTCCAATTTGCGGGACATACAGGTGATAGGGACAAGTTAAACTACATAAGAAACAAACCCAGAGTATGTAGGACATTCAACAAGACAATGGCTTCTCTTAAAAAGTCACTGTCATTGAGGGAAAAAGTGGCAGGTTGTTATAGATTAATAGTGACTCAAAGAGATATGACAGGGGCGCCTGGGTGGCTCAGTCAGTTGAGCGTCCGACTTCAGCTCAGGTCATGATCTCACGGTCTGTGAGTTCAAGCCCCGCGTCGGGCTCTGTGCTGACAGCTCAGAGCCTGGAGCCTGCTTCAGATTCTGTGTCTCCCTCTCTCTCTGCCCCTCGCCCGTTCATGCTCTGTCTCTCTCTGTCTCAAAAATAAATAAAAACATTAAAAAAAAAAAGATATGACAATCAGAGATGTACCTTGTATCAGACTCCAGTTTGAAAAAAAAAAACCTACAAAAATCATTTGAGGCATAACTGAGAAATTGGATATTAGATCCTATTACGGAATTATTGTATAATTTTCTTAGGTATAATAAAGGCATTGTGGTTATGCAGGAGGGTGTCCTTATTTATAGGAGATTCATACTAAAGTATTTAATGTCCAAATGTCTATATCTTCATTTCAAATTGTACAGCAGAAACAAAAAACATAGATGATAAACACAAATATTAACAATTTTGAATGTAAGTGGTGTGTATTTGGTGATCATTTCGGTATTCTTCCAAGTTTTCTGTATTTTACCTTTTTTATAACAAAAGGTTGTAAAGCATAAGTGGCATTAACTTTATGGACTGATTTTCAGGAAAGTGTCATCTACACGGTATCTACAAACTAAACAGTTTTCCATTTATTTAGGTCTTCTTTTATACTGATTAAAAAAGTTTTATAATTTTCTCTGTAAAACCCTTTCACAGATTTGTTAGATTTATTCAAGATACCTTAGAATTGTTCGCTTTTGCAGATAATATCTTTTCTTAATTGCCTTTTGCATACTGATCTGGAGAACCACCTGAATATTTTGATGATTTGTTTCAATGGCTGTGCTAATTCTTTAACAGAACTACCCAAAACAATTCAAATAAGCCCAAACCCAAACCTCTGTATAGGTCCCTCACAAAACTATTTTTAGTAAGCTTCTGCCTCCACAGCATTGCTCATATCCAGCCCTTCTTTGTCATTCTCATCCCTATCATTCTTGTTTCTAGACCCTAATGTATCTCCCGACCTCCTCAGCATCTCCCCATCTTGAGCAAACTCACCTATCTTACCCAGTTTAAACTCCTAAAAGAATTCTGATTCTACCGTGTTATTGCTTAAATTTCTTCAAGAGCTCTCTGAACTGGATAGAGCAAATGTGATAAGCAGACTAATGCCCACCCACACCCACACACCCACATTGTTCGCTTCTAATCCCTGAACCTGTGAATGTAATAGGTTACATGGCAAAGGGGAATTAAGGTTGCTCATCAGCTGATGGTTAAATAAGGAGGTCATCCTGGATAATCCAGGTAAACCCAAAGTAAATTGCAAGGCTCCTTCAAAGTAGAAGAGGGAGGCGTGACTACAAAATGGTGTTCAGAGAGATACAATACTGCTGACTGCACAAGTGGAGGAAGGGGCCACAGGCCAAGGAATGTGGGAGGCTTCTAGAAGCAGGACAGGGCAGAGAAGTGCACTCACCACGAGAGCCTCCAGAAAGGAGGCTGCCAAGGCAGGAGCCCTGCCAAGATCTCCATTTTAGCCCAGTGACACCTGCTGGACTTTGAACCTACAGTAAGCCAATACTACCGTAAGATAATGAATCTGTGTTGCTTAAAGCCCCCAGAAGAAATAAAAAAGTAATACAGCAATGTATTTCAAAGGTGCTTAGATTCAGGTAAGAAGTTCCATTTTTGCCGATGATAATATATTCTTTAAAAAGAGTTTACAAGAAACCGCACCGTTGAAGGCAGTAAGGAAGGGAGATTTAATATGTTGGCACAGATGGAAGGGAATCAGCTCCTTACTTCCCATCTGACTATCACTCTTTCTACAATTTCTAATTCTACTGGTCAGAACCCAGAAGAGACACATGGTACCCTGAATTTCTGAACTGTAGTTCTAATTTTCAAAATTTTTATCCATCTGTTTGCCCCAAAATATTCACCACATACTAGGTGATCCTGGTTTATTAGTAAAAATAAGAATTTAGTAGCATGAAAAAGATTATTGCTTTTGAACCTCAAAGCAAAACACAGTATATTATTCACTAGGGTTGCTATTAGCATTTTGGGCAAGTCGGTTCTTTACTGTGCAAGACTGTTCCACAAACTACCAGACATTAAGCATCCTTGGCCTCTGAACACTAAATGCCGGTTGACCTCCCTCCACAGCCACCTCATGTCCCTATGACAACAAAGGACACCGCACAGACATTCCTAACTGCCCTCCCCCCAGTCAAGAACTACTCATATAGTGTTCATTAATAATGAATCTAATCTACTTATGGCAACTTGCCTGGCCTATTTCAATAAAACTCATTAATGGTCTTACTATTCCAGCAGAATCAGGCATACTTAAGACAGTACAGTTTATAAAGAAATATAATGAGGTGACTGTAAGAAGAACAACCAATCGGAGCACCTGGGTGGCTCAGTCAGTTAAGCGTCCCCTCAGGTCATGATCTCTTGGTCATGGGATCAAGTCCTGTGCCCCACCCCACACTGAGCGTGGAGTCTGCTTAGGATTCTCTCCCTCTGCCCCTCCCCCACTTATGCATGTGTGCGCTCTCTGTCCCTCTCTCAAAAAATAAAATAAATACAAAATTTTTAAAAAGAACAGACAATGGAAATAGACTGGGAGTGTTTACTGAGTTGGGAAAATAAAATTAGCTGTTGCCCAACATCCCTGACAAATCAGATGATATAAATCTGCCATTCAAATGCCCCTTCCAAAGACAACACTAACACCAAAAACTAATCAGAGCCCTAAGGTATCTTAAGAGCCTCAGACAGCTCCCATTATTTTCTGGAACTGTGACCACGACTGGATCTATGCTACACCAACACCTGCAAAGGACCTCACACTTTCTCTGTCACCATGTCGATGATCACGAAGCTATACAGAGTGAAGTATTTCTTGCTACCTCAAACTGTAAATACGTATTTATTTTTATAAATAAAATCAGTGCTGGGGCGCCTGGGTGGCGCAGTCGGTTAAGCGTCCGACTTCAGCCAGGTCACGATCTCGCGGTCCGTGAGTTCGAGCCCCGCGTCGGGCTCTGGGCTGATGGCTCAGAGCCTGGAGCCTGTTTCCGATTCTGTGTCTCCCTCTCTCTCTGCCCCTCCCCCGTTCATGCTCTGTCTCTCTCTGTCCCAAAAATAAATAAACGTTGAAAAAAAAAAAAAAATATAAATAAAATCAGTGCTTTGTGTCTATAATCATCTGGTCATTATCTTGCTGAGAAATAAACTGATCTGTGAAACCAGCTGAGCAGTCTCACAGCGTGCCATGATTCTACAGTGCAAGATCAACTTGAAAAGCTAAGAATATAGAAAAGTGCACGTTCTACCAATCACTCAGGATATGTTCATAGTAAAAAACTAAAATAGTTCCTAACCCAACAGAAATGAAACATGAAATGGTAACACATAGAGTTTCCTCTGTTGGCTTATTTAGAGCTGACAATGCTCAGCCAATAGCTTTTCAACTTAGATTGCTCCCTCCAACAGATTTCCTCCAAACATCTTTCCGTAGAAGGTGCCAAGTACAACTTGCTGAAAAGAAAAGGTATAAAAAAAAGTATTTACCATTAGCACGAGAGAGGAAAAGCGGAGTGGGTGGAAAGCATGCCAACGAGAGGGACTTACTGGACAAAAGTAGGTGTTCTCCACAATGTGATTGGCCACCATGCTGTTCTCAGCAGACAGAGACATGATGAAAAGCAAAGCATCCCGGGCCTGCTGACCCACTGTCCCCTCTCGGTGAATGAAGGGAATCAGAAGGGAGAAGATGAGGAAGTTGGCTGCCCCTTGGTCCTCACTAGTGTGGAAGAAGAGTTCCAGAATAGATGGATCTTTGGCAAGGATGGAACAAAGCTGATTGAGGAGGACAACCAGCTTCCCCTCCACGGCAGGGGTGCTTGTTCCCGAACAAGAGCTCAGCAACATCATCAGGGGCTTCAGGATGGGCTTGTGGTGCAACAGAGGCTGGTGCGACTGAGTGACCAACATCTCGTACATCTTTAGCTGCTCGATTTTAGTCTCATCAGTAAATTCCCTCCGCAAGCTCCAAAGGAAGAGTTTCTCCATGATGTTCTCGGAGACCACAAATTCCAGAATCGGCCCCATCGCAGCATCCTTGGCTTGCTCTTCAATTAGCAAGAAGAGCATGTGTTCTACATAATTCTGCACGGCACTGGCCTCATCTGGAGGGATGGATCCATATTTTGCCTGGGTGTTCTTCAAGGGGTCGTGCTTCTCTAAGATCTTCACAACCTGTAACCAATTCAAACATTTGTCATCCATCTCATGTTTACCATAATTACAATACACACCACCCCTGACTGCGCCTTATCTTTCATGGAAAATGCAGGAGCCATGGCCCAAAACAAGATAAATATGAACACTGTGTTGTCTCTCTCTCTCTCTCTCTCACAAGAATAAAATGAAGTGGTTAAACTATAGAAAGCAGACATTTGAAGATGTTCATTTAAAATCGTTATAAATTTGGGCAACCTAAATGTCAGAGAAAGTAGTATAGTTTAAAAAATTAAGCTACTCGTGTTCATGAGCCTATTATGAATACTACTGAGCAAAATGAAAAATTGTAAGTGATATATTAGATGAAAAATAAAGTCTTTATATATAGTCAGATACATCATTATCAACTATGTCAAAAACGTACATGAAAAAAGATCGAAAAATATATATGGAAAAATAATAATCACTTTTGTGTTCAAAGTGATGATAAATTTTCACTTTTTTTCTGCACTGTCAAAAATATCACTTTTTAATTTTAAAATACATTAAATAAGTAAGACTACCCATGTTCTACAAATAGATTTGGAGGTTCCAACAGGAAAACACGGCTCCTTCGCACGCCCTCAACTGAACATCCCTCCCTCCTCTACTTGGATGGACACATTCTCCCACCAAGCATGCAAGGTTAGTAAGGATGAAAGGAAACTGATGAACAAGGGATACATACCTAGCACAATCACCCCTAGCATATGGCATATGATGAAACTAAAAAAATGAAGGCTTGAACTTTGCATTTTTTAAAACCAGAAAAGTTCTGGGATGACCATTTACTAAGTAAATCCCTAATGCAGCAAGTTTCTGTTTGAAGTGATAAAAAAAAGTTTTGGAAATAGTGGAGACAGTTGCACAACATTGTGAAGGTAGCCAAGGCCATTGAACTACACATTTTAAAAAGGTTAAGATGAGGGGCAGCTGTGTGGCTCAGTCAGTTAAGCATCCAACTTCAGCTCAGGTCATGATCTTGTGGTTCACGACTTTGAGCCTCATGTTGGGCTCTGTGCTGACAGCTCATGATTCTGTGTCTCCCTCTGTCTCTGACCCTCTCCCACTTGTGCTCTTTCTCTCTCTCAAAAATCAATTTATAAATAAATAAATAAATAAATAAATAAATAAGAAAGTTAAAAAGGCTAAGATGGCAATCTTTGTTATATATGTTTTACCACCACAAAGAAAAAAATCTATTGACGGTAAAATATAAATAAATCCCCAATTAGGTCATGCGATGTCCTGGTGTTTTTCTCCCTTACGACTGCTGCCTACTGAATGCTTCCTACCTCTCTCTGCCCATCAGTACTTACCTCTACTTTAGGACCTAGAAATTAAAAGAATTTCCTATCTCCACTCCCATGTAACTTTATGACTTGGAATTTCTACAATATCCATTCAATTGACTTCCCTTAAAATGTATACATATTCTAATAATAATTTTTAGACAACCCAGCACCCTAGCGATGAATTTATACTTGTTCCTTTCTGCCTTTCTGAACTGCACGCTATGGGGATTATGTTTGTCTTTTGCAGTACCCTCCTGGCCCAGTTCTATAACGTGCTGTTACACGCTCTATATTTAGGTTATAGAATTTTTGCAAGTCACTGGGGAAGCTGGCAAAAGTACAATGCTATGTCAGCATGCATGAGAAATGAGAAAAATGTATTTCCCCAGGAAAGGTCTAAGTTTTTCTCCTGTCAGAAACAAGGTAAATGAGCCTTTATAGACCAAGCAAGTGTATCCTCATAGAATGAACAGAATTCTACAGAATCTGGAATCTCTATCAACCTTCATTATAAAATGAATAATGTTGTCACAAAGAAAAAAAATCACTGCAACACCCCTGAGTTGACATTTTCAATGAGAAAGGCCTTGGGTTCGCAGCTACCCAGGTGGCACCTGGCTTAATGAGTCAGCCCCAGCACATCTACTGGACGGACATCTCTCCTTTGCTCCCTGCCAGACTCCAGAGATCCCCCAGTCTCCCCCAACCTCCAAGAAGTCCTCCAGAATTCCTCAGAGGCCTGACTACCTCACTGGCAGAAATGTTGGGATCTGGCTGTCCTTTCCCTCTGCTCTGGCCTTGACAACATCTCCCAGCATGGGACCACAGTACCTCACTTGTCCAAAAGGGGCCTCCACCTCAACACGTATGTTCTCGAGCCCCCAAAGCTCGAACTTCAAGGTTCCACATTCTGAAGAATAAATCAGCAACACGCTTTCTCCCAGTTCCATAATTTCAAAGTCCACATATTGAGTTTACTTATGAGAACTATCTATACAGGTAGGCCTCAGGGTAGAAATGTAATTACACTTCTCATGTGTGCTCAGACTGTCTAAACTGTCTAAAATTGATCCTATGCTTTATACACTGTTAGTGGTGGGGCAAATTAGCTCCATCTTTCTGGAAAACAATTTGGCAAT
The DNA here is from genome assembly GCF_007474595.2 of Lynx canadensis. Classification (NCBI taxonomy): domain Eukaryota; kingdom Metazoa; phylum Chordata; class Mammalia; order Carnivora; family Felidae; genus Lynx; species Lynx canadensis. The sequence continues at coordinate 75,982,962 of NC_044306.2, forward strand.
CTGTATCAGAAGCTATAAAATTATCCCTGCCCTTTGACTTGTTAATCTCACTTTGGGGAGAATCTAAGGAAACAATCCAAAAATAATATGTTAAGAAATGTTCACGCCAATGATATTTTCAATAATGAAAAATAAAAATAATATTAACCCAGTCAACAATAAGAGAATTATAATCGAAATGTTACATCATCATACAATAAAATTATTAAAAATAAACACTAAGTGAAACATATCATTGCATGCAAATGTATATATGAAATAATTTAAGTTAAAAACTAAATATATTGACAAATAGACACAGGATCATAAGTGAGTCTGAAAAGATATAAATGGGATTTTAAGGTTAATTACTTCTTCTCCCCTATAAATTGATCTAATTTCATAATATAAATAAAAATAAAAGTAGACAAAGTAATTTTGCACTAATCTCTTTTTTAAAAAACCAAAACACTGGAGCACCTGGGTGGCTCAGTCAGTTAAGCATCTGACTTTGGCTAAGGTCATGGTCTCAGTTTGTGGGTTTGAACACCACATCAGGCTCTCTGTTGTCAGCACAGAGCCTGCTTCAGATCCTCTGTTCCCCTCTCTCTCTGCCCCAACCCTGCTCATTCTTTCTCAAAAATTAAACTTTAAAAAAAGAAAAACCAAAACACTGAGTTAAAAGCAATTAATAATTGAAAATCTCCTAATTCTCAGAAATTCCTAAGCAATATAAATTTATAGACGTGTATATGTATTTATACTATATGCGTGCATGTAAGTAAGTATATGTTACACATCTAAATATATATAAGTAATATATAGCAGAACTATTTACATAGTCATGAAGCACATTTTCTCATAAATTAACCGTCACATATTATTTATTCCACTGTATTCCTTTGCAAACAGACTTACTTTTTTTGCTGTGAAAAAGCTTAGAAAAGAGAACTGAGTTTTTTATACAGAAGACAAACTACTTAGCCACTTTTAAATTGAAGCATCTTTACCCTCTTTATAGTATAAGCTCCTCTACTGGTTAATGGGCAGAGAAACTCAAGAACAGAGCTATGATAACCCATGGAGACTGAAGGTTTGTTGATCATCTGTAATGGAGCAGACATGTTAAGAGCCCTTACTCATTCCCGGCCCTGGCCGGGTGGTTTTACTGCCTGGAAAAGGGTGTGTTACACCAAGGCCTGTGAGTCATGGAATATACAGTGCTCAGCAAAGCGTTAATTATGCCTGTGTTGACACATGTCCTTAACCTCTCTTCTTAGGTGTCAGGACCCTCCCAGGCCACCTCCCTTTCCCTTCCTGGCAGACACACCCATGAACTGCTTTTAAGAGTGGTCTCTAAGGGCCCATACCCAGGGCCTGGTTCCTAACCTGACAGGGAAGGTCTTAAGAAGCTTCTCGGCTACAGCACAACATGCGTTGAAATGCCAAAGAACTGATGCCTCAAGTTCACTGCCCAGATGGTGTCACAGTTCTCTCAGTTTCTGTAGATGCTTTCTCACGTGACCTGGACTTTTCCTTATTTTTTCCTTTAGTGCTGTCTTCTCACATCACTTCCACCATACCAGTACTCCTGTGTCCTGACTTCTGCCTGCTGCCTACTTTCATCCATTTACCTACTCTGAGCTTCCAGTCCTCTAGATCCACGGTCTCTTGCTGCTCCTGGTGGTTTCCCCAGGCCTAGCACATTCCCCTGAGTATCCTCTATCTTATGCTCACAACTCTGCTAAATTGGCTTCTCAGCTGTATACTCAGTCTCGGGGATTCAGGTCCCGGAAAAAAACACCATTAGGGGAGCTGGAGGGACCTAGAGATGGGAAGAGAATGAACGCAAGCAAAATATGCTGTGCAAATATTTCCTTTACTAAACAAGTTCACTTCTTTCGGCTAAAAATGCCATTTAATAAAGCAATCAACCCCTGCTACAGCCCCAGCTCATTAAGTAAGGCAGCTAAGATCGGAAATAGCACTGTAAATGTTTTGCTGATCATGGCTAGGCATTTGTTGGTCTACAAACTTTAAAAAATATAAGCTGATACATATATGTGTGAATCATAGCCTGGATCACAAATAGAGCCACATGTAAATTACCACAAATGTACAAAAAATCAATAGTATGAACAATTGCATACAAATTATCATCTGACAAATACGCTTAAATTTTAACCTAACTTCAAAGTCATCTGCTCTATAAATATAAAGGTTATTAGGGGTAAAGGAGATGAATAAATAGCATTTTTCTTTTATTAAGGATATCAGCTACTCCTAATGATGGTCCCCATCAGTCAGCAATAATAGGCCTGGATTAAAAATATTCACAAATTCTAAAATAGGCATCTCAAATGCTGTCAAAATGAAAGATCCACATAATCACTCCTCTAGCTAACAAATGATTATTCTTCGTGGTAAACACAAGTGTTTGTCAGATTAGCTTTGACTACATCTTAATATTGTTTTATGTCTTATATACACGCATATGTTAAGAGATGATTACTTATGCTACTTTGGTTACAGCCTAGTTATTTCAAGAAAGTCACATGAGTATAACCCATACTTCCAAATCCTTTGGAATGCTAATTAAAGTGGCATCATGGAAAAAACCAAGTTACTAAGCAACATTTTCCATCACACAGAAGAAGGCCAGGCTTTTGCGATCTTAAGCCAAATTCCACTTAATGTACCAAATAACTACAACAAAACTAAGTTTCCATCCAGTCCTTGATCATTACTTAAAAGCCATGTCTTTCAATCTGGGGTATTCCTGGCACACCTATTGCCATGGGAGACATCTACTGAGTCATTTCTTTTTGTATTAAGATTAACAGCCTAGTAATATATCTGTGCTTGTACAATTTGGTTCATGTCAGCTCCAGTCCCAGTCTCCAGAGGCATATCTAAATCTGGGATTGAACAGGGAAAAAGCAGGAGCTATATCTACACATCATACCTCCTTGGGACCAAAGATGGTCTAGCACTACCATAATAAAGAAACATGGTAGAAACATCAATAAATAAAATAACATAATAAAACCTTCATTTAGGTATGTTTGTTAAATATAGGTTTTAGGGAAAGGATTTAAGAATAATGATCTATGTAATAATATTCCATGGTAAAAAACAGACTTATCACTGATCATACAGTGGGTGCACTGTTGATATTTCCACATGTTCGACCACTTTAAAGTCCACTAGAAGCATAAGTTAATGCCTCAGCCCTCTAAAGAAACAAAGCTTCTGTTCTGCTTCACTTTCTACTGTCAAGTTCAGAGCTACTTGAGAAGCTAAGAGATATGAATTTTTAAAATATTAACAAACATCATTTGACTAAGATATTAAGATGAGATTCTCTAATACCTCCCAACTTTTCATCTCTCAAAGACTAATTTTTGTCATTTCGTCCATGACAAGGCATAGACCAAAAGAATGAAGACGAACGGAACAAGAGAATCAGTTTCACAGGGAACAGACGCATCTCAAATCCATTTATAAGTCCTCTATACTTCTTTACTAGGATCAGGCCCCTTGGAGCTCTACATAAGATACTATACTTAAACCATATCATCTACTTTGCATTATTGTGGGAAGACATTTGACTTAATTAACTAATCTAATTTTTCCCATCCCCACCCTCACCAAGAAGAGAAAGGCTACTAGACTCACTAGCTTTTCTTCATCCATTGCCATTATTCTATCTGAGCTGAAATTTTCTTGGCTCAAAAATTGTATAACCGCTTATTTTTGGAGGCTAAGGGGTGGTAAGGAGAAGCTTTGGGCTATTGACTAACCAGAAGCACACAGAAATGTGCATTTCCAATTGATTTTATTTTTAACCCATCACTTCTGTTCTGGTGCAGACACCATTGAGTATATAACCAATACTGATTCAAGGCTCAAAAGGAGAGGACAGAGAATGAATAGAGCAAGGTCCATGAAGCTTCACGGTACAGCTGTGCCATTACAAAAAACTGGTGTATGGGTGGGTTAATTCACATGGCAAAATAGTTGAACAGTTTATTATCTGGTGGACCAATGCTTCTTACATCCTGTTCTCTCTTCCATTCAGAAGAAGCACAGAAGTAAAGGCAAGAGATAAAAACAATAATCTACTCGACTATAAATCGTTCTTCCAGACTACTATAAAAACTAAACACACACACACACACACACACACACACACACACACACACAGTCCTCCAAATCACAGATCATTAAATAGAAGTCCAAAGACCTTCCTACAAAATTATGTAATGTTTTAATACTAACGTATGTTCAAAGCTGTTTTCTAAGTCACCTAGCTCTTCTAAAGTTGTACTTCATACACTGTTCCTATCTTGCAGTTCAACAATTTATTGAATATCTACAACAATGGGGCTATGCTATTCTTGGCACTTGGAGATGTAGGTCAACTATAAATGGTCTCTGATCATGAAGAGCTTGAAATGAGGGTGGAAGGAAGCTACTGCACACATAATCTTAATAAAATGTGGCTGGTATAACAGAGAAAGAACACTCAGGATGCTGCTGGAGCACTGAGTGGAAGCATAAAAGAGAGCAGAGAAGGTTTCCTAGAAAACTGATGTCCCAAAAGAGTCTTTAAGAAGGAGAGGCATTTAACCAGGGGGAGGGATATTCCAGGCAGGAAGAGGAGGAAATGCCTAAAGCAGAGAAGCGTGAAATAGCGTGAAGGCCACTGCCTAGGAGTGGGGTTGGCTAGGAACTCCAAGTAATTTCCCATCTCTAGAGAATAAATCAGAGACAGGGAGTGAAATGAAGCCAGACCATAAAGGCCCTGTGTGACGTGCTGGCCTGTAGGTGCCCAGATGCCACTGAAATGTCCAACTAGAAAACTGACACGGGCAAATCTGGGTTTTAGAGTCACTGCTCTGGCAACATGACAGTGCAAGACGGCGTCTCAGAAAGTGAGAGAAAGTACAAGCCAGAGGCTGCTTCCTATGGCCTGGATTCACTGTCAGCAATGTCACCTGCCGAATGTCCCCTAAAGAACTATTCTGGGGATGTCATGACATCACTGGGCCCAGGGAACAGTTTGGAAACTCAAGTGCACAACTGGGCCACTCAAGATCTCTCCACTGGCAACCTTCCTGAATCACAGACTGCCGTGGATGATGGCTGGTTGTGTGACAAGCTGTCCCTGACAGACTGCAACGTGTAGGTGGGCAAGCAGATAGCCTCCTCCATCAGAGTTTGCTTTGTAACTCAAGGCCTGGAACAGAAACTGCCAAATACATGTTAATTAGGCTGAATTTGTACTCAAGTATCCTAACAAACAGAAGAACTCTGGATACCACGGACGTCTGTTGACTTCATTTTCCCTAATTTAACAGATAAAAAGTATTATGCTTGCCAGCTGCTGGGGTACTTCGGTAAACACAATGTTGTCACCCAGTTCTGACTATGCCACATTTCTTACCAGCCTTACAGGTTCCTTGGGTGGCCTCAGGGGAACCCAGGGGCTGCTGTCACACTAGTCACAGGAGATTATGTCAGGCTTTAGCTCACTTCCCAATCCTCTGCAACCCTTCCACATGTACCTCCACACTGCACAACTCACAACAAAGTACTAATGTACAAAACTCTGAAATGAGTCTCTTTTATTCCTATCAACTGAATCTCTCATTCCTTACCTGAGTCAGCCTTGCACGTCCACTTTGCCCTAACTTCCTCACTTTTTTTTTATCACCAAGAAAAGCCAAAGCTGAACATTTCTTCCCAACATCTTCTCCAAAACATTGTTTTCCTTTGTCAAGAAAACTTTCCTTTCCTATAGTCAAGCTAGCAAAAATCTCACTTCCTCCATTTCCCAAGCCACTTTCACCCATAATAGTCCCTTCCTTTGATTTAATTCCTGTAGTAATATTATTCATTTTCTAATCATGTATCTCACCTTGTCATCCAAATTAGCATATACATTCTTCATTTTAAAAAATTTTTTAAACGTTTATTTATTTTTGAGAGAGACAGAGAGACAGAGTATGAGGGGTGAGGGGCAAAGAGAGACGGAGACACAGAATCTGAAGCAGGCTCCAGGCTTCGAGCTGTCAGCACAGAGCCCGATGTGGGGCTCGAACTCGTGAACCACAACATCATGACCTGAGCTGAAGGCGGACTCAACCAACTGAGCCACCCAGGTATCCCAGCATATACATTCTTTGAAAGCTCAGACCAAGGCTTACACATTCCCATGTCCACCTGTGCCCCCTATACCAATGTATCCGCAGTTTGGGCTTGGTAAATCTCCATTTAACAATAATTGTGTTGACATTCACATGCATTTCTTCAATGTGAAGAAATGCAACAGAAAGGTCCTCAAGAGCCTTTCTTGGAAGTAAATAGACACTGTGGGCACTTTGCAGGTTTATTTAAAAGGAAAAGTCAAGGGGCGCCTGGGTGGCGCAGTCGGTTAAGCGTCCGACTTCAGCCAGGTCACGATCTCGCGGTCCGGGAGTTCGAGCCCCGCGTCAGGCTCTGGGCTGATGGCTCAGAGCCTGGAGCCTGTTTCCGATTCTGTGTCTCCCTCTCTCTCTGCCCCTCCCCCGTTCATGCTCTGTCTCTCTCTGTCCCAAAAATAAATAAACGTTGAAAAAAAAAAATTTAAAAAAATAAAAAAATAAAAAAAAAAAAGGAAAAGTCAAGGCTAAAGAGGTAAGAAAGTTAAAGAAATGGTTGAAACAACAATAAAACAAAGAGTGTCTCCACTTTATAAAAGCAAGTATTTAATAACTAAACACCATTCCCTCTGACAAAGTTATCCTTACTCTCAACTCAATATTCTGCTGCACTAGGATAAAGAAGATATGGCATATATAGATACAATGGAATATTACTCAGCCATCAGATCAAAAAAAAAAAAAAAAGGAATGAAATCCCGCCATTTGCCACGAAGTGGATGGAGCTAGAGTATATTATGCTAAATGAAATAAGTCAGTCAGAGAAAGACAAATACCATATGACTTTACTCATATTAGAATTTAAGAAACAAAACAGATGAACATATGGGAGGAGGGGAAAAGAAAGAGAGGAAAACAAACCATAAGAGACTCTTAACTATAGAGAACAAACTGGGAGTTGATGGAGGGATGTGGGTGGGGCTTGGGCTACATGGGTGATGGGTACTAAGGAGGGCACTTGTGATGAGCACTAGGTGTTGTTATGTAAGTGATGAATCACTGAATTCTACTTCTGACACCAGTATTGCAATATATGTTAACTAACTAGAATTTAAGTAAAAACTTGAAAAGAGGGGCTCCTAGGTGGCTCAGTTGGTTAAACATCCAGCTCTTGATTTCAGCTCAGGTCATGATCCCCCATCGTGCTCTGTACTGACAGCATGAAGCCTCCTTGGGATTCTCTCTCTCTCTCCCTCTCTCTCTGACCCTCACTCTCTCTCTAAATAAATAAATAAACATTTAAAATTTTGAAAAGAAAAAATATATATATTTTCTGCACTAAACAAAGGGTACTATGTTTCAGATAACCCAAAATGTCTGATAATGCTGAAGTCATTCATATAAGATAGGGAAATGAGTAATATGATTCTGGGACCACTAATTTACTCCTTCACTAGTGTGAAAGAGTATTTACAAATTCATGAATTAAGACTCTCTAACAGCACTCCAACAGCTTTGGAGAAAGCTCGCCCAGGACAGAATTTGACAGGGCAAATGATCCATCCACACAAAATCAAGAGGTTGATATATCATGTCTATATAAATGGATATTAAATGGACCACATCACAGATACTCCACCAGGAACAATTACAATCAAAAGTATTTTTACACAAATAAACAAAATGGGCTCAGAGCCAAGAATACATACTAGAATGATGGGAGTTCTTCAGCCAAGTGAAATGACTGAGGCTGAAAGTACTGTTAATATAAAACATCTAATTGGAGTGCCTGGGTGGCTAAGTCAGTTAAGTGTCTGACTTCAGCTCAGGTCATGATTTCATGCGTTTGTGAGTTCAAGCCCCATGTCAGGCTCTGGGCTGGGCATGGAGACTGCTTAAGATTCTCTCTCCCTCTCCCTCTGCCCTGCCTCTGCCCTCTCTCTCTCAAAAAAATAAAATTAAGTTAAATTAAAGATAAAGATAAAAACAGGCTTTCTAAAATATTCTTCCCACACCCAATGGGCTAACAGCCACATCCCCTTGGTTCACAAACCCACTTTGGAGCTGGCACATTAAAATGCTTATAAAAGTGCAAAGTCAAAGACAACTACTCTAATTATCTGGAAAACTCCTGAATTACTTTCCTCCCTTTGCTAAAGCAGACATGCCCTTAAAATCCAGAGCAAATCCATTATGATTCTAATTGTAAAAAGTCAGAGAATGGGAAATGCATAAAAAATCTTGGAAGCTTTATATGAATGACAAGAAGCTACAAAGTGCAAATGACCCAGAAGTAGAATCGATTTTGTTTTTGATCTAAACTGTGTCCCCTATAATTGTTGTGATTTGCAGGCTCAGTGCTTTAACCTCTGTGCTATGTCCGGCCACAGGAAAGAACTGGGTAGTCATTAAAAAACTGTCACATAAATAGCCACTTACCAGCTCACCTAGGGAGTGTAATGTTGGATAAGTAGTAAAGAAGGCCAATTTTATTTATTTTACTACTTACAAACTCCCTGAGGAAAGGTGGTGAGCTGATAAATTTTCTGAACACTCAACCCTTAATTATCTCTATGAGCAGATCAGAGTTACAGAGAAGTCAAAACGAATAATCAAGAAAACTTTTATCAACAGCTTTCTAATGAATTCAGGTACTGCCAGGCATCTTCTTTTGTTAGATTACACAGGGACCACCAGCCCAAAAAATGGTAGAAGCACAGAGGTCAAATACACGAGTCAAGGGACCAAGGTCTATGCACTTGCTTGCAAACTCGCTATTTGTATAACCTCAAGCAAGTCATTTAACATCGCTAATTTTCCATTCCCTCATCTGTAAAATGAGGAAGCTAATATTAACTGCCTTGTGGGTTTGCGGAGAAGATTAAATGACATAATGCTTAAAGCTTTTGAAGTACTCAGCACAGCACTTGGTAGGTATTTCATAAATGTGTATTTTAGTGCTATTGGAGTGTGAGGACTAAATGGAAATCATCAGGGAGGAGGGAAAGAGAGTTTGTAAACAAGGTCAAGTCTACTGCAAAGTGATGCAAAAGTCACTTTAAGGCCAATTGCTGTTCTTCTAAAAATATCTGAGGAACATATATGTTCCCTAATTGCTTTTATGGCAACCATGGTTTTTAACCAGATCCCTATTCTAGGAAAGAAAAAAAAAAAGTTGCTTTCCCTTCCACCTGAAAGGGTTTCCGTGCCCTATACTTCTGGAAGCCTTAGTTAGTGCCACAGAGATAGGCAATCCTGGTTCAATGTGATGGAGACCTTGAGGGCTACCTAGGCCAGCAGAGGAAGTGGAACTCATACATTACCTGTGCCCAGTGGTTTTTAAATACAATCATGCATGTTTCTGGGTCAACTCCCTGCAGGCTCACAGTCTGCTGGAGTTTACTTTCTGTCGCAACCGATGACATCATAAACCTTCATACATCAATGCTTCTAAGTCATATTTAATTTTCCAGAAAATTTGGCAAGCAGTCACTAACTTTCAAGTATCACGTAAGAAATGTAACTTCTTCACATTTCATTGCTATCTTCTGAAACCTGTAAGGACAATAACAAAAACACATCTCGTTATGTTCATATATTTAATAGGACACTGGCTATTAAATTTAAATCCAAGCATAGACATTCTCAAAGTCCAACGCAGAACAAAATATCCACGAAAGAGACATTACTACTCTATCTACGGGTTCCCCTATTTTCTCCTACCTTGCTACCAAAAATATAAAATAATGATGCTACTACCAAAGCTACGTGCATGAATTAAACAATTATCAGCTTTATTTTCTCCACTACCACCAACCACAGTCCCCTAGATTGAATTTCTAATCATTCAAATCCAGTGTCTATAATCAAGCAAGAGATTATGATAACAATGTCTGTGGAGTTTAAAAACATCCAGAAACAGGAAAACCATTAGTTAACAGCGACAGAAATAAATGGCTTGATGCCACTTGGGGTACTTATAAAACAGCACCCAGACTCCTGGGTCCATTATGATTGAATTTTTTTTTAATCAATGGCTGTCATAATGGAATTTAAAGCATTCTCAGTCATTCCATAGCTACAAACCAAGTTAAGGTTTCTAGCTTTTCTGAAAAATAATAGAATTCCAAGTAACCTTGACAAATCACAGATAGAAATGATCCATCAAAAACAAGATAGTGCTTACTCGGTATGAGTACAAGATAGCACACTTACAAATGAAAAATGAATTATGTGGATAAAATATGAAGAAAGTATGACTACAACAGAGCCAGTAGGGAGAAAAAAGATATTGAGGTCACAGAGTGTATAGTAAATATGAGCCAGTTGCGTGTTGCTAACTCTCAGACAAAAGTGGTAAGACAGTGGTATTGTCTTATCATTGTGGTCAGCCCATCCAAAGGACTGGGTACCGTTCAGAATCCTTTTTTTTTTTTTTTTTTTAAGCGTACAAACTGGAGAGAGTTCAAAGTGATTACACGATAATTATTAGAGCACCGGGAAACAAAATCCATGATAAAATTTCCAGACTTGCAGTGCCAAAAAAAATCCAGCTATTTTCAACTGAGTAATATGAAGGGTATCACACTGGTCAACTGTTCCGCCCACTAACAATAAAGTGTGAGAAAGGGGGCTTAATGTGAGGATTCAGGATAGACTTATGGCTCAAGTTCTTTGTAGGGAGTGAAATTAACTAGAACATAGTTAAGGAATATTCAAAACAAGGACATCTCTTGGGGGTAGAAGGCTAACCATTCAACATTCATATCTGGGGGAAAAAATGTTAGAATGTAAGAACAGAAAACTTGCTAGAGGTGATCATTCTTGAGGAAAGAAAACATTTTTTAAGGAGAATGGAAGGAAATTAAAGTATGTAGAAAGAGGACAGCCTCTTTGAAGAAAGACCACACAAATTACATACCTGAGGGAAACAGCTCGTATGTATCGTCTAGGACTATATTTTATTACTCAAATTGGTGAATTTTCCAACATGTAATTCTTAATTCCTAATAATACAAATTTATTGTTTTCAGTAAGACATTGCCCACTGCCAACAATAGCTCTTTGCCACTAAGAGGCATGTTTTGACAGGCCCATGTGGTGTCTTAAACACCAGGAGTGGCCTCCCCACGCACACAGGGTATACATTTCCCGTTCCCACGGTCCCCACCACTCCCTAGAATCTGACAGCCAGCGTCATCACCTCACTCTTGGTTACTGGACTGGCCCTTATTAGGTAACATTTCAGTATGTGGCCCTGCTTTACGTGATAAGAGATAAAAACAAGTTTCTGACTTAACTCCCTCATTGTCCTAAACATAATATTTCTGTGACAATGTCTCTTATTCAGATGCTATAATGAAAATAATGAGGAAAATCAGAGTGTTTCGGTTCATCCCAGAGGTTCAAAAAGTACAAGACTCCTTGAGACTCCTCCCAGCCCCAGGATCCCCAGATTCTTCTTCTGACATAAGAAGGGAACATTCAACATGCCAACTGCTTCTAAATCAAAATTAGAAACATGCTCTCTAAGGTCTGTTAGGTTTGTTCTCAGAGGGGCTGCACACGCACTCTTTTCAGACAGTGAGACTGCATTATAGACAAGAAAAATATCTTAGCTAAAGTCATAAATCATGAATTAGTTTCTTTTGTTGTTTTAATTTTATTTTATTTTATTTGAGAGAGAGAGAGAGAGAGAGAGAGAGAGAGAGAGAGAGAGAGAGCGCCAGGGGAGAGGGGCAGAGAAAGAATCCTAAGTAGGCTCCACTCTGGGACTGAGCCCGACTCAGGGCTCCATCCCACAACCCTGGGATCATGACCTGAGCCAAAATCAAGAGTCAAACGGTCAACCCACTGAGTCACCCAGGTGCCCCACAGGTTAGTTTTGATGGAAATCAAAGGTAAGTCTCTTGATTCCCAGTCCACTGTTCTTTCGAGAAATCTATATTCTCCTTTCTCCTGGCTTTAATCCCTGGCCCTATTCCCAAAGGAGGCTGTATCTTCTCTAAGAAAAGTGCATCTCGCTTGGACGATGCTTAACCAATCATATTTTTAAGGCTAAATGTGTCATAAATACAGAAGATTCTAAATGTGTCATAAATACAGAAACCACAATAACGGGTAAGCTTGGGAGAACAAGGGGGGGTGGGGTATCAGGCAAGTCAAGCAAGCCATGTTTAAGAAGGAGAAACTGCCAGAAGATTCTATAAATGAAAATACTTCCAACACATCCGAGACAAGAAAGCTGGATATTTCCTCCGTCTGTCTGTCTGTCTATCCGTCTCTCATTCCCATGTTAGAGTATTAAAGCACTAGCGCGTCCCCAGGGCAATAGAAAACTGAAAGAGAGGACTCCATATTTATGAGAGATGTATAAAGGCATATTTCCTCAAATGCCAAGGTTTTCAATATATTCCTGCATCTGCCTGTTCTCAGGCTTCACTTTTTTTCCCTTTTGCATTTTTTCCATTCTAGGCTTTTTATTTAACTCTCAGAGCACAGCTGAACGTCCCAAGTGAAGAACAGAGAAGGACAAAACTAAGCAAAAAGCCAGGAGCAGGTAAAAGAGGCTGCAGCCACCGGAACATGTGCTCAAGTCATAAGTACGGCATTGTTGGACCTTTCTCCCCGTTCTTGCCCTCTACTCTCTGTAGCCTGACCTATAGGTGCTGGGACTGTTTAGAGGAACACTCTGGCCACATACTCAGCCTGTTCTCCCTGCAAATACCCACACGCTCTTCAACTCGAATTTCATGCCTGAGAGACAGCTCTATAAACCATTCAGAGTGACTTTTTTCTTTCTTCAAATGAACCACCAACACTGAAAAATACCCAAAGGACTCTTTCCGACAGCGGTTGCATGTGGTTTTGTGGTGTGGTTGTTGAGTTTTTTGGCATGGGGTGGGGGGGAGGAGCTACCAAAATACATGTATAGCGTCTGATAAGCCAGCACTGATTCTATACCGCAGACAGAGCTGACTTTATTATTTCCAAAATTACTGAACAGTCAAATTTATCTATCTCATTAATATTATATGTAAAAACATTTTTCATCAGTAAGGAAAGAAAAATGCTATTAAATCACTGTTGGGGATAGAGATAACTGACATAAAAATTATATGTATTCTTATTTGCTCTTTTTGAAAGTACATTATATCTTTTATTTGGTTATGAAAAAAAGCACATGCATATGCTTCCATACCACAGAATTATAAAATATACCATCAGATCATAAAGGCTTAGATTCTAGTTACTAGATTATACCTCTTGCCACTGCAAAAATTCCTTCAGCCTCATTCCCAAATAGACAGACATCCTTATCTAATTTCAGGCTCCTCTGAAAAGTTTAATACTGAGGAAAGCTATAAATGTGTGAAAATCACTTTCCCCCTGAACAATAAATGACTCTATTTTCATATACCCCTCTTTCACTATAAGACTGAAATTACAAAGTAAACATTTTGTCATTTAATGATATATGATCTCATACCACTCATACCATCCTTCTTTTATCTATTTAAATATAATATCTTCTAATAATGTATTATAAAAAATTCCTTAAGGAAAAGAAATGATGGTCACCTTAAGGGGAAACAAGGCCAAGGGAACATTTTTATTAAGGAAAAAATGATCATATTTGCAGGCCTAATGGGAAGGAACCAATGAACATAGAGAATTTAAATATATATGTATATTTATATACATATTTATATATGTGTGTGTGTGTGTGTGTGTGTGTGTGTGTATTAAGGATTTTGATATAGCAACAAGAGCGGAGGAAAGGCAAGGTCAAGAACACGGGTAGGAGAGGCCTAGACTTAAAGAAAAGCCACACTGAGTTTTTCCACAGTGAGTCGCCAAATTAGAAGCAATCTCTTGAACTTGATGAAAAGGCATGACAGGCTTCCTTCCCATTTCTCCTTCTTCCCTCCTCATATTTCTCTGGTTGGCTTGTGGAAATGCTTAGAGAGATTAGGTGGATTTAAAGTGGTAACAAAGGATAGGGCTAAGAGTTTTTAGTTCAGTCTTCCACGTGTGGAGGCCAGAAAATGTCAAGTCACCACTTGGAGACTTGAGCTCTGAACTGGGAGATGGCTCCAGGACTCTAACCAGCTGTGAGACCTTGAGTAAAAAAACAGGGCTCTTGGTTTGGAACCTGATTTAGATGAGTTACTAGGATTACATGGTTATTTCTTAGGTCTCTCCCAGCTCAAAAGTCATTATTTTCTGTACTTTATTCCACTGTTTTACTAATGGGGGAGGGGTAAGAAGATAGCTTAGAAGCAGAATAATGGCCATAATATAAAAATCTTTGTAAGATTTCTAGTTATAAATGGATTCTATCTGTACTCTTTTTAACAATTAAAAGCATATTTCAGGGAGCCTGAGTGGCTCAATAGGTTGAGTGTGCAACTCTTGATTTCAGCTCAGGTCATGATCTCAGGATCATGGGATGGAGCCCCACTTTGGGCTCTATGCTGATAGAGCCTGCTTAAGATTCCCTCTGTCTTCCTCTCCCTCTACCCCTCTCCCCAACTCATGCTTGCACGTACACACTCTCTCTCTCAAAAAAAAAAAAAAAAAGAAAGAAAAAAAAAAAGAAAAGGAGGTATATTAAACAAACAACAATTAAAGCCTAGTTCACTTAAAGAACCCAAAGCAGGGGTGCCTGGGTGGCTCAGTCGGTTAAGCGTCTGACTTCGGTTCAGGTCATGATCTCGCGGTCCGTGAGTTCAGGCCCCGCGTCGGGCTCTGTGCTGACAGCTCAGAGCCTGGAGCCTGTTTCAGATTCTGTGTCTCCCTCTCTCTGACCCTCCCCTGTCCATGCTCTGTCTCCCCCTGTCTCAAAAATAAATAAAACGTTAAAAAAAAAAAAAAAAAAAAAAAAGAACCCAAAGCACAGGAATCAGCCATCTCTAATATAATTCAGTTTGTTTGGGTTTTTTCCTAAGCAATTGCCAATAGAAAAACTCATTGTTTTAGAATGCACTTTGGAATGCCCTGAATTGGCTGCTACTAAATACATAAAAAGTCTATTACTATAAATGTGCTTATCATGTAAAATTCCATCTAGGGGTGAAGATTCTTCAAATACTGGGAACACCTGAAGAGAGAAAAAACTTGTGCCCTCAATTATGAGTAATAGCAGTTGAGGGGGGGGATTCATTTTGGGTTAAACTACCTCAGACAACCTCTACTTAGAGCCTAATAAAATCCTATTAAACCCTAATCCTCCCTGTGCTGTAATCCTCTGGCCCAGTTTCCTTTTCTCTCTGGCTGTCATATCACATAGCAATGCTGGACTGTAGAAAATAAAGCAAGCATCCAATAGGCCCTGAGTCTCCTGGACCTTGTCCTTAGCCTCCCTCAACCTGCCATAGTTTTTTGACTCTGGCTCATTCACTGATTACTGTCCATTATTCAGTAAAGCAGAATCTTGTTTTGTCCCACCAAGTTGTAAACCGCCCATTAACAGAGTGTGCACAAGGAAAATTCTCTCGGTACGTAGATTCCACATAGTTTCAGGCTTTGATAAATGCATACTTCAAAATAGTAACTAGATTGCAGAAAACTGTCAATAACTTCTTGAAAGAATTCCATGGTTTACATTTTAATTTCACTAGAACGGGCTGCCACCGAGGTCATACCCAAGTGCCATGTGACTGATTGATAAGTAGAATGGGGAAGAAAAATTAAAATTGATACTCATATTCATACCTGAAATTTGTTTGGGGACTTAATTTTTAAGGCTATTTAAGAAACTAACCCACTACTGGTAAGGATTTAGAACGTAAAAATTATAGTTTTTGAAAATTATACGAAGTGTCGAGACATCAGCTCGCTGGTGACTGAACAGAAAAGTTTCTTGCACACATGGACTGATTTGTTGAAACATGAAAACTAAACCATTCTTGGGGAGTCTCCCCAACAAACCAGTTCACCACTACAATTTTGGTAGTATGCACCGCCCTTTCACACCACTATTTTGTTGAAAGCTATCAAGGGATAACTCAGGTAAGATTTATGCCACAAAACTGAGGTAAATGCAGAAACAAGATGAACCAACAACTTCTATGGGGTAATATTCTAAAACAGAGATTTGGGGTAAACGCTCTGAATCTAAGGACCCTCTCATACTAATGAAGTTCTTCTCAAGAAATGTTCTTGGAAAAAAAAGTTTTTGACCAACACGTTTTTTGGGCACTTTCTAGGGAAAAGCAGGTACTTTGGGAAGTTGTGCTGTTGAGTCTACACCTACCTTTATAGCTGTATCATTCAAAATTAGTTCCCTCCCAGCAGTTTTTCAAGTGCTTTCAGTGAAAATTTTCAGATACACAATCCATAGTAGAACCAAGGTGATGTGATGATTACCTTTTGAAATAACAACATGAAAAGCCCTCTTTTCAAAAAATGTCCTTCATCCATGCACGGCATAAGACATACTAAATCCAATGAGTGAAGTACCAATAAAATCCCATGAATATCCAGGAATCTCATAAATTGCAGGCATCCTTCTCTGAAGAGAGGCAGCTACAGTTTTCAGCCAATTCTAAAAAAGCGTCAATGAATTGCTCCCGTTTGAAAAAAGTTTAAAAGCCACTTTAAAGATGCATTCATGGTAAAGCCATGAAGAGTCCCAAAACAGAGGCTAACAGCCAGTTCCAGTACTAAAGGTATTACTGGAGAGACTTGTAGAATTTTTGTGACTTTAATTGTAACTAAAAGTTCTGCTGCAGCAGTGTGGGGCTGGTTCCAGCCCATGAGTAACCACGCTCTTGAATAATAATCAGGTCAGGCCTTGGTGTCCTACCAATTTCATGGCTGGCTAAGCGCTTCCACTCTTACCCAAAACACTGCAAGGTGAGGCATCAGAGGTACAAAGTGATTAGCATTTATTACAGAGTTGGCAAAGGCTTAGAAGTCAACAATTTGCTCGTCTCCGAGAACATGATCCTTTGCTGATTAGGACAAAGCACTCTTCTTCACCAGTCTGTGAAACGGGCCACAGAGTTGGGTGCCTTTTGCGTACTCTGAACATGACAGAAATGGAGTAAACCACTGGTGCTTGAGCTAATCGAGACTGCTGTCTTACCTTCAAGCAGGTGCAATACTAGTAGCTTATGTGGTAAGCTAACACTATCAAGTTCTAATTTTACATTCATTTTTTATGAACATAAAAATTATGGGGGCGCCTGGTCGGTTAAAGCGTCTGACTTCGGTTCAGGTCATGATCTCACAGTTCCTGAGTTAGAGCCCCGCGTCGGGCTCTGTGCTGACAGCTCAGAGCGTGGAGCCTGCTTCAGATTCTGCGTCTCCCTCTCTCTCTGCACCTCTCCGGCTCATGCTCTGTCTCTCCCTCTCTCTCTCAAAAATGGATAAACATTACAAAAAAATTATGTAAAGCTTCCTTACATGTAAATATAATAATCCCTCTAACAAATGGTATGAAGATTTAATAGACTACATTTTCTCATCTATAAGTAGGTAAAGAATTCTACAAGTACATAATAAAAGCCTACTGGTTTAAAGTAGTTTACCACTCACACATTTATTATTGCCATGATCAGTTTATTATTAAGATAAGACATCATGATGATAAAAGTAAAAAAGTAAGATCTTCTAGAAGCACTGAAAAATTTCAGGGGTCAGAAATTTTTAACTTGAAATCTTTCCCTCTTGAGCAACTACTTAAATGGGCCTCAGGAATATACAATCATGGTCTAGATTTACACACATATCCAGAGGCAATTTATGAGAACTAAAAATGAGCTCACCTCCCACACCTCAGGTGAGAACATCAATTGGTCTTCTACCTACAGGGAATGATTTGGCAATAGTCTTCAAAATTAAATTTAATCTGTGCATTTATCCTATGAAGACCCTTTCATCTTGCAAAATGGCAGACTGAATAGTAAGAGTTGTCACACACGGAGCATGTCTCTGTGCCAGGACTATTGGAAATATATTACAACATTAAATCTTCTCAACAGTCCCATGGGCTATACTCCCCTTTTTTCACAGGTAGGGAAATTACAGAGAGGTAAAGGAAGTGGCCTAATCAAAGTCATGCAGATATCCTGGGATCTGAGCCAGACACGTCCTCTTAACCACTAGCACCTCTCTAACTACAGTGATAGCCTTTGTAGCACTGTTTAGATAGTAAACAACTGGAAAGATCCTCAATATCCCCCAGCAGTGGTCTGGTTACATAAGTTGGACACTTCTTTTTTATTTTTTTTTAACGTTTATTTATTGTTGAGAGACAGAGAGAGACAGAGCATGAGCATGGGAGGGGAGGAGAGAGGGGAGACACAGAATCCGAAGCAGGCTCCAGGCTCTGAGCTGTCAGCACAGCTGACAGGTGCCCCAGTTGGGCACTTCTATATAATGGAAACTATGTCACAATTTTTTTTTTTTTAAAGTAGGTAGCTCTGAATGTACCGATATCGGAAAGGCTGCCAGGATATGTACAGAACATCAAATACACGACGCCATTGTTTGTGTAAGAAAAAAAGCAATGTGTTACTTACTCTATATGCCTGAAAATGCACAGACCATCTGTGAAGATACCCAAAAAGGTTAGCAAAGTGGCTACCTCTGCAGAAGGACATCAGGTGGCTGGGGACAGAGGAGGCAGGGAGACCTTTTTTCACTGTGTACCTTTCTTCACTTTTTGCATTTGGTACCATGGTCATGTACTACTTAGAGAAAACATTTTTTAATTTAAAATAAAAGCAGGGGCACCTGAGTGGCTCAGTCGGTGTCCCACTCTTGATTTTGGCTCAGGTCACGATTTCATGGGTCATGAATTTAAGCCCCACATCAAGCTTTGCACTGACAGCATGGAGCCTGCTTGGAATATTCTCTCTCCCTCTCTCTCCTTCTCTCCTTTTACCCCTTCCCCCTCATGCTCTTTCCCTCAAAAAAATAAACTTTAAAAAAAGTTTATAAAATAAAAGCAAATGAACATCCAAAACAGCAGTACCCAAGTCCAGCTTAGTATAGCAATTCCAATAGACCTGATGTCTCTTCATCTCGACAGGAAAGGAAAAGTGCCTGTGCAGAAAACGCCTGATGGTGTGAACAGGGATAAAAGAGAATCTTAATAGAATATGCCATTTGTTTTCAGTTTTGTTTTGTTTTGGGTTTGTTTTGGTTTTTTTAGAGAGAGGGGAGCAAGCATGCCCAAGTTGGGGAGAGGGGCAGAGAGAGAGAAAGAGAGAAAGAGAGAAAGAGAGAGAGAGAGAGAGAGAGAGAGAGAGAGAGACTCCTCAGCAGGCTACATGCTCAGCACAGAGCCCAATGCAGGGCTCAATCCCACGACCCTGGAATCATGACCCAGGCTGAAATCAAGAGTTCGACATCCAACCAACTGAGCCACCCAGGTGCCCCTACAGTATGCTGTTTGAATCAATTATAAGGACCACAAGATGTTTGAGAAAATATTCAAGAGAAGACACACAAAGGGAAAACAGCTACATCTAGAGTTCTGGCTTATTAGCTTCCAACAGACTAAATATGGATGGAAAAAAAAATGTTAAGAAGGTGTAAAGAATTCAGGGCACCTGGGTGGCTCAGACGGTTAAGGGTCTGACTTTGGCTCAGGTCACAATCTCACAGTTCATGAGTTCGAGCCCCGTGTCTGGCTCTGTGCTGACAGCTCACAGTCTGGAACCTGTTTCGGATTCTGTGTCTACCTCTCTCTATGCCCCTCCCCTGCTCATGCTCTGTCTCTGTCTCAAAAATAAACATTAAAAAAAAAGTGCAAAGAATTCAGAAGAGTGGCAGTCTTACTGTGAAGGACCACTTTTCTAATACTTATTTTTAAATTATTGTGTAATAATACTTAGTTAAAATTTATGTAGTTTACCTTTCCCTATGGGGTTCATAGCTCTGGGAATTTAGAGAGTTAATGTCTTGCCAAAATTTTTGTCAGTCTAGATCACTGGTTCTCCAAATGTCATTGGAAGAATCCTGTGTTCTCCACGGTTCTCAATAATTTTTTAAGGACCTCTTTTTAAGACAAAACAAAATCCGTCAAAGTAAAAGTAAAAAATAAAAAAAAAATACATCAGTCACAGCTCACTATGAAGATTTCTCTTCTTTTAAAAATCGTCCAGCATTACAGTTTACTGTAGTTATAGTTGAGCGATTTCACCACCATGCACTAAAACTTTTTATTTTTTTTTAACGTTTATTTATTTTTGAGACAGAGAGAGACAGAGCATGAATAGGGGAGGGGCAGAGAGAGAGGGAGACACAGAATCTGAAACAGGCTCCAGGCTCTGAGCTGTCAGCACAGAGCCCGACGCGGGGCTCGAACTCACGGACCGCGAGATCGTGACCTGAGCCGAAGTCGGACGCTTAACTGACTGAGCCACCCAGGCTCCCTGCACTAAAACTTTTTAAATGTTGTCTTTTTTAATAGGATTTTTTTCTACTTGTACAAACCCCATTCTTCCAAACTAACATTTGCCATTGAAAACCGAATATTATGCACCTACAAATACATTTCTTAAACTTTCTCGTTTAAAAATATTGCACTCATTAACAGCAGATCTCACTACACTGAAGCCTCCATTTTGCCACAAGCATCATCCTGTGGAAGTCGAAAATAGAACTTGGTAAGAGATCGGTTACCTCCAAACAAAGCAGTGCTTTCCCTCAATGAGAGGTACATGCTCTCTCACTCTCCCTGCGCACAGAGATGCACACACGGTGCACGCACACACACACACGTCTAGTTCTGCACACAGATGGAAACACTAATCATTACTTGCTGCCTTTTCAGAGACGCTACAGTACAAAAGCCATATGTAATTTGCAATTAACAAAGGGTAATAGAGGCTCTAATTTCTGCTTGGGGGGTCCAGAATTTAGGCTGACTGTGATGCCTTTCCAAGAAATAAAAGCAAAGCTGAAGCGACTCGTATTAAGCAGTTCCAGTGTTGCAGCAAGGATGGCTTATTGACTGGATGGCTGCCAGCCCCCTAGCAGACCTGCTGAGAGGCTGTCCTCATGGGGAGGAAGGCATTAATTTATCTATAAGCCTCCAGAAGCAACTGGGTAGATCACAGCTCTCCCATATTCTGCTTCAATTCATCTACACTTGCCTCTACAGTGACTGGCACAGCCTTGAATGGTTTCAGGCTATCCATACTTGTTTAATTAAAACTCTTCTCCACTAAATTAACATGTGTGTATCAATGTCTTCTGTACAGAGGGGAAAGAAAGAGAAAGTGAAAGCAAGAAAAGAAAAATCAAAGACGGTATTTTAAATTAAATTTTGCTTGAGATAAATGTTGCAATTGGCACTATTTCTCCCTGGAGTTAGTGTTTCAGGTGGAAAACGATGAGCAAAAAGAGTAGACAAGAGTTCCTACTTCCCCCTCAAAGCATCCTGCACTTGAGAGCTAATTAACTTCTAAAATCAAAGGAGCTGTGAAGTAGGTATGGAAGCAAAAGAGTTCCTTTTTGTGGAAGGATAATTTTATATAATATTAACATACATATGCATAATAATTCGCTTACATTCTAAACCCTGCAGAATTACCAAAGATTGACGATCTGACTCAATACCACTGGAATGGAATTGCAGCTTCTCTGTAGATTCTAATGTCCATGCCTAAGGCAATACATGCAAACACTCAAAATTACTACCCACACCCCTTAGCAAAGCCCTTGCTGGAAATCAACATACTTTGTCTCATTAAGCTGGCAAAATGGCTAGAGTATCCCAAGAAAGCAGTAGGCATTTGGGGTCGGTTGTACCAAACATGACATGTATGGTCAAATGCAGGAATGGCTTTCAGCACACTGACACATTTCACACCAGGAGAGGCAGGTGGAAGTTAGGACCAAGCAAGAAGATAGCAGGAACACATCTACAATTCCCCAAGAACAAACTCAAAATATCTGAAACTTTGAAATTAGTGTTCTCTTTCTCTGATTTATTGGGGGTGGGGGAGTGGTAGGTCAAGGACATATAAGGTGGGTGAAGTTACTACACAACATAGGAGCTTGCTTCAGAATAACTCACGAGGAGGAGCCTCACAAACATTAACTACATAGCAAATCTGTGCTAATTCCAAGTAAGTTACATTTCCTGCTTTCATAGAAAAGGAATGTAGGTAAACCATCCAAGAGACAATTGGAGTAAAATTAAAGACAGATTTTTTCCATTCAGTAAACATGGCTCTGTTTCTAAAATATTTTAAATTTATGCCCACGAAAATAGCATATAAACATTGCCAGTTACAAATCCGGTAATAAACACCATACTCTGGAGAAGGATTTCCCCAACGTGAGAAAAAAGAGGACAACGGATTGGGAATCAAACAAATTTAATCTGGATTTCAGGTGGGCCTGATTGTGCTAATATTAGCATTGATCTAATGAACTGATAGTGAACTTAGTAGCAAAAACTTTGGGCTCTAGCATACAAACTGTTCATTTCTAGGTTCTTTCTATGCAAAATCTAAGAGAATTTCGAGTTTTAAACCTGACCATATCTAGTTCTAAGGGTTTCTAAACACATGCTCATTATAATTAATGTATGTTTAAAATATAAGTACTTACTTATAGGTATGGTTTATTGAGAGAATAAAACGATTTTCTCCAAAAAGTTGCCACAATCTTTGTCTGTCATGTGCTGAGAATTTAAGCACTGAGTGCAAAAAAGGTAAGGACTGCTATAATGCTAGAATTAAGTATTTTATATGATTATATCACAATAACATCTTCTTTAGTCTAACATAATCAGTATTCTATATTTGTTGCCTGCACAAAACTATAATTACTCGTTGATTTGATCGAAATTACTAGGTGACTTGGGCAATTCAGTCTGCCAGCCAGCCTTCAGGGTAATTAGCCAAATCAACAGTATATCAAAATGACTAATATGTTTCTGAATCACAGTTTAGACTATCTGCAACATCATGGCAATGCTTAGATTCAGTTCCAAAACCTCAGTTCATCTTGTTTAACTCTGTGGACTATTTTCCTCATAATTTAATTTACTCTGTACACAAGTTGAGTTTTTCCTCCCCTTCAAGGGAAAAAGGAAAGTGACAATAAAAGCCAAAGTACAGAACTCAATGAAATCAGATACTCTTGTTTCAAAAAATAAGGGGAGGAAGAGGAGGAGAGCTGTTTATTGTGTGAAAGGGGTGTAGCCAAGGAGAAGGAAACAGAACAACAACAACAAAAAATGGATTCTTACCAATCAAACCACCTCTCGGTGCTTCAAATTCCATTAAAGGCCACAATTCTGTTGATTTGATGCCAAATGCCTCTAAAATGTTCTTACCCAAGAAAAGTGTGTTTTTGAAAGAACAAGGAAAGCAATACATTTAAAGGCTGGAGAAAATTTTCTTCCATTTACTTGGGTCAGTGAAACATCCATCATACAGAGACACAAACACCTTACAGAATAAAAGATCAGAAGAGCTACACTGGTAGAAGATCTAAGAGCCAGTGCCTCTGGGGGAATCAAACAAGTAACTGTCTGAACAGATCCTCCTGTGATTTCTCCCCTAAATCTAGCTTATGTGATTGGGTGGGGGCAGCGGGGGGGGGGGGGGGAAGGGGGGAGGACAACAAAGCAGAACATGCTAGCCAAAGAATGTGATTAAAAAATAATTAATTCTGCTCGCTTGCTCTCTCTCTCTCTCTCTCTCTCTCTGGAGAATCTTTTCAAAGTCATTAAACAGAATAACAATATAATGAAAATTTTAAAAAATAAAAAAAATGCTCATATTATCTACACACTGCAACCAAGCATATGAAATAAGCATGTGTTCAGCGTAACAGCACACGCAGTGTAAATAATGGTAGATGTATTCGGTAAATGGTAGCAAAAGTGTCAAAAGACCTGGATGCGTTTAACAGATGCTCTCAGATCTAATTCCACCTGCTTGGGCTAAAAAAGAAGCACCCTCCCCACCCCTGTCACATGTAAAGTTCAAAGAATAAGCTGTCATTGCAAGTTGAGGGGGGTAGAATTCAAAGCAGAAACATAACATGTCCACTATAATCCTGCAAAACTTTCTAGCATCCCCAAACCTCTGGCTGCCAGGATCAAAAACATTATGCTGAACACCTACTAAGTGCCTGCCTTAAATTTACCCTATTAATCTCTTTCTTCTCTAAACCTCTTAATTACATCTCCCTATGGCAATGTACTTTCTACTTTGTGTTCTAGTTATTTCGGAACCAGACTCTGGTCTCCTTGGGGGTAGGGATCACAATTTATGTTATTCATGGGTGATTTACAAAGCACTCATCCAACTGCCCAAGATGCACAGTGTGGAGCACGGAAATAAGATTTAGTCCGAGGCCTCGGGGAATAAGGAACTCACACCGGGGAGAGGTTTACCTGGGCAAGTAACAGTAATAACCAGAAGTAAGGGCTGCCATTTATGGGAGTCAGTGTACCCTGTGCTAGGTACCACATTAAACCGTCTGTGTAATTTTCACAACCATTCAATGAGGTAGGGGCTATCATACCCATTTTATAGTTGAAGGAACTGAAGCTAAAGGAAAGATGAATGGTCACAAGGCTAACAACAAGCAGAGGCAAAGAGACCGGACAAGCTGGGAGACTGATGAGAGAGAAGGGGAGTCCATTGCAGCAGTGGTCAAGCAAGGGAGTAGGAATGGCTTCACCAAAGAGGGGTTCTTTCACCGATACCATGTTTGTACGGGAATGTATCTGAGAGTGACACAGGGCAGCAATTCACCTGACCAAATGAGAAGTGTGTTGATAAAAATACGACGTGATTCTCTACATTCTAGGTCTTAATGAAATGTCTCCATTTGTTATTTGTTTTACTATAATGTCAAGAGAACGGTGTCATGGAGCTCGTACCCATTACAAATCCAACTCGTAGACAGATTAAAAGTTTGGGAATAGGCAAAATAATGGCTGGAAGAAACTACAACCATTAGTCAACCAGTTGTTGCTACCGCCACAACCTAGCACTCAGTTTAGAAAATCAGGGGTTTCAGCTACTGGATATGCTGTTGCATTTCCCTGCTTATACCAGGAGTAGCTATGCAAATGAAATCCAACTGGTTTGTAATTCCAACCCATGTTAGAAAGATTAACAAAACGGGGGCGCCTGGGTGGCTCAGGCAGTTAAGTGTCCAACTTCAGCCCAGGTCATGAACTCATGGTTTGTGAGTTCGAGCCCCGCATCAGACTCTGTGCTGACAGCTCAGAGCCTGGAGCCGGCTTCGGATTCTGTGTCTCCCTCTCTCTCTGTTCCTCCTGTTTGTTCTCTCTCTCTCTTTCTCTCTCTCAAGAATAAAGATTTAAAAAAAAATTTTTTTAAAGAAAGATGAATTAATTACCCAAAATGCTGACTCAAAACACTTTTGTGTTTATTTCTTCATATGACAAATACTGATCAATATGAGGAACGGCTCATAAGTTTAGTTGTATATCTACTGCAATTTTTTGTATATAATTTAAATTAGCAAATTAAGATGTAACTACATGTGTTTTGTAAAATTGTTAATGAAATATAAAACCATGCAATATTTTAAATAAAAATTCAGGTCATTAATCCTTATATTAAATCCCCCCCTGTGGATCAGATTCTGCAATCTGGCTCTTGGTTACATAAAATTTCTATAGGCCATGCTCATCTTCTCCATGCAGCATGGTTCCAGGCTTTTCTTCAGATAATTATAATACAAGCACATTCCTGTGTGAGCAATTTAAAAATCCGTGACTTAGCCAGATTTGGAATTTAATACTAGAATAAATCACGCAATAAATTAGGTAAATTCTATACCAAAAAAAGTGGTTCTATTTTTATGGGGCTATACCTCAAACTCTCTTCACACACACACACACACACACACACACACACACACACACACAGGGTATGACTGAATTTGTTAACAGATTGCATCTTCTACAACTATCCACTTACCTTAAACCCATATCCACCACACAAAGATTATCTAATAACCTCCTCTCCACCTTCTGCTACCCTTCTACTGAATTTCAAGAGCTGACAGCACTGTACTGGCTGCTGCGACATCCACACAGCCCCTCCAGGGCCAAGAGATTTATTCTCCCAGCTGCTACGAGTGTTCCTGGCTGTCAGCTTTCTCTAGAAATTGCCCTCTGCTGAAGACAGCCATTTTACCCAATATTACTCCTTCTCCTTGAAGGCAGCCACACCCATGCCTGGACTAAGGAACACTGGGACCACCTCACCCCAATTCAGGACAGCCCAGGCCTTTGTGGAGACTTCGTGGCAGTCCATCATCTCTCTCTGCCTAGTCCTGCTTCCTTCTCTCCCCACAGGTGTTGATTCAAAGAACACAGCCTAACCTAACCATCTCAGAGTCTGCATCCCAGACGGCCTACAACAAGCACTATCAGTCAACCACAAGAAGCTACATACATATCCACAGCTATTAAAGATTACTTTGAAAGAAAGAAAATCCTATTTCTTTGAACAACAAAAATTTTTTGAAATGTTAAAAGTCTTCAAACAGAGAAAGAACATAACTTTGCAGGCAAACCAACAAAAAACAACACTAAGGCTGCTTCAATAAACTCAATCCATATTTCCCAATATTCAGTCCTAACCAGTCTTAAGAATTAACACAAAAGTAGCTTTTACTCTATGTGCTTACATTACCATTTAAAAAATATTTGTCCCTCATGTTAGACTGGTAGGTGATTTGAGTTCATTTAAAATAAATAAATATCAGGGCAACTGGGTAGCTCAGTCGGTTAAGCACCTGACTCTTGGTTTGGGCCAGGTCATGATCTCAGCATTCGAGAGTTCAAGCCCCATATCGGGTTCTCTGCTGTCGGCACAGAGCCCGCTTCAGATCCTGTGTCCCCCTCTCTCTCTGCTGCTGTCCCCCCGCATGTTCACTCCATCTCAAAAGTAAACATTTATAAATGAATAAATACATACATACAAACAACCTGGAGAACAAGACAAATAAATTAACCCACCTACTAACTTTTTCTTTCAAAAATAAACCCTTTTCAAAGATTTTTTGACTTGTCTGGTTACAGAGAAGACAATAAGGTAGGTGAGAGGAGGAAGGGGTTTCTCCCCTCCAACACACGCTCATCTCCTTTTCAAAAAAACAAAAAAACACTATTCTTTTGCTTTATGAAAAGAAGGACATGCATCACTACGTTTTGCTTAAGGTAACTGTTCTCCTAGGAAACTAGCTGATCTATGAAATACCACTCTGATAGTTCCAAAGCAGCTGTCACTATGGTACAGCACAAAGAACACTGGACCAGGGGTCAAAATTACTGGGTCCTGATTCTGACCACAGATGTGACCTCACGAAGTCATGACAACATCCTTTGACATCTAGTGCTGATGTCCCACTAGATTGGCAATTAAGGACACTGGCTGGTAAGTCAGGGAGACCCAGGTTCAAGGCCAACTCCCATCACTTTCTAGCCATGTGACCTTAGGTGGGTCACTAAAGGTCACTAAGCCTAATACCTCATGTGTAAAACAGTGAGGACCATATGATGTCAACACCATAGGGCTGCTAGGGACAATAAATGTGACACTACAAGTATGTGCTCCACAGTGTCTCTCTCGTTGCAAGCACTAATACAAATGAGCCGGTATGGTCAGCTCTTTTTCAGCATGTGCCTGGCAGAATCCAAGAGCTTCGGGAAGAATCAGTGCTTAGACATTCAAAAAATAATGACCATGAAGGCTCTCCCAGGTGTCAATTCATTGCTTTTCTCAGCCTTATAACCTACATATCCAAAGAAGATTTTGTTGGGGGAAAAAAAGCATTTAAGAAAGTTCAAAGAACATGGACCAGCTGATCTCGGAGCTCTCTGTGAGTGTGTGGCCTGCTCCACAGAGACCCTCTTTGTAATGTAGTTCCAGCACCACCGCTGCAGATACTTCCGCCACTTGTCACACAAGGTAGAATGCAGCTGATGGCCTGTATTCCTTTACGACAACCCTGCAGGGGACAAGATAAGGCCAATTAATGGCACGACTGCACAGAAGCACATCACAATTATTTTCTCCCGGTTTCTGAGTAGCAATGATGCGTTCCAATCAAAACTGCCCATCTAGAGGAAGAATCACCATGTAGTTTTCCAACAAAGGGAACAAGTGTCAAGGCAGGAGTCGCTGGAGCTGCTGAATCCGATGAAGTGGGGACAAAAAGAACGTCTTCGCAGTGGTAGCCTGAGACGTTGCGTTTCCCTCTGGCCATGAACCTGGCCACCAGAGAAACAAAGTTTAGGCTCTAAAATAACAGCAAACAGTTTCTGTTATTGAGATGAAGACTCTGTCCCTACGCCTGAATATGTTCACGGTCCTCCTTCTTTTATGCACATCCCCATAGTTCCAGATCTTTTCATAGTAGGCATATTCTTCAGTCCTGGATGACTAGGACATCTTCTCACTGCTCAGGTCTTGGCTTGCATGTCTCTACCATTGGGAAGTCTTCCCAGAAAGACTGGACAATTTGCCCCACAAGATGATAAACCCCATGAAAGCAAGATCTGTATTTTGTTCACTGCTGTACCAAACCCAATGCCTTTGTTGACCAGGAAAGAATTCACCAAAAAAAATTTTTTTAAGCGAGCATTTATTTGGGTGATTAGAATTGCAATTCGTGGGACACACTGAATCGTGTTCCAAGGAAGACAAAAAGGGACAGAGTTATAAAGGCGAAAAGTTAGGAGTGTAGTTTTCATTGAGGCACAGTATACAAAACAGGAATTGAAATTAGGTTAACTGGGGTTGGCCAGAATGATATGCAAATGAGGGACTGAAGCATCTTAGACTGAACTGGCTCCTTTCAAAGTGAAGGATGTGGATGATCCAGTTGCCATGGTGAGGAGGAAGTTAAATCCCCACTAAAGGCTTGTGGGCTGGCTTAAAAATTCAAAAAGATCATAGTTCTTCCAATGAGTACCCATGTAACCTCCTCCTCCCATATGACCTCCCAACCCTCTTTTAGAAGAGACTCTTAGCTAGGCTTGCTTCCCCCCTGCCCACCCCCCACCATTAAAATCTCCTTTTACACCTTACACAATGCACATAAGAGGCCCTTCACTAATATTTGTTGAGTGAATTAATGAATGACTAAGTAAAAGAAAGGGAAACAGGGTTGTCAGGCCAAAAACTTAAGCCCAGTTTTACCTATCATTTCCATGATGTTTAAACAACCATAATATGTTCCTGAGAGAGGAATGGACATAATTATCTTTAAAAATTGCCTTTTCTAAACTTCTCCTCCAAAAGCATATTAAATAGGGTTTAGGCATTCTAGCCCCAAAGGCCAGAGGCTTTTCAAAGCAGGTTTTTCTTTTTTTTTTTAATTATTTTTACAGGAAATTTTAATCCATCAAGACAGTTCTTGTAATCAATTAATAACATCCTATGCTCTGTGTTTAAGGGTAGGGTGATAAAGGTAGGTTATTCTGAGACTAAGAAAAGTGAGGAAGTATCTTGCCTTGGTAATTTTAGTCAATCCTATTGGCAGTAAAGGAGAGATATGAATTTAATGTGCGTTTCCAACCTTGAAGCTACTGACCTTTCTATGCCTTAATCATCACAATATCAAAAAAACATTTGAACTGCAAAAACTCAATGCATTTACATCTCATCCCACAATACTGATATACAGAAATACTAATCCGTGCTACCTAGACCTTCCTGGAAAACCAAGAGCTCTTAAGATAAAGGCAAAAAGAGTGAGAACAGTGAGGACTTATATACTTCGGAGCCTGAAGAGCAAAGCTGCATTAAAATTATGGTTCTAAGGGGGCACCTGGGTGGCTCAGTCAGCTGAGTGTCCAACTCCTGGTTTTGGCTCAGGTCACCATCTCACAGTTTGTGGGTTCAAGCCCTGCATCGGGCTCAGTGCTAACAGTACAGAGCCTACTTGGGATTCTCTCTCTCTTCCTCTCTGTACCCCACCCCAACTCTATCTCAAAAATAAATAAATAAACTTTTCACAAAAATAAAAATAAAATAAAATGATGGTTCTAAGAACCAGTTTCCAGGGCAAGGTTTAGTCAGACTGAGTCAGCTTCCGTGGACTAGCTCCATACCATAGCTTTCCTCAAACCACAGCAGAAGAGAAAACCACCGAAGCCCACACTCCTAGGGAAACCTGTTTCCAAGCACAAAGCACTAAAGAACTTCACAGAGTCGGAGGCCTCTCTCTGCCCGTCAGGGACAGGTCATTGCTCAAGTCCTCATCTTCCTCATCTTCACACTTCTTCCATTTTATCAGAGTTAAACATTGGCACCTGGGAAGCTCTAAGTGGGGAAAGGAAGGATTGAATAGTGCCAAAGCTGGACTGTCCGATTAGGTTAACCTGAACCCTTTTACCTTAGCCCCAGAGAGTTGCAAACATTGATTATTTTGTTCTAAGCAGTACCTCCAGCTTTGGTCAGCTATGTCTGGGAAGCCAGACGGACAGATGTAGATGAATAATTAAGGTAAATGAGACACAGTGTGACAAAATGAAAAATCAGTGAGTTTCAAAACCAGATCAAGACTCATTCTGCTCTGAACCGGTTCTATGAACCTGTTGCTTAACCTCTCTGCGTCTCTCTTTCTTCATCTTCACAACATGGGTTAAACAGTTTGTACAGTCTCCTCCAGCTCCTCAGTCCTAGAATTCTACAGAGCCCATCACATCTCTACTGAAAAATCAACCAAGTAACTACTCATGCAACATCATGTGCCTTAGGTTTGGTGCAATGTGAGTCATGACCCTTGCCCTAGATCATCTATCACATTGGGGATGACTCATCAAAATGTTATTGGTCAACAGGAACAGTGAATGAGTGGTCAACAAGCACTTAAACACCTGGAGTTTCCCATGATGATGACATAATAGAGTGGTACAATCTCTGAAAGGCAATTTTGCTAATATACCAGAAGTCCTCTTTAAAGCCAGGATCTATGACCTGTTTAATTATAGAAATATTTATTAGTCATTTAAGACCGAGGTGTAAACTGTAGGTCCACTATAGACAAATTACGTAAACAATTAAATTGCACTCATTATAATGTTGATTTAGAATAATACTTAATGACATAGGCAAATACATATAAATGTTAAGAAAAACAGGATACAAAATTATATAAATGGCATGGCCATAATTGTATATAATGTATATAAATGCTCTGTATTATCAGGTATATATGTATAATATTTATAAGTAAGACAAAGAGGACAGACACCATGTGAAGAACAGTTATCTCCGGGTATATGTATATTTTAACATTTATTTATTTTTGAGAGACAGAGAGCACGAGCAGGGGAAGTTCAGAGAAAGAGAGAGAGACACAGAATCCAAAGCAGTCTCCAGGTTCTGAGCTGTCAGCACAGAGCCTGACGTGGGGCTCAAACTCACAAACTGTGAGATCATGACCTGAGCTGAAGTCGGAGGCTTAACCAACTTAGCGATCCAGGAGCCCCTCCAGGTATATTTTATTTTCTTCTTTGATGTTTCCATTTTCCAAAATCTCTATTTTAGCATGTAATAATCTCACAAAGGAATTTTTAGTACATAAACAGGACTGAAGAATACAAAACAGCAAAGACTTAAGTAATTACTAACTTATTCTCCCTATTATACTAGTTAGGAGTTCAGACAAAGAGCCATCACTCTAGGCTGGGGGGACTGAGGAAATTCACAAGTAGAATTTGAGTGTACAGAATAGTGTTTAAGAGCACTGACTCTAGAGCTGGACTGCCTAGCTTCAAATCCCAGCTCTGCCATTTATCAACTGGGTGAGTTTAGGGAAGTCCCTCAAACTCTCAGCCTCAGTTTTCTCATCTATAAAATGGGACTGATATCAATTCTTGTGAGGATTAAACAAATTCATATAAGGGTTTTAGGGCAGTGTCTGACACATAGTAAGCATTATGTAAGTACTAGGATAGTTATTAGAAGGGCATTTTAGACTACCTATGCATAATACACTAATACATCACCCTTTTGCTGAATTCTTACTTTGTGCCAGATACATATACAACTCAAACCTCACACTTCTGTGAAGGAAGGACTATCATTATGCCCAATTTATACATAAGAAATCTAAAAGATTAACTGCCCAAGGTAAGCTGCTGAACCAGCATCTGAATCCCATGCTAATGTGACCCCAGAGCCCGTGTTCTTTATCATGACACCATCCTGTATGGAGCAGTAAACAAGCTTACCCTGGGCAGACAACTTACTTTTGAAGAGTCCATGCACAAGAGTGCATGGAACTGGATAATGAAAGCCAGACAAGTGAGTTAAAGCTCTAGTTCATTAAGGCAATTAAGAGTTGATAAAGATTTCTGAGCAAAGCAGTTCCAGGACAAAAGAGGAACATAAAGAAATTAGTCTGTTAGATAAACATGGGATATGTTGGAATGAGGCTTTTGACAGAGAGACAGAGAGAAAGACACAGAGAGAGAGGGGGATTATAACTGGTGTAGTGATGAGGCACTGGGCCAGGTGAGAGGACAAAGAGAAAACAGGGCTGAATAAATGGAAGAAAAAAAACCTGCTTTGAAGGAAAAATTAAGAACTTGGAAACGCTGTACGCTGGGAGAAAAAAAAAAAAACAGGGACAAACAAGTCACATCCCACAACCCAAGGAGGGCCAGACTAGAAAAGTTTCCTTTCATGTTGATTTCTGTAAGTTTTGTGAAACATTTAGTGCAATTACTTATTTGTAAAACGTATGTCAAAAACCAAACCAATAGTAGCACAAAACAAAGCACTATGCAACACTGTACCCTGTACAAGCAATGTGGGGTGAGTGAAAAGGTGCCCCGCAGGGAGTAACAAAGTGATTAGCAAGGAATCATAGAACATAAACATCTACTGTGGAAAGGAAGTGGCTATTTACAAAATCAAGATAAAGATCCCACTAATGGCTAATGCCGACAAAGAGCCCAGGTCTGATAACATCTTCCAGGACAAAGACAAGCTGATTTACCCCTTGTTTTAAAGAGCTTGCCAACAAAAATATGTGATTGATCTAATTAGCTTACTGCTCTGAGGAAAACGCGTGCCAAAATCATGTGTCCTCACAGACTAGTCCTTCCAGGACAAAGCAGTGTCGCATAAAAGCCTATCCTTCAACTTAAACGTCTATGCTCATTAAAAGGGACGAAACCCAGCAGTCCTCAGCATGCAGGAGCTTAATGAACATTATTGGATAGTGATGACACAGACATGAGTCTCAAAAGAACAAGCTCTTGTGGTGGAAAAGAGGAAGGAACAGGAAGGACTACAAAAATGTACGTGTGATGGCTAAAGTCCAATTCTCTGCTCCGGCCAGGCAATTCTAGTACATTATACCTGCGTTAACATTCCCACTCTCCACTTTAATGGTTTATTAACCTAATCATAATGCCTGTCTTCACTTGAGGTTATTAGCAAATATAAGCCATGTCTGTTGGGTCCAGCAAAGTAATTCATTCGTTCAACAAATCATCTTGGACGTTTGCCCTGTGTAGGTAATAAATGATTATCTCTATCTAGTCTTGTTACTAAAGCCAGACAGGGTCTAAAAACCAGTTTGGTGTGCTAAAAAATCCTTCATGAGCAGAGATGAACAACTCAGGGAAAAGAAAAGTGACATCACTAGCTTCATCTAATAGTCTGCAGATCACAAGGGGCAGGAGACTAACTGGTTACTAGCAGGTGGTACATATATTTCCAAAAAGCAAACTGTCTTCTTCAGAAAGGGTATTATTACTCAATTTGGACTCGGCCAAAGTCAGCACAAGAAAAAAATAGTATGTAGTTGTTTATCCAAGTTGTCTTGCCTGTTCTACCTTCAACATCACTGCCTGGAAGGATCCTTGGTCCAGGAAGCCATAGCAGCTCATGCTCTCGGAGCCCGGGGTCAGCGGATGTGACCTGAATAGCCGGGCAGCCTGCCTGACGTGGGGACACAGGGCACACTCAGAGCATACAGTGGGAACAGAACAGGGTCAGCCATCTAAGCAGACTGCTACTACTTTTTCTAAACTTATTTTTACCACTAAGATCTTATATAAAAATAATTTATCATTTCGTGTCTGAAGTAAGGATAATTTATTATACCAAATTTTACTGCTTAGAGTATATTTTGAATAGCCTTGAACGTGAAAAATGAATCACTTTGTGTCAGCTTATATTGAATAATGAGCATCAGTTATAGGAGAAATTTCTCACAGGAAGAGAAAACAAAATGTTTGATTTTACCAAATGTATAATTACTGCTATTTAAGTATCTGAAGAACTAAAACTAAACAGCTATGACAACAAAGAAATGCATCAAACTTCAGTTTTCAGTGAGAATTGTTTTGATAGGTATTTATAGATAATTTAGTTTTTAGAGGACTGTCTTCTCTGAAAAGAAAACCTGCCCCCTGCTTGGCTGCAGACCAGTCTTAGTCAACTACTCAATTTTGCTAGCATATAGCTCTCTGGGATGGAGGGGCTGCAGAAATCCTACTGCAACTGAGATGACTGTGGGTAGATGAACACAAAATGTCCTTGAAGGCAGAGACTCTTTAAAAAGGACATATATACACATTTTAAATACTTTGTTTCATCATGAACCCTAAAGAAAAGCAAATCCATTTGCCAATATTTTCACACTGCCATTTCTTCAAGTACAGGCATACTGACTGAAGTTCAAAGTTGTCTTTCTTGCATGAACCATGCTCATAATGTATAATGTATCATTTCCAGTTTGGCTACTTGAAGCTGAGAAAAACCTCAGTGCGAATCAATCTAAGTGCAGAATCTTTTCATATTTTATACATCTTCCCAACCTTTTAGAGTTATCTCTTCCACACCCAATTTGACAGCAATGTCTTAGAGCAACTTGCCTTTATTTTACTCTTTACAAAGAATTCAACTTCACGGGAACAATTTTCTCTCCGCACATATATTTTATCAGTTTCAACATTATTTGATGAAATTATATAATTACTATAACAATGCACACAACTCAGCAGTGGGAGGAGACAGCTGAACCTCAAGAACACCCTGGAAATAGTCGACCAAATAGAACACTCACCAGGGAGTGGGTAGTGTGTTTTCCAGATGGAACAGAAGGAACTGGAGATCCAGGGAACCACTTAGATAGGTTATGAGAACTGCCGTTGTATGACAAGAAAGAAGCCTGTTGTGTCTTCAAGAGCCAGCCTCCAGCTTAAAAGGGTATCTCCAGGCAAAGTTATGTCTTGTTTAGAGAAAATGTCAGCTAAGTCTCTCAGGGAGGGAACTTCTGTGTCTTTCTGCAGCATCCCTTGTGGGAGAAGTGCTAGAGAGCCGTTCTTTTTGAGAATGGAAGCATGTACTGCTATCCGCATAGCCTAAGGATATCCCAGAGTTTAGTTTCCAGTAGTCATTCTGGACAATAATCCCTAACAGACAAGCTGGTGAAAAAAACTACGGCCGGTAGAGAAAAAACCGACACACAGATGGCAAATAGAATCTCCCACACCACACACACCCCCACCGACACACACAAACACACACAAAAGACACTGCTCTATACCTGCACAAGGCTATTACAACTGACAGCCAGAGTACTGAAGCCAGCCCCCTGGCTTATTTTTTATTACTATTATTCCCACTTGGGAGATTAACAGGTTTGGTATTCATGCTCCAGTTTACCATAGACTCCACCACTCCCTATAGTCTCACACCTGCCTCACCCCAGCAGAAATGCCACTGAATCAGTAAGGATATTAATAGAGTTCCACCATAACTTGATCCTGTATAGGCACTTTGGTTTGCCTCTGGTAACAACTAGGAGTGCTCTTAGAGAGAAAGCATTTGCCTTGGCAGAAGCACCCAACCCCGACAGTAAAGAAAGACTGGAGCATTCACTTACCACAGAGAAACAGAAGCAACTGAGTAATGAACTGTTCAAACACCTTAGCCTCCATAAGAACCATATGAGAACCTTGCTGAAATGCAGATTCCTTAGAGCCCTTAATCCTTCAGATTCTGATTCAGTGTGTCTAAGAGTGGAGATCCAGGAATCTGCATGTTAATAAGCACCCAAGCTACTTACTTTTATTACACTGATGCAAGAGGTATAATAATAAAAGTATTAACAACAACCATAAGTGCTCCCCAGGCCATGCTCTGAGCAATTTACATGTAATGACTTAATCCTTGGGACAACCCCATAAGGTAAATACTATTATTATCCCTATTTTACGAATAAGGAAACCGGAGGAGAGAGAGATTAAGGAGCATGCCTCTGCGGACTCAGCTGGTGAACGGAAGAGCCGGGATGAAAAACTAGGCCATTTTGCTAAAGAGTTCACTGTCAACCACCCAGCTATACCACACACTACTACCTCGCCTAAAGGAAGCTGTAAAACATAAAATACAAATCCCTAAAGGTTTACAGCTTCTGACTCAGCAAAAGCCCAGTTAGGGGAGTCCTAACAATGCCCATTTCCACATTCATCACCATCCTTCATGGCAGAAAATAAGGAGTTTATTTTGCTTGTCACAATTCAAGAAATTGTAGAACTGGCGAGAGAGACCGGGGGAACAGGATGAATGACCAGACTCAGGTGCCCCGATTCTGAAGCAGGATTGTAACATCTTGTGAAAGCTCTTGGCAGCGTGAAATAAAACAGAACCCTTATATTCTCCCAACTAAAGTTATGAGAAAAGGAAAGACAATAGCCCAGTTATTAATAAATCTAAAAATAGTCCAACCCAATTCCTACACAGTTACCCCAAGCTGAAAAATTATGATCAAAGTTAGAGGGTCTCTGAGGAACGAATCAAAAGGCCATGTTGGCTAGACAAAGAGTTCTGAGACTTGATACCAAAAGCATGATCCATAAAAGGAAAAATTGATAAATTGAACCTCATTGAAATTTAAAACGTTTTGCTCTATAAAAGCCTATATGAAGAAGATGAAAAGACAAAATAAAGACTGGCAAAAAATATCTGCAAACTACATATTCAACAAAGTGTCTAGAAAACTAAAGAACTCTCAAAACTCAAGAGTAGTAAATAATCCAATTAGAAAACAGGCAAAAGATGTGTACAGACATTTCACCAAAGAGGATACCCAGAAGCAAATAAGCACATGAAAAGTGTTCAACATTATTAACTGTTAGGGAAATACAAATTATAACCACAATGATGTATCATTAGACACCTATCAAAATAAGCTAAAATTTGTAAAAATGACAACACTAAATGTTGGTGAGGATGTAGAGAAACTGCATTGCTCATACACTGCTGATGGGAATGTAAAATGGTACAGCCACTCTGAAAAACAGTTCAGCAGTTTCTGTAACATGTAACTCCAGTACAACCCAGCAACTGACCAAGTGGGTAGTTATCACAAAGAATGAAACCTACATTCACACAAAAACCTAGACACAAATGCTCATACCAGCTTTATTTGTAACAGTCAAAAACTAGGACCAGCCCAGATGTCCAACAGGTAAATGGTTAAACAAATTATAGTATATCCATATCATGAAATATTACTCAGCAATAAAAAGTAACAAACTACTGGTAACAGCAACAACTT
Organism: Lynx canadensis; assembly: GCF_007474595.2. NCBI lineage: Eukaryota > Metazoa > Chordata > Mammalia > Carnivora > Felidae > Lynx > Lynx canadensis. The sequence continues at coordinate 76,020,647 of NC_044306.2, forward strand.
GGATAAATTCCAGGGAATTATTCTGAATGAAAAAGGGCAACTCCAAATGGCTGCATACTGTACAATTCCTTTCACATAACATTTTTGAAATGACAAGATTTTATAAATGGTGGGTGGATTAGTGGTTGCCGGGAGTTAGGTATGGGAAGATAGGGACTGGGAGGGCAGGAGGGAAGTGACATGGTTACATATGGGCAGTTCCAGTATTAGAACCGCTCAGTATCTTGCCTGTGGAGGTAGACACACAAACCTACCCAGATGGGAAACCTGTATAGAACTTAACAGGGTAATAAAGGCACACGCAAATAAGTACAAAATTGGGGAAGATCAATGGATTGTATCAATGTCAATATCCTGGTTTTAATATTATACTATAGCTTTGCAAACTGTTTCCATTGGGGGAAACTGGGCAAAGTGTACAAGGAGTTTCCTTGCATTATGTCCTACAACAGTATTTGAATTTACAATTATCTAAAAAAAAAAGAAATCAATTTAAAAAAAGGTCTATGATCCCAAGTGTGTAGGTAAAATCAAGTACTGTACTGTGTTCTTTCACTGGAAATGTAAAATAGTGCATCCTCTCTGGAGGACATTTGTCAGTGCTACTGAAAGTGAGAAACACATACATACCCTTTGATCTTTGGTCCAACAACTCAACCACTAGGTTATTAATCTTAATGAATAATTTATGATGTATCAAGCATTTAGTTACAAGAGCATTTATTTCAGCGGAGCTTTCTTAAAGACTGGAAACAACTAAATGTGGTATATCCACACAATGAGATTCTAACTAGTCGTCAAAATAACCTTTGGGAGCAAAACAGGTGACCTGAAAGATCATCAAGATGCATGCAGTTGTTCCATGAATATTTACTCAATTCCAGCTAAGTGCCAGGCACTGTTATTGCACTATGAACTCTGACAGGCCCACAAGCCACAGTCCCGGTGCTCATTAAACTATACAGTCTGGTGGACCGTCCTCTATTGGTAAGAAACACTGTGCATGTATCTCTTTGTGTGACTACAAATACACACATACACACACACATACACACACACACACACATATGTGCATCTATAATATAAATTCAGGAAGGACATAACCCAAAATGTAAATAGTGGTTATTTCTGGAAAGTGGGATTATGTGTGTGTTTAATTTTATTTGCTTTGTTATCTGTCTAAATATTCTAAATTTCTACAATTAACAAGTTTCATTGGTATTAATTTTAACTATTGAAGGAAAAAAGGAAGGTCCCCAGAGATTGTTGTCTTTGTTTTTGCTTTTTAGTTTCTTTTGGTTTCTATCGGGGTACAATCAGAGCGAAATGTTTCTAAATCTTGTTTCAAAGAACTCAAAGATCTCCTCAATTATCAATGTCAATAAAGGCAAATTAACCAAACTGGATTACCTCGGGGTAAGAATTATGTCCATTCAAAACAATTACATTTCCTCACAAATTCAGGTGTGTAAGCAATTTCTAGCCCTTGGATTGAGCTGGGGTTACTACTTCAGGAGGTTTGTATTATTTGCTTGTTATCAGAAAAACAATGCAGATTAATTACAGAAAAATAAATGTAATGCAGATATGAAAAAAGACACAACTGGTATCACTCAACCAGACAAAAATAACTATGTTAAGCTCCAGATATCCTACTTTAAATCCACATCTACGTGTGCATATTCACCAATTCATGTGCTTGCGCTTACCCTAAGACTTGCATAGCATATATTATAATTTTTTTCTTTTGCTTAACAATACATGCAATTTTAATGACCTGTTTTAACATTAAATATGTGTATTTAAGGGGCACCTGGGTGGCTCAGGTGGTTAAGCGTCAAACTTCGGCTCAGGTCATGATCTCACAGTTCGTGGGTTCAAGCCCCGAGTCAGGCTTTGTGCTGACAGCTGGGACCCTGGAGCCCACTTCAGATTCTGTGTCTCTCTCTTTCTTCCCCTCCCCAGCTAGTGCTTTGTCTTTCTCTGTCTCTCAAAAATGAATAAAAACGTTAAAAAATAAAATGTATGTATTTAACCAACTAGTGTCATAAACAGGGGACAATGAACATTCTTTTTACTAAACATTTTCGCATATCCTTAGTTTTGTCCTTTTGTGAAAACCCTAGAAGTACACACACCTGAAGGCTTCTGATATAAGTGGGCTCCCAAAGAACTGTACTGATCTATACTCCCCATAATTAGTAGGGGAATAAAAGCGATCCACTTTCTATATGCTTACTAATGCTGCTGACCAACAATAAAGATTATTAACTTGTCATCAAATTCTCTAGAATTTCACCTTTGGGGGAAAAAAATTTTTTTTAATATTTACTTATTTTTGAGGCAGGGAGGGGCGGGGGGGGGCGGGGACCAGAGGATCCGAAGTGGACTCTGCACTGACAGCAGAGAGCCCAATGCGGGGCTCAAACTCATGAACTGTGAGATTATGACTTGAGCCGAAGTCAGGCGTTCAACCTACTGAGCCACCTAGGTGACCCAGAAAAAAATCATTTTTACAGCGGATCAAAACAGAGGAATTATTTGGCTGTGAGTTAAATTAGAAATTTTAATTTGTCAATTTCACTTTAATTGCAGAAATTTGTCAGACCCTCTATGGCAAACAAAAGATCATCTCTGTAGGACTCTGTATTCAAACAACAGCTTTATTTAGATAATTATTGCAGATTCATATCTGACACCTCCAAATCTTTGGCCTGCAGAAATCAGCCTTTCCACCAAGAACTCCAGTGCTGACAGAGGCGGCCTCTTTTTAAGTGTTTATTTATTTATTTTGAGAGAGAGAGAGGGAGAGAGGGGGAGAGAGAGAGAGGGAGAGAATGAACGCAGGGGAGGGGTGGGCAGAGAGACAGAAGAGAGAAAATGTCAAGCAGGCCCCACACTGTCAGCATAGAGTCCAACGCGGGGCTCAATCTCATGAACCATGAGATCATGACCTGAGTTGAAATCAAGAGACAAATGTTTAACTCTCTGAGCCACCCAGGTGCCCCCAAAGAGGTGGCCTTTTGAATAAATGAGATGATGCAGGCTTCACATACCTGCCATAAGGTGCAGTATAGTAGCTCAGTGCCCAACACAGTAAATGGTCTAAAAACGTTGTTTATTATAAGGTTGTGCTATAAGCAACGTAACCTTAACTGACATAGTGAGGACTGAAATACCAGCTGTATCAATCTTTTTTTTTTTTAAAACAAACAAGGAAACTGGGGTTCACAAAGCTAGGCCTGCAACTCATATCTCCTTAATGCCAGGCTGATCCTTTTTCTCTAGCACTATGTTTCCCCTGCACAGACTGAAGGCTTAGAGACACCTTAATTCACACAATTACACTTAATCAGAGCAATCTGCAATTTGAGATTTAAGTCTACATGCTCAAAATATACTTGGTTTATAGATATCTGCCTGGTTAAATAATAATTCTCTAAAGCAGATATTTTAAGTTGCAGGCTAAAAGTGAATGGGTTTATAACCACCTCAGAAGATGATGAATGATTGATTATAAATCTCTCCTCTGATAGAGGATTTCTGATTGCATTAGACAGAGGGCATGAAGACTAATTAAAAATGCTTATACATTCATCACCGCTGATTGTGCGTAATCCACTGCTGAAGGTACCAGCGCACTACCTTCTCCAAATGACAGCGGAACCAGATGAATTTCCACTCAGAACTCCCAGAGGCTATCTGTCTCTATTTCAGGGTAAATGGGCTTTCCCTAATAACCTAAATCACAAACAGAATGACGGTTCAAAAACCCTGGACCAAATTTTACTATTCTATCTAAGCAGGCTCTGGCCAAGCCTGGTCACATGGTATGTGATCAATAAGTAATTACAGATGAATTGGTAAATAGGTGCTGGGCCTACTTCAGAGATTTTCAAAACTAATTTTTCTAGGTGCCTACATAATTGGAAATCACAGTATGTGTTCCAGTGAGCTAAAGGAAATACATCCTGTATGGCACCCCAAACAGCCCTCATACATGCACTCCAGCCCTAGAGTGAGTGGTTTGTACGGATCGCTCCCCACTCCCTTGGGGGCTACAGTTCTTATCTGGCAGTCATCACTGCTGCAATCACCTGGGAAAACATCACCAAGGCAAAACACTGACAGGTGCTTTCTAACAAGGAAAGATGGATGGTCCTCACCTCTGTCCTCTGCTCACCACACACCACAACCACCAATACATGCCTCTGAGCTGAAAAAGGAAGAATGGGAGTAGGCTGATGGTCAATCTGGGCTCTTCTACTCCTCAGGAAATATCTGTCCGCCCACTTCACCCCGATCCCAGAAAGCCGCCACCACCAGCCTCCCCTTTGACCGGGTTCGGGAGTTAGAATCCTTACCTAGCTTCAGGATGTGAGAGGAGGAGACTCCACGCATTACGCTGGCTGAGAGTGCCACAGTGCTTAAGGAGCATTTACCCACACTGCTCCAGGAGGCCCCTGTGGCACCTCTGTATGTCAGCAGTGGGAGCAGCCAGGGGGCTGGGGAAAGGAACAGTATCTGGTCCGTGGAACCTGCACAACAGAGGGCATGTTTGGAGTACTGGCTCAAAACTCAACTTCCTGTTGAATGAAGATACGTGTCAGACTCATACCAGCCTTTGACTCCCTTGCTGTATAAAGGATCTGATGAATGAAAATGGATCTGAAATTGTATAATCTGCATTAATAGCAAGGAAAAGAGTTTTGAAATTAAGGGTGATTAAACACAGCAACTATAAACCTAAGGTGGAAAATGGAAAAAAAATGATGAGACTCTGAGCTTGAGAAGTCATCCTAGTTTAAGTAATAAAAGGACAACATCAAGAAAAGATATAAGCCAAACAAGAGCAAAATTGTTATGCAGCTGCTCGCCCTCTGCTTTTTGAAAAACAATCAAATAGCAGCACTGAATTATGCAATGCCACACATCCACACACTCTATGTTCCCTCTATGTGAACTACCACAAGGGAAATTTACATTTTCTATTTTGTAACTTTCTTATACATTCCTAATATGTTTCTATGTTGTCTTTTGTTTTTGTTTTAATTCTTGCTTTCTTTACTTCATTCTGTTGTTTACACTTCTTTCACTAGGTCCTGGAGATTCAGATTCTGACCCTACAGATATCTGTCCCTATAGATATCACTGTAATTTACATAAGTATCAATGAACCTCCGTTTTCTCAATAAATCATTCCATAAATTCTATTCTGCACCAGATTCAGTGCTAAGTACAGGACTGTAAGACAGAACAAGTCAAGCATGGCACCTGTTTCTTAAGGAGCTCAATCTATAAAAATGATGGTTAGATATGAAATCAACAATCCTTTTTAAGTTTTCAAGTTTTTTTCTTTGGTTTTCTCCCTCTCTCTCCAGATTCTCATGGATCTAACTTTACCTCTTTCATTTGCATTCTTAATCATCTTTAGTACCCCAAAAGCACTCAGTGCCATATGAAAATGTTATTCTGTAGCATTAAGATTTAGCCAGATTGGCTCACAAGGCAAAAAAAAGTGGCAGGGAGGGGCGGGTGTGAGAGGGGCAGTGCAGTAGGGACAATCTATAAAAATCAAGGCCTCAAAAGATGTACAGCAGCACTTCTTCAGATAAACACTGGCTGTGAGTAAAGGTGACGGGGAAAACGGGCAGGGGAGAAGAAGAGAGCATAACTATCTCCTCCTCCTCAAAAATTGGAACCTGATCCCCTGAAGGTCTGGTCACTGGGTCATTCAGTCCTAATTGCTTAATGAAAGTGTACAAATCAGCAGATATTATGCCTGAGCGTTCCAAATGTCCCTAATTATGACAAAGTAGAGGAAGGCCTTAAAAAAAAAAAAAAATCACACTTCACCATATTGAAAGGGTTGCTGGCACATCATTAATTAAAACACCTCAGCTCCCAACTACATTAGAAACATGATAATTATCTTCATAGGAAATTTGCTTTAGAACACTTGAAATGCTTCAAACCCCAGTATGACAACAGAATATAAACAAGAAGACCATGCATTAAGGCTCCTGTCCATTACTATGCTGAAGCAGCTCAAAGTTAAGAGCTCCCCCCTTTGGGAAGAACGAGCATTAACAATCCTGAGAAGAAAACGCAACAATTACCACGATTATCATTATAACCTTAGCAGCACCTAACTTTTCTGGAGTCATTACCTTGTGCTGTGCACTGTGCCAAATGCTTTCTTTACATGCCCCAAAAGCTCAGAGAGACCAAGTAACTTGCCCAAGGTCACCCGACTCAGGGCATGTTAGAGCAGGTGGTAATGTAGCCATTACCACCAAAGAGGTAATGTCAAAAGAGGAGACAGGAGCAGGAAAGAGGAGTTAGTTGTTAAGTACAAACATCTGCATTTTCCCAAAGTACAGTTTATTAGACTAAAAATCATAAGGAACACAGAAGTTAAAGCTGAACCACTAAAGAAGCCAAACAGAATTCCAAAGAATTCCCCAAACAGGCATCAGAAAATCTGCCTTCTCTCCCACAGTGGGTAAAATCTGAATAAAGAGAAATGATGGGGCGCCTGCATGGCTCAGTTGATTAAGCGTCCGACTTTAGCCCAGGTCATGATCTCGCAGTCTGTGAGCTCAAGCCCCGCGTCGGGCCCTACACTGACAGCTCAGAGCCTGCTTCGGATTCTATGTCTCCCTCTCTCTGCCCCTCCCCTGCTCATGCTGTCTCTCTCACTCTCAAAAATGAATAAATGTTTTAAAAAAATTTTTTTTAATAAAAAGAGAAATGATGAGGAGCACCTGGGTGGCTCAGTCATTTTAAGCATCTTGACTTCAGCTCAGGTCATGATCTCGCCCTTCATGAGTTCGAGCCCTGCATCGGGTTCTGTGCCGACATTTCGGAGCCTGGAGCCTGCTTCAGTTTCTGTGTCTCCCTCTCTCTCTGAACCTCCCCTGCTCATGCTTGGTCTCTCTCTCTCAAAAAAATAAACATTGAAAAGAAAAAAATTTTTAAAAGAGAGACAGAAAGAGAGAGAAACAATGAGAATGAAGCATGAGGAAAAAGGGATTCATCAAGAAGGTGCCTACCCAGGACCTGAGGACAGGCAGTGGAGCTGCAAGCTAGCCAACACAGTGTAGCCTATGCCTACCGTGTGCCAGCTGGAGAGCAATCACAAACCCCTGTGTGAGGAAGAGAACCTGGGAGAGGGAAATGAACAGGACTGACAGGCTCCATTCCAGTAACGTTCACCTCAATTCAGAGGAAGACTTCTCAGTTTGAGAACGTCCCCAACCCAGCTCCTGGTTCAGCGCCAATATAGTGAGAACAGTAGTGATGTCACCATACTGAGTTTTAACCATTTCTTTTCAATAACTGAAAACTCAAGAATCTTTCTTAGAGCCTCTTTCCCTTGGGATGGAAAAAATGAGATGCTCTCCTGGCTACCGAGCACTAGGAAAATGGCTACCACAAGCCCAGTCCCTCCAAGAAAAAGAAAGGGCCGACACCATTTCAAGTTGTACTGTGGCCCTGCCTCATTTTTTAATAACTCGAAAGTAGAAAACATATCATGGCCTAGGAGAGCCAAGTAAATCAGGCATTTTTCAAATCTCAGCTCTGTCACCTACCATGTCTATAACTTTAAGCAAAGTACTTAACCTCTTTTGGCCCCAATTTCTTCAGTGTCAAAAGAGGGATAATATCCTCCACCTTCCTGGTATCTTGCAGGCATTACGTGAAAGTGTGTGTGCTCTTCACCCCGTTGAGGCATATGCCGTGCTCACGATCCCTTCTGAAGGAAATTGGTAATATTCCCAACCAATGCTTGAGGGCAGCCTTAGGCAATGATTTTCTCACTAAAACACACCCACACTCACACTTCCACACACACACTCCCACACTATCGACCTGCTAGTCATATGGAACAGAAACTGACAGGACCCAGATCGGGAACCTGACCTAAAAGCAACCAATCCCTAGGCTGGCCATCAACCTGTGATGTGGTGGTTTAACCTCAGAGACGATGGTTAGTTGGCTCAACCATTCAAATTCTCTCAGAGATTTGAATCAGGAAGTAAAGTCAGCTAGCAGCAGGCAGTGAAGCAGATAGCCCCAAGACAGACCAGCAGCCTGGAGAGTACCTGAGTTAACAGGGAGGGCAGGCTCCCAGAATGACACCCCACAACCTCTCAGCAGAGGCCTCCAGAACTAGTAGAGACACAAGCAGCCTTCTGACTTCAGCCTCCAGTTCTCCTCAGCCCCTGCCCTTCCCTTCCCAGAGCCTGACTGTTTCCCTTTCCTAGGACCTAACAATAAGCTTCACAGGACCTGAAGTCACAGGAGTCCATGTCTGTCCTTTGCAACCAGTGGTAAGGCATGTAAGTAGCCTACACCAACCTGTGAAATAGGCATGAGTGGCAGAGAACCATTCACCAGGCTGCTTTGTAGGACCTCATGGACAAGACTGGGAAGGAGCAAGGACATGATCCATCTAACAAAGAAAGGCTCGAGATGCCCTTTACTGGGGCGCCTGGGTGGCTCAGTCGCTTGAGCGTCCGACTTCGGCTCAGGTCATGATCTCGCGGTCTGTGAGTTCGAGCCCCGCGTCAGGCTCTGTGCTGACAGCTCAGAGCCTGGAGCTGCTTCGGATTCTGTGTCTCCCTCTCTCTCTGCCGCTCCCCTGCTCATGCTTGGTCTCTCTCTGTCTCAAAAATAAATAAACATTTTAAAAAAAATTTTTTTTAAAAGATGCCCTTTACAGACCCAAACTGCCAGAGAAAACAACTCAGGGGAGGGGACACCCTGTTATATGATACTAAGTATGTGATACAGATCTTTACGAATTTCCATGAAGGGAGGGGCGCCTGGGTGGCTCAGTCAGTTAAGTAAGCATCCAACTCTTGGTCCAACTCTTGATCTCGGCCCAGGTCATGATCTCACAGTTTCTGAGTTCAAGCTCCGCGTCGGGCTCTGCACTGACAGCACGGAGCCTGCTTGGGTCTCTCTCTCCCCGCCCCTACCCCATTTGTGCTCTCTCTCTCTCTCTCTCTCAGATATATGCAAGAAAAAAAAAAAAAAGAAGAAGAAGAAGAAGTAATGGTAGTAGTAGTTCCATGCCAGGAAATACCTAGTAAAGTCCAAAAGCCCTCATATCTTTGCCACCATTTCTAGCCTCCTTTGAGGGAGAAAAAAAAAAATAACACTCTAACACTTCTTGAGATTGAAACAAAGATAAACGTTGCTAGTTCTCACTTTAAGTTTTCATTAAGGAATGAAAAACAACAACAACAAAATACACTATCCAAGCCCTTCCAAAACAAAAAACAGAACAAAAAAAAAAACCTTAAAGCCAAGCCTCCTTGCTCCCCCTCCCAAATACAAAATTTAGGAAACGGCAGTCAAGATAACTGGCTGCATCCATCATGCAGGAGCCTCCGCATGAAGCCCCTCCCAGCACCGACCTCCTCCCAGCCTGGCCTCCAATCCCATGCCAGCTTTTCGGGACGACCTTTGGGGTCCCTCTCCATTTATCACTTATTTTATTACCTGGATTGCAACCCAATTTGTTCCACTTCATGTTTCTGGCTTAAATGTGTGAGTTCTATATTTCAACGGCATGGACAATGGGTTTCGGCAGACACCCTTGATGTCCATTTCACAGCTACCTGCTTCAGTGGCTCTCTCAAATCTGCACAGAACATCGAAAATGTGTTTGCTGTATATTCAGAAGAGGCAGCAGACAGGCACTTCTGCATAAATCAGACCTGGGGAGGGAGTCAGGGGTACTCTAACAGGCCAAAGCATAATTTATCTAGATTTACTTTACATCCGACCGCTATTCAGCTGGGCCCGAAAACTGTCATTCCTGTTAGCTTTTCCTTCAGCCACCAGAAGCACTAGGCCCAAAGCAGCTGCTGTTTTGACAAAGTATTCACCTCTCACAGGGGTGGGAGTAAGCAGAAAAATTCAGATCTAAAGCCATTGGCCTGGGTCCACTCGATATGTTATGAGAAATGCCTGAGATAACAACACTTAGGCTTCTGTTTTGAGCTACGTGGTTTTTATTCTATTCTCTTACTGTACGAGATTCAGTGCCTTCCCGGCACTGAGTGGCAATAGCTCAAGGTGATGAGCAGTGAATCACAACAAACTTCATTGAGTGTTTTCTTGCAGCCTATAAATAAAATCAGAATCTCTGAAGCCAATAAACCTCCGGAGGTCTGAACATCTCAAGGTTATTCATTTCTAAACCTCTCCGGGAAGGATATAAACACAATCAAAAGAAACGCAGTTTGTAGGGAACAAAACTTCTGAGCTCACAAAAATTCCACATTTTGATTGTGAGGACGTTAGGCTAAAGCACTGCAGACCTTTAACTTTCATGCCATGTTACCAAAAACAAAACAAAACGCCAAACACCTCATTTTCCAATAGGGTTTACTAAGTGCAGACAGGTAAGCAGCAAAACACCAGCTTCAAGGAAAAGCTAGGGTTCTGCAATTATTTTTATATAATGAAATTGATAAAAATGGACCAAATTTAAACTCTTCGTTATGCCACAGAGAAATTTCAAAACATTTACACAACAAACGGTGAATAACTTTTCAGGAATCTGGGCAACTTTAAGTTGGGATTATAATTTGTGGGTAATATCTGAACAGGTTCTCTTCTCTCTCCCCAGTACCCCCAATTCAGGGGTGGAGCCTGGCCGTCCTGCCTCCCACCCTCGCTGAGTGGATTGCAAAAATGGGCTGAGCCAATCAAATTCTGCCCCCCCCCCAACTAGGGATTTAAATCAGAAATGGAAAACACTAAATGAGTTCCTCTAGTTGCTTCAATAACTGGGACATAAACTTGGGAGACATAAAGCAGCCCAGTTGAGCTAGGTGGAATGAAAGCCAGTTTAATAAGAGGAAGAAAGAAAACAGGATAGAATGCTGAGCCAGCAATCCAGTCCCTGGTCAGAGTGCAGGCTAAGTCTGAGTTCCTTAAGGTACCAGAACCCCTTCAATAATTTCCCTTTTTACTTAATCAGGTAGAGGTTTCTCTTAACGTCCACCTATCTCATCAGGGCTAGGGCTAGGGTTAGAGCATGGGACAAGGCTTAAGTAATATTAAAATGATCCTTCAAAAAGTAAAAAAAAAAATAAGATAATCATCAAAATTCCAAGTCAGAAAACCTTTTGATCAAAAGAGATAGAGCTGACATGCCATTGAGAATTTGATTCCTTTTTCTAACATATATTTATTATAGCACCTGAGTGCAAAATCAAAGAGCCTCACTTTGTATGTGTCAAACGGGTAGTAGCACCTCCCTCCCAAGGCCATTTCTTGCTGCCCTCCCTGATCGCAACCACACTGACACACAGCAGCGAGTATCTTTTGCGTCTTCCCTTGAGTGTTAATTTGCCCACGTTCAGCTTCTTCTCAGCAGCCTATAGTGGCTTCCAACTGTTCAACCTATCAAATTAAAACACCCAATGTTGCATCCATTAGTTGTGCGCTATCCAGCCACTGTCCTAACCCATTGTACCTAAGCTCACCATCAGCCCAAGAGTCAGCAATCTTGTTCATCACCCCATGGTCACAAGATGCCCACGCCAAGTTGAGAGCACAGCACTTGCTGATGCTTCCACTCAGACAGGAGTGAAGAGCAAAGAGAAAAGATCCCAGAGTCTGGACACTTGGACACCAGTCGTGATTCTTCTATTAACCAGTTACCTTTTAAATTCTACAGGCCTGATCTCTTCTCTACAAAATAAAGATGCCAAGACTTGACCACTGGCTTTTAGCCTCTTTTTCCTGCCCCAACGCAGCGAAAAGGTATGGCAAGAACACAAGAAAAATTAAGTAATAACAGAAGAAAACAAGGTAAAATGTCACACTGAGTACAATATCCAGAAAGAGATTGCTGTTGGCTTGGCTGGCATCATGGCAGAGGTAGAACTTGAGTTAAGCCACGAAAGATAGGACGAACATAGATCAATAGAAAGACATGTGCTTATGTCACTTAAGCCTTCATTTACTTTTGTGTTGGTTGTTGACAAGTCGTATGAATACACCATTGGGGAAAAACACATATTAAGAGATTGAACTAGGAAGGAAGGAAAAAAGGAACAACTCTAAAAGTCTATCAAATACCTATTAGGAAAGGTTTCTAAAAGGCAAGGGATAGTGGTAAAGGGAGATTTAAAGATAAGGGGACATGGCCTACTAGCACCTAACCACTGAGGGCAAAGACCACATCTGCTCTGCTCTAGTCTATACACTAGACTTCCAAACCCTGAGAGCATCTAGCTGCATGCACTGTAAATATACGTTAAAGAATACATAAATAAAGCCCCTATCTTTAAGGACTTAGGATTTTTTTTTTAATGGAGAAATAAAAGAGAGAGAACATGTTGTCCTCTCCCTTCAGGATCGTTAATAAATATGGCATCAATTTTACTTACAGGGAGCCCTCCTAGGGATAATAGAGGGACGAATGTAAACCTCACACAATAACCATTTTACACAATAAATGATCAGATCCCACCATGTTAGCAAGTAAACAAATCTGTCACTTGACTCATTCTCTGTGCTGATGCATTAGCTAAGAATGAGCTTTTTAATAAAAAAGAATAAGTCACTCCAGAATGGTGAGTCCAAGCAGTCTGTGAAATATATATTAATTCGCTCCAAAATGCCATCTCCTCTTAAGCTGATTTTCTTCTCCAACTGCCTCCACCATAGGCAATTATGTCACACTCACCAGATCCATGTGGTCCCAATGACAGTCTCCTTAAACCAAATGTATTACCATAGCAACAAAGGGACTACATTTGCCACTCTCTACCTGCCAGGACCCAATCAATTATTTAACATGCCTATACTACAGTGACACTGTATAAATGATCATGTTCATTAGCAGCAAGAGTCAGCTTGAAAAAACCACAAACACCCAACAGCTAAACTGATCACAAACCAAACACACACACCTTGGTGTTGATGTTAAAGAGCACTGCACAAGGGAAGGACGGAGAACAAAATGTTCTTAATTTTAAGCTTCCACTTTAGAATTACACAAGCAAACTCATCTCTCAGCTCTGATTTAAAAAAAAAAAAAAAAACAGGAAGAAAAACATATAAACCAATTTTAAACATAAAACACACATTATCAAAAGTTGCTGAACACAGGCTAATTCGATGAGAAGATTAGAGAGCCAAAGGATGAAATTCATCTTAAACCTGTTTTACGGTTTGGGTTTTGGTTTTTGTTCTGTCCCATTTTCTGGCTTATTTCTCATTAGGAGGAATAGGCAGGGGACTGGAAAATTGGATTCTGAAGGAAATGTGCAGCTGCCAGCAGCCAGCTGTGACCGCCCTCTCACTCAACCTGGTTCAATCTCTACCGACTTCCCAGGGCAGATTCCTGAGCAGAGAACCACTGAGGACATCCATCTGTTCTGTGAGAAAGGAGAGAGATTGTTCCATTAAGAATAACCAGTGGGTGATGGACATTGAGGAGGGCACCTGTTGGGATGAGCACTGGGTGTTTCATAGAAACCAATTTGACAATAAATTTCATATTAAAAAGAAAAAAAGAATAACCAGAGACTGAGTTCAGTCCAGGACTCCTTCAATTCACTCTGGGATGCACCTCAAAACCTCAAAGCCAATACAACTGAAACCAATGATTCTATCTTGCGAGCTGAATCCAGATGGGGGCTGGGTTAGGGCGGCCCCTGTGCGTTGTGTCCATAGTGACCTCGTCACAGGATCAGCACTGAAGGCTGGCATCAACACTGGGACTGGAATGGAGGGTAAATGGCTTTTTGACTCACTTTGTTATGCTCTTTCCTGTTGCCCCTCAGAAAAGGAGAAAACGGGGGTAGCCCTCTGAAAGATTCTCATTTTTTATAATCAACTATAGTTTGATAGTGAAAGCTTCACACAGATGAGAGTTTACATTTCGTTAAAAATTGCCAACATCTCCAATTTACTGACAAATTAAAAGGCGTATATAAAGTGTGAAGAATCCACTCTTCCACAGAGTTCCTATGATACTGTTCTACATACTGTCCTCTGTCATTCTGCTTGCCAAAAATCTAGCCTGCCACAAGCTGAGGCTATCAAACTTTGATTAGATTGCAGAGATAACTTAATAATTTATGAGAACTGTAGTTTCCCAGTACAGTAGTCTTTCCAACACAAATATTAATTTTTGTTATTGTAAATACATCAAAACCTCTTAAAAGATTATGAAGTACAATTAATTCACTTTCCAGATGGGAAAAAAAAAAGTTTTGAGAACATGAAAAATATATTAAATATTCGCCTAAAATAACTGCTTTTCCCTTAGAATCTATCTTCCCCAAGAAAAGCATCACAAATACTTTAAATGATGTCTAGGGTGGCCCATCCACCAGAAATTGCTCCTGGAAGTGGATAAATTATCAGCAAGCATTTATAAACACTTCACACCGTGATCTAATTTTATTTATATACTCACATAAAATAAAAAACATTCACCTCGGGTATCATTTACACAACTAAATGTCTTGCTGATTATCATATAAAAAAGCTTACGACAGATAACCTCTCACATCTGACGGTATATGAGACATGAGTTATGACTGCTGTTCTATTTCCATAATTGAGTGAATGCCTTTAGACAATTGGTCAAATGTCTGCCTCTCATTCTCAGTCACTTGACATGCATGCAAATACATGTTTACAATAGAGTGTGGAATCTACGGAGAACAATAAATTCTCAGAAAACCCTTCTGAAGTTTTTATTTTTAGACTTTATACTTCTCTACTCTAGTAAGTTTGGTTGACAGTATAATAGAAGTAATCCATCGATGACATTTAGAAGCAAGGTGTTATCTTCTTCTCTGGCTGATAAGCACTTCGTGGCTAATCTACCTTTTTACCAAGAGCAGGCACCCTCATTTGTCACAGAACTAAAAATAAGAATATGTTATGTAAAGCTGAACATCACGCTTGTACATAATTGTCCTGAATTTTTGTTTACAAATTATTTCTACCACTTACAACTGTAATAATCAAAAATTAAATAACCTAAGTAATATTCATCGCATATTGTTTTTAACAGCAAAAATTATACACTTTTGAAAGTCCAACAGCAAAGTGACTCCATATGATTATGGACATCCATGAAATATACAACTATTAATAATGGCACAAGACAAAAGTAGTCAAAGGAGATCAATGGAACAGAATAGAGAGCCTCGGAAGGAAAGTCCCACATACACAGCCATGACTTTCAACAAATGTACTAAAGCAATCCAATCAGTGACAAAAAATCTTCTCCACAAATGATGCTGAAATAACTGGGTTATCTAATCTACATGGGAAAATACCAACTTGATGCCTACATCTCACATCACTCACACAAACTGATTTGCAATGTAATGTAAACGCTAAAACCATAAAGCTTTTAGAGGAAAATATAGACTATCATCATGACTTCAGGGTGGGCAAAGGTTTCTCAGGTCACAGAATGCAATAATATAGGAAAAATAATAAATATGACTTTGTCCAAATTTAGAAATGCCATCAGAGACAGAGTTAAGAAAATGAATAGCTAAGTCACAGACTGGGAGTAAAGACCTGCAAAACACCTATCTGACAAAGGACTGATATCCAAATATATATAAAGAACTCCAACAATTCAATCATAAAAAGACAACCCAGTCTGAAAATGGACAAAATATGTAAACAGACTCTTCACAAAAGATATGCAATTGGCCAATAAGCGTGTGAAAAAGTTCTCAACACCATTGTACCACTACACACCAAACAAAATGACCAAAATCAAAAAGACTGCCCAACACCAAGAAGGGGAGCAACAGAAACTCGTATATATCTCTGGTGGGAGTGTAAAATACTACAACCACTCTGGAAACAGGTTTGTCAGTTTCTTATAAAGGTAAACATACTCCTAAGCATTTATCCCCCACAAAATGTATACATGTACACACACACACACACACACACACACACACACACGAATGTGTGGGTGTGTGTGTCCTCAAAAAGACTAGGGAACTCTCTATGGTATTTTTGCAATTCTTCTGTAAATCTAAAATTATTTTTAAATAAAAGTCTTTTTTTTAAATGCTGACAAGGAGGGCCCATGTAACATGTGAAAGGAGGCAGCTAAGGAAGCAGGAGGTATATGCAAGGGCACAGAAAAGGGCACAGTGGGTCAGGGAGACACGTCTGCCTTCTGCGTGCTTCCATTTGCTAGCTTGTGCCAGACATCTGGGCTAAAAGGGACATAACCTGCCCTGTGCATGTGAAAGAAGAAGAGAACAAAGCTCTCCTAGTTCCCAACCCTGTCTAGGACAAGCCACGTTTTAATACTTTCAGTTGTAAGAAAAATGTTTGGACCTCCCAAAAGGTTTCTGCTCCTCCTCAACAACAACAACAAAAAAGACAGAGACAGAGAGACAGAGAGAAAGAGAGATCAATCCTTGACCCAACTGATGTTTCCAATCCAGATCACAACTTGTCAAGAGAGAGATATAAATCCAGGAAGGAAGGAAGGGAGGTAAAGAGGGAGGAAAGATGGATGATAGGTAGGTAGGTAGGTAGGTAGGTAGGTAGGTAGGTAGGTAGGTAGATCATACATGCATACATACGGGGTGGGGGGAAAATCTCTTTAAATTATTTATACCTACACACAAAATAAGGAATAACTACGCCACTCACAGTATTTTCAAAGTACTTTCAGCAGCTCAATGGGAAAGAAACATGGAGTAAACAAAAAGGGGCCCTGGGATGCAGTCTACCTCAATGCTAGCCTTCTGTTGGCCACCATTATTCCTTGCCCCAACCACTATTTACTTGTTTGCCAGTTGAGAATGACAACAGAGGTAAATTTCACACAAGAATAAGCTCACAAATGGTGCTTTCAGTCTCCAAGGGCCAAAATCACATCTGCCAATCCATTTTGTACCACCCCTGGCTCAGTGCCCCATAAAGGTAAAGAGCTTAATGAATGCGTCCAGTGTGCCAATGGCTGAAAGAGTTTGCTTCCCATCTCATTTACTCCTCAAGTAGTATTTAGTAAGTATTCACTTGTACAAGGGTAGCCCCAAGCTAGGGGCTATTTATATTCCTCCCAAATAATGTCCGATACTGCCACAGGGAGGAATTTCATCCAAATCCAAACGGAAGAAAAATTGTTGCTTTAAGGGTTTCCTGGATTTATCTTGAGGCAGAAGTTTTAAGAGGAATGTTCCTTCAAAGTTATAGAAAGTTTTTAGGGAAGGTAGGCTGGGGAGGGGAAGCATAAATGAGCTGACTGTGGGGAAATGGACTTTTCTAACCTCTGAGCTGCCCGTTTGCTCTGCTCTGTCTCTGCCAGGATCCAGACAATGCCAAGTGACTGGCCCTACCTGGTTCTGGACTCAGTGAGTTCCAACTCCAAATTACCAATTTTTGTTTAGCCCATAATTCTAAGCCTTGTGAAAGTAATACATCATATTACAATCCTGAGAGCCTTTCCATGCAAGTACACCGTTGAATTTTTGGTTCAGCGAATGACTGTGGACCACTGTTCACTGAGAGGGCAAGTAGAAAGCTGCTTGTTCTTTCTTATGTCTCACACTGTCACCCATAGCTCCAGCCGGGGGCCACATACAGCCAGTTATTTATTCTTAGTTTCTGTTCTCTGATGAGGAACCTCTAGATGAGCCAGAGCCTACCCCAAGGCAAAATGCTAACAATTCCGGAGCCAGTAACGTAAGGAGACAATGCTGGCCACGGGTCAGACGTCGGCACACTTAACATTTCCAGACAGCTCACGAAAGCAGATCCCCAGAGCCTTTCTTCCCTAAATTACCGCGCCTGCCTTGGTCTTTCTTAAATCTTAAGTTCCCAAAAGGTTGTTTTCATTTGCAAATGTTGCACCTCTCTGAGATACTCTAAGACTAAATAAAAATTGAGTCACTCGAAGCACAAAGCCACATAAAATTGTGTGATCCTGTTGCATAATCCCTACTCTATCTCCCCAGTCCCATCTTTGTGCCTCTTCCAAACCGTTTCATAAACCTGCTCGGCAAGGCCTAAGTGCTCAACCTTCCTATGGCACCTCCTCTAGCCTTCACCTTGAAATTGCCTCTTCCGTTTTCATTCTATATTCTCTGTCTTCTCCTGAATCCTGCAGAAATGCCTCAGGAAAGAGACACTAATTTCAATACTCATCTGCTTCCAGGATCAGCAACATTTACCTTCACTGTTTAAATAATATATAACACAATCTGTCAAGCACTAGCCCACACCACCCTTTTCAGTTCCCAACCCACTTCTATCCCTGTAAATGTCTCCATCTCTCCCTCAGACTCAAAACTGTGGTTCTCAAAGTGTTTAAATTAACGGGTAGTGAGAGAGGGGTAGAGAGAGCAATAGGAGCTTTTCTGTAGGTCATTATAACTCTGAAAATAATGGGGGGAGGGGTCGAGATGGTGGCATAGGAAGACCCTGAACTCACCTCCTCTTGTGGACACAACAAATTTATAGCTACGTATGGAATAATTTTCCTCTGAAACTGGCCTGAGAACGAGATGAATAGAACCTCCACAACAAAAGAGATGCACTGAGAAGGATAGGAGAGGCAAAGACATGGCCTCACCCACGACCCACCCCCTCCTCAAACAACACAATCAGGTGGGGATCCAAAAACCGGGGAGCTCCCCCTCAAGAGTGAACAGATTACAGGTGTGCCTGGGTGGCTCAGTCAGTTAAGTGTCAGACTGTGGCTCAGGTCATAATCCTGCAGTTCACGAGTTTGAACCCCATGTTGGGCTCTGTGCAGACAGCTCAGAGCCTGGAGCTTGCTTTGGACTCTGTGTCGTCTCCCTCTCTCTGCCCCTCCCTGCTCATACTCAGTCAGTCGTTCTCTCTCTCTCTGTCAAAAAT
This sequence comes from Lynx canadensis, assembly GCF_007474595.2. Lineage (NCBI taxonomy): Eukaryota > Metazoa > Chordata > Mammalia > Carnivora > Felidae > Lynx > Lynx canadensis. The sequence continues at coordinate 76,039,544 of NC_044306.2, forward strand.
AAAACATAAAAAAATTTTTTTAAAAGAGTGAAGAGATTGTGCCCCACAACAGGCACCCAACCCTAGGGGCATCACCAGAAAGACAAGCCCCCAAAATATCTGGTTTTGAAAATCAATGGGAATTAAACTCAGGAGAATCATAGAACTAAAGGGAACAGACATCCTGTTTGTTTTTGTTTTTTTAATACAATTTATTGTCAAATTGGTTAAAATACAGTGTGTAAAGTGTGCTCTTGGTTTTTGGGGTAGATTCCGTCCCTGGCTCATCGCTTACATACAACACCCAGTGTTCATCCCAACAAGTCCCCTTCTCAATGCCCATCACCCATTATCCCCTCTCCCCCACCCCCCAATCCACCCTCAGTTTGTTCTCTGTATTTAAGAGTCTCTTATGGTTTGCCTCCCTCCCTCTCTGTTTGCAACTATTTTTTCCCCATCCCTTCTCCCATGCTCTTCTGTTAAGTTTCTCAGGATCCACATATGAGTGAAAACATATGATATCTGTCCTTCTCTGACTTATTTCACTCAGCATAATACCTTCCAGTTTCATCCACATTGCTGCAAACGGCATGACTTCATTCTTTCTCATTGCCAAGTTGTATTCTATTGTATATATAAACCACATCTTCTTTATCCATTCATCAGTTGATGGACATTTAGGCTCTTTCCATAATTTGGCTATTGTTGAAAGCACTGCTATAAACAATGGGGTACATGTGTCTCTATGAATCAGCACTCCTGTATCCCGTGGATAAATTCCTAGTAGTGCTATTGCTGGGTCATAGGGTAGTTCTATTTTTAATTTTTTGAGGAACCTCCACACTGTTTTCCAGAGTGGCTGCACCAGTTTGCATCCCCACCAACAGTGCAAGAGGGTTCCCATTTCTCCACATCCTTGACAGCATCTGTAGTTTCCTGAGTTGTTCATTTTAGCCATTCTGACTGGTGTGAGGTGGTATCTCAGTGTGGCTTTGATTTGTATTTCTGTGATGATGAGTGACGTTGAGCATCTTTTCATGTGACAGACATGCTGCTCTTAAAGAGCTTGTGTACAAACTCACTTGCCATGAGATCCAGCACGAAAGAAGCAGACTGAAAAGCACCTATACCATAAGCAAAGGAGACCTACTTACTAATTTTAAAGTGCCTGTAGAAGAGGCAGGAACCTACAGGGACTTTATCAGGGACAAAAGTGCTCACAAACACCATTTTTGCATTCCCATCCTAACGTGGGTGACAGATCCAAGGGGCACCACTTGTAGTGCCTTCCCTCTAGCCTGCCAGCACTGGAGGGCATGTTCTTCACACCCTGTGCTCTAACCAGGTTGGCCAGCACCCATAGTACCACCCATCCTAATTAGCACCAGAGCTGCAATTGGCCCAGACAGGTGGTCTCGGCCCCACCCAACCCACACAGAGACCAGCTGCCACCACAGCAAGTGAATAACCCAAGCCCCACCATCTCCCCACAGCAGCTGACCTGTAATCAACCCAAGCAGGTGCCCCAGTCCTCACCCCACCCCCAGCATGCAGAGATTGAGCTAACACCAGGATGGGTCAGCACCCCACACCTGCCCACCTTCTAAGCCCAGAAGCTGACCCATAACTGGACTGTGTGAGCATCCTGAGTCCCACTCTACCCATACAGAGGCCAAGGCACAACTGGGCCAGGTAAGTGCCCCAAGCCTTGTCCTCCTGGCATGCAGCAGCGAGGGCCCTATCCCGTCCAGAAAGCACAAACAGCACATAGGGGATGCCCACAGACTGCCTGGCTCAGAGCCACACAGAACAGCTCCTGAGCCTCCATTTCTGAGCCACACAGAACAGCTCCTTCACAAGATCACTCCTTCAAGACTGGGGGGGTAGTTCACCTATATACAGACAAACACAGAGAGACAAGCAAAATGAGACCAAGAAATATGTTCCAAACCACAGAAAAAAGAACTTAATGAAACAGAAATAAGCAACCTATCTGATAAAGAGTTCAAAGTAAGGCCATTAAGATGCTCACTGATCTCAAGAGAAGAATGGATGAACACAGCAAGTTCAACAGATGGAATGAAAATATAAGAAAGTACCAAACAGAAGTTACAACTGAACTGAAAAATATACTAAAAGGGTTCAACAGCAGAATGGATAAAGTAGAAGCACAACTCAATGAACTGGAAGACAAAGCAATGGAAAACACCCAGAACAGGGAATTTTTTTTTTTAATTTGTAAGAAGAGGAATACCTTAAAGGACCTTGGGACAATAACAAGTATAATAACATTCACATTATAGGTGTCCCAGAAGAAGAAAGAAAGAAGGGGCCAGAAAAATTATTTGAAGAAATAATGGCTGAAAACTTCCCTAATCTGGTTAAAGAAGCAGACATCCAGGTCAAGGAAGCCCCCAGAGAATTCCAAATAAGATGAACCCAAAGAGAACAAAACCAACGCATATCATAATTAAAATGATAAAATTTAAGGATAAAGAGAGAATCTTAAAAGCAACAAGAGAAAAGCAACATATTACCACAAGAGAAACCCTGTAAGGCTACCGGCAGATTTTTCAGCAGAAACTTTACAGGCCAGAAGGAAGTGGCATGACATTTTCAAAGAGCTAAAAGGAAAAAACTGCCAACCAAGAATTCTCTACCCGGCAAGATTACCATTCAGAATTGAAGGAGAGATTAAAAGTTTTCTAGATAGGCAAAAGCTAAAGGAGTTCATCATCATCACACTGGCTTTATAAGAAATGTAAAAGGGGGGGGGGGCACCTGGGTGGCTCAGTCGGTTAAGCATCCGACTTCGGCTCAGGTCATGATCTCACACTCCGTGAGTTCAAGCCCCGCGTCGGGCTCTGTGCTGACAGCTCAGAGCCTGGAGCCTGCTGCAGATTCTGTATCTCCCTCTCTCTGACTCTCCCCCATTCACACTCTGTCTTTCTCTGTCTCAAAAATAAATGAACATTAAAAAAAATTTAAGAAATGAAAAAGGGACTTCTCTAAGCTAACCAGCAAAGCACTAATTAATAAGAAAATATACAAAAGTAAAAATCTCAAGGGAAAAGGTAAATAAACAATAAGATAGACATTAAAGTATGAAGGTTAAAAAGTAGTAAAATTAATTATAAATATAATAATTAGTTAAGGGATACATAAAATAAAAAAGATGTCAATATGTTCTCAGAAACATAAAATGGGGGGTGGGTGAAACTGTAAAGCTTTGGAATGTGTTCAAAATTAACTTACTATCACATTCAAAGAGACTGTTATTGCATAAAATGTCATGTGAACCTCACAATAACAAGAAAGAGAAAAACTTATAGTAAATACACAAAAAAAGAAACAGAAAAGAATGGCTGGCAGACTAAAGGTAAAGGGATGGAAAAAGATAGACTATGCAAATGAAAATAAAAAGAAAGTTGGGGTAGCAATACTTATATAAAATAGACCTTAAAACAAATACTGGAATAAAAAACAAAGGGTTGGGCGCCTGGGTGGATCAGTCGGTTGAGCGTCCAACTTCGTCTCAGGTCATGATCTCATGGTTCATAGGTTCAAGCCCCACATCGGGCTCTGTGCTGACAGCTCAGAGCCTGGAGCCTGTTTCAGATTCTGTGTCTCCCTCTCTCTCTGCCCCTCCCCCACTCATGCTCTGTCTCCATCTCAAAAATAAATAAACATTAAAAAAAATTTTTAAAAGGGCATTACATAGAGATAAAGGGATCAATCCACAACAAAACATAACACTTATAAATATTTATATACCCAAATAGAAGCACCAAAATATATAAAGCAAATATCAGACATAAAAGGAGAAGAAGATAGCAACACAATGTTAGTACGGGACTTTAATACTCCACTTTCATCAATGTATAGATCTTCCATACTATTTTCCATAGTGGCTGTACCAATTTACACTCCCACCAACAGGGCACCAATGTTCCCTTTTCTCCACATCTTTGCCAACACTTCTTATTTCTTGTCTTTTTGATACTAGCCCTTCTGACTGATATGGGGGGATACCTTGTTGCGGTCTCAATTTGCATTTCCCTAATGATGAGTGATGTTGAGCATCTTTTCATGTGCCTGTTGGCCATCTGGATGTCTTCTTTGGAAAAATACCTATTCAGATCCTCATGTTTGGTTTTTGGTAAGTGTACCGTATGAGTTCTTTATGTATTTTGCCTATTAACCTCCTAGTGTGGTGTGTGTGTGTGTGTGTGTGTGTGTGTGTGTGTGTGTGTCACATACATATATATGTAGTGTGTGTATACAGACATACACACATACATAGGGAATATAGTCAAAATATTTTAATAATTCCATATAATGACAGAGGGTAACAAGAGCTATGAAGGTCATCATTTTTTAATGTATAAATATATCAACTCATCATGATGTACAGCTGAAACTAATATAATTGTATCCCAATTATAATTCAAGAAAAAAGATAAAAACCATCATAGAGGCCACTTCTTGACTTAATTGTCCAAGAAAGCATTTCCCTCAAAATACAACATAAATCTCAGATTATCTACCATATCATTAATGTATAATGGCATGAAAATAAAAATACATTAGATAACTCTTTTATCATATACTAATAAATGCAAATATTTCCTGGAAGTAAAAAGTGAAGAATTTGGGTTAAAAATAATACATAACATGTTTTAACTTTTTAATAAATTAGTTTCTGGTTTTTACAGTCTCTCACTCCTTATTGACTTCTTTTTAAAAATTAGATAGGGGCGCCTGGGTGGCTTGGTCAGTTAAGCGTCCGACTTCGGCTCAGGTCATGATCTCACGGTCCGTGAGTTCGAGCCCCGCGTCGGGCTCTGTGCTGACAGCTCAGAGCCTAGAGCCTGTTTCAGATTCTGTGTCTCCCTCTCTCTCTGCCCCTCCCCTGTTCATGCTCTGTCTCTCTCTGTCTCAAAAATAAACAAACGTTAAAAAAAATTTTTTTTTAATAAAAAAAATAATAAAATAATTAAATAATTAAATAAATAAATAATAAAATAAATAAATTAGATATACCAGGGCACCTGGGTGGCTCAGGCGGCTGAGTGTTCAACTCTTGGTTTTGGCTCAGGTTCTTGAGTTTGAGCCCCACATCAGGCTTTGAGCTGGCAGTGCGGAGCCTGCTTGGGATTCTCCCTCCCTCTCTCTCTGCCCCTCTCTCACTCTCTCTCTCTCTCAAAATAAATAAATAAACTTTAAAAGAATTTTAAAATTAGTTATACCTATCCCAGCATATAAATAGAGACAGTGGTACAAGTCATGGAATTAAGCAGTGCTACTTTGGGTAGGAAACATGTACTTATTATTGAAGATTATGTAAGTCTCATTTTGGCCTTAGATGCTAAGGGAGTATCATATTGAATTTCTCTCTTGGAGCAATAAGATTTGTCCTCTGTCCCAGGTAAGAAAGTTGGTTTACAAGTAAATTTAAGAAATTATTACCACAGTTCTAAATTTCCTCCCATATTACATAATTGGTTTCATATTTTTATGTTCTCAAATTCAGCACTCTTTTAATATAGGTCTTCTTTTATTTAGTGGAAATACTTCCCTGGCAAAGGTCATAGAAGACTCAGTAGAGCCTTGCAATATAGTAAATATTTTATTAAGTATCCTGTCCAAAAATCACCCCTCTCTACATACTCACCACCCAGGCCAATTTCTTTCCCCCATTCTCCATAACTCCATTTAAATTTTATCCCCCAAATACAGGCCAAGCCTATCCTCATTTACGAACATAATTTATTAATGCAAATGTGCTAGAATCTGATCTTTAGCTTTCTGAGAAAACCATATGGTAAAGCACCTTTAAATAAAAGTTACTGATCAAATCTTGGCAGACTATCAGTCTCGTGGGTACAGCATAATCTGTCCTAATTTATTAAGAAAGCTTTTCCAAGTCTGACTACTAATTCTTTCAATATCTAGTTCTACGTAAATTAAATTAGTCTGCAGATGGTCCAGAGCTCGGGAGATTATCAAACTATTTCACATTTTCAGAAACCCCAAATTATTCGGTGCTAGCTAGCCATTAAGTACAGAAGATTTCCATTCGTGGCTAGTTTATTATTAATGGCCTTGAACAACATACAATTTTGTTGTCAATCCATAGCATGCTAGGACAACTCAAAACACTCTACTGGGTGCACACCAGGCAGCACAGGAATTGTGTCATTTCCCGTCTCCTTCAGTCATTACAAGAGTAATGCCAGCCCATGTTTTCAATACAGTTAAAGAGCTTAAGCGACTGCCACACTGAAACGTTTGTTTTACTACATTAACTTCATATTCTTGTTCTGAAATTGGACAGTGTGCCCATTTCGTTTCTCTGCACTTGTCCCTTATTTGTCTTTAAAGAAACAAAGAAAAGTTCTAACTCTATTGCAATCTCACACACAGAAAAATGCTAGATTCTTCTGGCACACTTATTCTTTCCAGGCTCCATTTAGTTCAGGGCTTCCTCCCAAGTGTATCAGGACATACTAAGTTTCTAAGACCTGTTTAATTGTGACAGCACCAGAATTTCTCCACAATATGGACTCCCTTTGGACAGATCTTAACCTCATACCCTTTGTCCTCACATTTCCAATCAGTCCAGTCACCATCCTCTCTACTAATTAGAATTCCACTCATGTTTGTTTTGAATTCAAAACAACAAGAATGTCCCTGGGCACATGAATCCCAGCTAGAGGGAAACTAAAGGTGAGTATTCTCCACACTGGTTATATGCTTATGATTCTACAAACTATGAACAGCCAAGACAGACAACTTCTGATATCAAATTAGCCTCACCACAAGTAACTCAAGGTCAACTATTCTAAAACTAATCCAGTTCAGTGCTTCTCCCCAAATATGTTTTAAGTCTGTATCTTCCCACACTGAACTAGAATAATATCTCTTAAGGAAAACCTCTGCAACCCACTTATTCTAAAACATTTATTGGGGTGCCTGGGTGGCTCAGTTGGTTAGGCATATGACTTCGACTCAGGTCATGATGTTATGGTTCAAGTCCAAGCCCCATGTCAGGCTCTATGCTAACAGCCTGCTTCGGATTCTGTGTCTCCCTCTCTCTCTGCCCCTCCCTCACTTGTGTTATCTCTCTCTCTCTCCCTCTCTCTCTAAAAAAAAAAATAAACATTAAAAAAAAAAAACAATAAGTCATTTACTAGGAACAAGCTACAGTACTTAACATTGGCCAGTGACTATTTCCAAGTTGAGATTGCTTTCCTCTATGGTCATGATTGGCAATAATACCAGCTCTGGAAAAATTCTGGGGTAGATTTAACATGAGTGCACCTTTCGCCATGGAACACCTCAGTGGTTCATTCAGCCAGGTATTAGAGTGACCATTCTAAGAAAAAGTATTACCGTATCCTCAGATTCTTCCTCAAACAGTGTGTTAATCATGATGGCTGAAACTATAGGTGACAGAAATCCATCTCAAGTCTGCTTAAGCAAAACAGAAGTTATATTAGTTTATCTAGACAGGAAGAAATTTTGGATAGCACTCAAAACAGAGGAAACAGGAATCAGGACTCAGTACTGTCATGAAACTCACCCACCACCCACCTTAACAAGTTTCTGCTTATCTCTGGGTCTCCTTGCTTAATGCCTTCCTACTCTTCACTCTATGTGTGTCTTCCATGTGACCCAGGAAATAAACTCCAAGCTATCATTTATCACAAAAGTCTTGGGGACAATTCCCGTTTGCCTAATTAGATCATGTGCCTTTACCCATATACATCACTGTAGCCTGGAAGATGGGGCAGGGGAGGAGATGGGGCACTGTAATTAGTCAGGCCTCAATTCATACTTGCTTTTGTGGCTAGGAATGGGAGGCAGGGAATGGAGACATGGATCAACATGACTGTTATCCTTATCAAAATCACATCAAGTGGGGGAAGAAGTCTCCAAATGGAAGGGGCTGTTACTACCAAAGGGGCAATGAGAGAAAAATGTTCAGGGCAGCAATAATCATTAGCTAGTATAGTCTACCAATGACCTCCTCCAGGAAAGACAAGGTGGCCATCTACCCAAGTGTGATTCCCAGACTTCTTACACATTTTAAAACAGACAGCAACCTGCCACCCACTCAGATGACCATTGAGAAGCATAAGGATATATTCTTGTCAATAATGTTGAACAGCTCAACTCTGGATGCTCATAACAAGAGAATAACCTTGAATTTTCTGCTGCTCAGCTCTGATCAAAAGTTTAATTGTAGGAAGTAACATTCAGGGAAAATTAATGAAGGATATGCTGTCCCTCTGTAACTACTGGTTACCTTTCCAACTGCCATTTTGCCCTTTTGTTGTTGTTATTGGCAAAATTTGACTTTGTTGGGTATCTACCCTGATTCCACCTGATTCAGCATTAACTTCTCCTTCAGGGATAAAGAGTGAGGAGTTAAATTCTAAGTCACTCATAACGGCCTTTCATGCTCCTTTCTAGGGCTGGTTTAAGGGTAGATAGGTGACCCATTTCTGGCCAATGAGACCTGGAGGGAGTCTGCTATGGAAACTTCTGGGGCAGGCTTCCCTGGTCCTATAAGGAAAACAGAAGAATGTCAGGAACTCTTTCTACTTTTGGATAATATCACAACCACCTTGCAATCTAGAAAGGGGCCAGCCTAAAGACAAACACATTGAAGATGGTGGAAAAGACAAAAAGCTCATTGATGACACCGTAGAACTGCCAGTCAACTAGCCCTGAAATCTATCATAGAGATATCTGTTATTCTTTGCAGTTAAACAAATTTAGAGGTGGAGTGGTCTGTATTTGTTTTTTTTAATTAATTTATTTTAATTTAAATCCAAGTTAGTTAACATATAGTGTAATAATGATTTCAGGAATAGAATTTAGTGATTCATCACTTACATATAACACCCAGTGCTCATCCCAACAAGTGCCCTCCTTAATACTCATCACCCATTTAACCCATGCCCCCCACTCACCTCCCCTCCAGCAACCCTGTTTATTCTCTGTATTCTCTGTTTTTATCTTATTTTTGCTTCCCTTCCCTTATGTTCATCTGTTTTGTTTCTTAAATTCCACATGAGCGAAATCATATGATATTTGTCTTTCTCTGACTTATTTCACTTAGCATAATACACTCTAGTTCCATCCACGTTATTACAAATGACAAGGTTTCATTCTTTTTGATTGTCAAAGAATATTCGTGTGTGTGTGTGTGTGTGTGTGTGTGTGTGTGTGTGTGTGTGTACACATCCTTATTCACTCATCAGTCAATGGATATTTTGGCTCTTTCCATATTTTGGCTATTGTTAATAGTGCTGCTATACACACTGGAGTGAATGTGCCCCTTCAAATTTGTATCCTTTGGTAGTGCAAATGTGGGGTCAGAGGGTAGTTCTATTTTTAATTTTTTGAGGAACCTCCATACTGTTTTCCACAGTGGCTGCACCAGTTTGCATTACCACCAACAGTGCAAAAGAGTTCCCCTTTCTCCACATCCTCACCAACATTTCTTGTTTCCTGAGTTGTTAATTTTAGCCATTCTAAAAAGTGTGAGGTGGTATCTCATTGTGGTTTTGATTTGTATTTCCCTGATGATGAGTGATGTTGAGCATCTTTTCATGTGTCTGTTAGCCATCTGGATGTGTTCTTTGGAAAAGTGTCTATTCACGTCTTTTGCCCATTTCTTCACTGGACTGTTTTTTTGAGTGTTGAGATAAGTTCTTTATAGATTTTAGATACTAACATTTCTAACGTTTGATACTGACGTTTATCAAATACATCATTTGCAAATATCTTCTCCCATTCCATTGCTTGTTTTTTAGTTTTGCTGATTGCTTCCTTCACTGTGCAGAAGCTTTTTATCTTGAAGTCCCAATAGTTCATTTTTGCTTTTGTTTTCCTTGCCTCCAGAGACACGTCAAGTAAGAAGTTGCTGCAGCTGAGGTCAAAGAGGTTGCTGCCTGTTTTCTCCTCTAGGATTTTGATGACTTCCTGCCTTACGTTTAGGTCTTTCATCCATTTTGAGTTTATTTTTGTGTATGGTGTAAGAAAGTGGTCCAGGTTCATTTTTCTACATGTCGCTGTCCAGTTTTCCCAATGCCATTTGCTGAAGAAACTATCTTTATTCCATTGGGTATTCTTTCCTGCTCTGTCAAAGATTAGTTGGCCATGTTTATGGGTCCATTTCTGGATTCTCTATTCTGTTCTATCGATGTATGTGTCTGTTCTTGTGCCAGTACCATACTGTCTTGATGACTACAGCTTTGTAATACGATTTGAAGTCAAAATTGTGATGCTTCCAGCTTTGGTTTTCTTTTTCAGGATTGCTTTGGCTATTTGGGATCTTTTCCAGTTCCATACAAATTTTAGGATTGTTTGTTCTAGCTCTGTGAAGAAAGCTGGTGTTATTTTGATAGGGACTGCAAGAAGTGGAGTACTCTATATTTGGGGTAACAGATACAGCAAAAACTTCTTTTTACCCAGAATGATCTATTTGGATGGTTAATGTTAAAGAATTGGCTAACTGATAAAATCATAAAAATTACATAAGCATTATTTTCATGTAAACATATGAACATACATTTATTCACCAATCTTTAGATGTAGGACCCACATGTTTTGTTTCGTACAGGACTCTGATTGTTATTACATACCTTGTTTCTTACATAAGCCACCTCCACAGTGCATACTTACACCTTTCCAGTTTGGGTTTCTTTCATGTAAATTAATAAAGGTACTTCCTAAGTAATCTGAATGCTGAATCCTTATGGAGTTGTTGGAATTTTTTCACAATAGTTTACAGTTGTTTCACTTATACAAAATGTAAAAGCAGTATTTTTTTAGTTATTCTCATCAAGTTTTTCCAAAGCATTAATACTTGTTTTTCGTAGATATATCTTTTTACTCTTACAATTGTTTTATATAATACTTAATTATTTCATACACTAAGTAAAATTTGCACAAACATACACATAGTTGGCTAACAGTAAATATAAAATGCAACTAGAGGAAGCCCAAGTACAAGGTTTCTCTAAGTAGCCCTTGGCTGCAAGTGCAATTCAGCATGCTGTGGACGGTGGTCATGATGCTTTGCAGAGAAAATGGAAGCTGGATGAATCATGAAATCTGGTGAAGTAAAGGTCAATTAAGAAAACTTGTAGGGCACCTGGGTGACTCAGTCGGTTAAGTGTCCAACTTTGGCTCACGTCGTGATCTCATGGCTCATGGGCTCCAGCCCCACGACAGGCTCTGGGGCTGGGCTGACACCTCAGAGCCTGGAGCCTGCTTCAGATTCTGTGTCTCCCTCTCTCTCTCTCTCTCTCTCTCTCTCTCTCTCTCTGCCCCTTCCCTGCTCATGCTGTGTCTCTCTCTTTCTCTCTCTCAAATAAATAAATAAATAAATAAATAAACAAACAAACAAACATTAAAAAAAAAGAAAACTTGAGAACTTGTGTCTTATCAGATATAGGACTTACAAATATTGTCTCCCACTCTGTAAACTGTCTTTTCACTTTCTCAATAATGTCCTTTGATTAATAAAATTTGTTCATTTTTATGAAGTCAATTTATTTTTTCTTTTGTTGCTCATGCTTTTGGCGTCAAATCTAAAATCCATTGTAAAAGCTAAGATCATGAAGATTTACCCCTATGACTTCTTCTAGTAGGTTAATAGTTGTAACTCTTGTATTTAAGCCCTATGCCTTTTGAGTTAATTTTTGTAGATTGAGTGGGCTCAATATCCATTCTTTTGCATGTGGTTATCCAGTTGTGTTAGCACCATTTGTTGAAGAGACTGTTTTTTGTTCATCCCCAATAAATAAATGGTTTTTTTAACCTTATCGAAAATTAATTATTGCAAATTAAGTGGCCATAGATACTTGAATTTATTCCAGGATCTTCAACTCTATTCCAATGGTCTAAATGTCTATCCTTATGTCAGGAGCACACTACTTTGATTACTACAGCTTTGTTACTACAAACTGTTTTTTAAAAGTTTATTTATTTTGAGGGAGAGAGAGAGCATATGGGTGCTTATAACCTGAGCTGAAACCAAGAGTAAAAACTTAGCCAACCCAGGAGCCCCTGTAGTAACTTTTTAAATCAGGAAGTATAAGTCCTCAAACTTTGTTCTTTTTCAAGAATGTTTTAACTAATTAGGGTCTCTTGTAATTTCGTATGAATCTGAGGATTGGCTTTTTTTTATTTCTAGGGGGAAAAATCCATTTCAATTTTGACAGGTACTGCTTTGAATCTGTAGATCACTTTGGGGAATACTGTCATTTTAACAATAGTAAGTCTTCCAGTCAATGAACATTGAGGTCTTTCCATTTATTTAAGTCTTAATTTATTTCAGTGGTATTTTATAGTTTTCTACTGTATCAGTCTTTCACCTCCTTAGTTAAATTTATTCCTGGAGATAGATAGATAGATAGATAGATAGATAGATAGATAGATATTTTGCTTTATTTCCTTTAGAATTGTTCATTGCTGGTGTAGAAACACAATTGACTTTTTGTGGGTTGATCTTATACCGCAATTTTGTTGAATTTCCTTGTTAGCTCGAGTAGTTTGTGCGTATGTGTATGCATGCATTCTTGGGGAGCTTCTATATATAGAATTACATCATCTACAAACAGAAACAGTTCACTTCTTCCTTTCCAATTTAGATGCCTTTTATTTCTCTTCCTAGCCTGAATGCTCTGGTTAGGACTTCCAGTGCAATGTTGAATAGTAATGGTGAAAGCAGACATCCTTGTCCCAACCCTGATCTCAGCCTTCAGTCTTTATCATTGAGTATGACGTTCGCTGGGGATTTTTCATAAATGCCCTCTGTCATGCTAAGGAAATTCACTTCTACTCCTAGTCTTCTGAGTCTTTTTTTTTTTTTTAATCTGAGAGAGAGAGTGCAAGCACAAGTGGAAGAAAGAGGCAGGTGTTGGGGGGGAGCAGGGTGAGAGACCCAAGTAGGCTCCACACTCAGTGCAGAGCCCAGCACAGGGCTCAATCCCACAACCCTAGGATCATGACCTGAGCTGAAATCAAGAATCAGACACTGAACCAACTGAGACAACCAGATACCACTTTCTAAGCCTTTTTGTTACAAAAGAGTGCTGAATTCTGTCAGATGCTTTTTCTGTATCTATTGAGTTGATCATGTGTTTTTCCCCCTTTGTTCTATTAATGTGGTATATTATATTGATTACTTAGTGGTTACCATGGGGATTACAGTTAATATCCTAAGTTTATAACAAACCCATTTGAATTAATATCAACTTAGCTTCAATAACATGCATTAAATCTGTTCCTATCCAGCTCTGTACCCCTACTTTATGCTGTTATTGTCACAAATTATATCTTTATACATTGTGCACCCATTAACACAGGTTTCTAATTACTGATTTAGACATTTGTCTTTTAAATCACATAGGAGGAGTACCTGGGTGGCTCAGTCAGTTAAGCATCCTGAGCTTTGGCTCAGGTCATGATCTCAGAGTTCATGGGTTCAAGCCCTGCGTCGGGCTCTGAACTGACAGCTCAGAGCCTAGAGCCTACTTCAGATTCTATGTCTCCCTCTCTCTCTCTGTCCCTCCCCCCTCCCTGCTTGTGCCCTCTCTGTCCCTCTCTCTCTCAAAAAAAATAAACTTTAAAAAAATAGTAAGGCATATAGGAAAGACAAAGAGAAGTTACTAAAATAACAATAATACTAGCTTTATATTTACCTATAGTTACCTTCATTGATGATCTTTATTTCTTCATATGGTTTCACTACTGCCTAGTGTCCTTTTGTTTCAAGCCTAAAGGACTCTCTAGCATTTCTGGCAGGACAGGTCTACTAGCAATGATCTCCCTTAGCTTTTGTTTATCTAAGAATGCCTTGGGGCGCCTGGGTGGCGCAGTCGGTTAAGCGTCCGACTTCAGCCAGGTCACGATCTCGCGGTCCGTGAGTTCGAGCCCCGCGTCGGGCTCTGGGCTGATGGCTCAGAGCCTGGAGCCTGTTTCCGATTCTGTGTTTCCCTCTCTCTCTGCCCCTCCCCCGTTTATGCTCTGTCTCTCTCTGTCCCAAAAATAAATAAACGTTGAAAAAAAAAAATTTAAAAAAAAAAAAAAAAAAATAAGAATGCCTTAACTTCCCCCTCATTTTTGAAGGATAGTTTTGCCAAATATAGAATTCTTGGATAACAATTTTTCTTTCAGCACTTTAAATATATCCTCCCATGGCCTTCTGGCCTCCATGGTCTTGAAGAGAAATTGGCTGTTCAGCTTTTTTTTAATTTTTTTTTTTTAACGCTAATTTATTTCTGAGACAGAGAGAGACAGAGCATGAGTGGGGGAGGGGCAGAGAGAGAGACACACACACACAGAATCCAAAGTAGGCTCCAGGCTCAGAGCTGTCAGCATAGAGCCCCACGTGGGGATCGAACTCATGAACGGTGAGATCATGACCTGAGCCGAAGTCTGTTGCTCAACCGACTGAGCCACCCAGGTGCCCCGTTGGCTGTTCATCTTTCTAAGGGTCCCATGTATGTGACAAGTCAATTTTCTCTTGCTGCTTACCAAGTTCTCTTGGTCTTTGGCTTCCAATAATTTGATTACAATGTACCTAGGTATGGATCTTTTTGAGTTTATCTTACTTTGAATTTTTTTGAGTTTTGGATGTGTAAATTCATATCTTTCATAAAATTTGGAAAGTTTTCAGACATTATTTCTTCAAATAATCTTTCTGCCCCTTTCTTTCTCTCTTCTTTTAAGGATCCCAGTAATGCATACATTGCTAAGCTTGATGGTGTCCTATAGGTCACTTAAGCACTGCTCATTCTTCTTCATTCTTTTTGCTTTCTGCTCCTCAGACTGGGTAATTTTAACACTAAGTCACACTGATGGCAGAAGATTGTGATAAGGTCCTAAAACTCTTGCAGCTCAGGTCTGCAAACACCATGAACCCAGAACCCAACTCCAGCCTTAGACAGGCTCAACCCCTTCAGGACACTTGTTCTTAAATCATTGTGATGCTTCAACTTCTGGCTCCCCTTAATGTAAGTCAGCTGCACCTATGAAGCAAATTTTTCATCCACATTGAACAACAGGAGCTCTCTCTCCCTCTCTCTCATAAAATAAACATTTATTTAAAAAAAAAAGAAATTGATCAATAATTAATAATCTTCTAAAACAGATATACCAGGCCCAGATGGGTTCACTGGTAGATACTACCAAACATTTTAGGAATTATACCAATTCTCTATAATTTCTTCAAGATAGAAGTAGAGAGAATACTTCCTAACTCATTCTATGAAGCCAGCATTACCCTAGTATAAAACCAGACAAAGACATTACAAGAAATGAAAATTATAGACCAAAATTTCTAATGAACACAGACATAAAAATTCTCAACAAAATATCAGCAAATCAAATTCAACAATCTATGAGAAAGCACGTGGTACAGAAGGATGACCAACAAGCTTGGGCTTGGAAGGCCTGGGTTTGAGATTCAGTCTGTCACATGCTATTTAATGGCATTGGGCAAATCACTGAACCCTACTTTATCCTAATTGGCACCCTGCCTATCTCCTGTATAGTTGTATTAAGTCAAGTGAGGAAAATGTATAAAACCACGTCAAATTCTATTGTTACTCCAAATTAGAAAGCACTGATTTAATGAACAGCAACAATGATACTCTGAATAACAAGAGACAACAGAAGTAGGAGTTACCAAAATCAAAGCCACAGGTTTAATCTTGGATTGGCTTCAAGCTCACACTGTTGTTCATGGCAACATGCTGCAGCTCCAAGCCTAAGCAGCCACCTCAAGGATGCACAGGCACCACCAGGACCTTAACAAAACTCCCAGAAAAATGACTTAAGGATTCAGACCCTACAGACATTGGCAGACCAGCCCATCTCTCAGGCACCAGCTAAGTACTTGACAACACTGCCATCCTACGCTTTTGCAGAAGCTGCATTTATTTTCCGCTAAGTGTTCTGGCAGCCCGCTTTACAGGAACCCATTACACAGCCACCAATTTATTTGAAAAAAGGAGAAAACAGATACACACAAAAGAAATTCATTACCCACGGGATATGTCACAGTTAATGGTAATTAATCAAACTTTTTTCCCTTCATGTAGAAAACCAGGCACATAAATAACCATATCGGGGATCAATGGAGCATCTGTTTCATGCTTTAAAAAAAAAAAAAATCAACTAGCAGAATGCTGCTCAGATTTTCTGGTATTCTTAAAAAAAACCATTTTCGGAGAAAGAAGATATATTTTTACTTAAAAGAATAAATCCATTATCTCTTTCCTAAATTTGTTTTCTATACCATAATTACATCTTTTTACAGATGGGTACAACACATATTAACACAGGTGTATTTGATTATAAACATTAAAAAAATTAGGTTATTGGCATAAAATATGAAAATGAAGCTCAGGCATTTCCTTTGGCATTTTAGGAAAGCAAATGTCAATTGGAAATGTTTCTGTACATCTAAATTAAACAACTATACTGATTAAAGAAAAATGTCTAATCTTCTGAATTCCGATCTCCTGAACAACATGAAGGAAAAATTGCCCCCCTCCATAAATGGCCAATTTATTCTGTCATGTGACCAAAGTCCAGGTGTTTTTACTGCCTTTATTATGGCTGGTATCACCCAAATTCAAATCCCATGTGTTTTGCTATCCTCTCCAAAACTGAACTCCATACAAATCTTCATTCCTATGTTCTTCAGAAAATCAGTATTTGCCCAGTGATACTTATTTAACCAAGTGCCATTTTAACCACAGCCATAATAGATACCCAGAAGGCAGCAGTACTTCGTCGGCTGAAGATACCATAAACATAAAGCTATACACTACTATGTGTATGGTGAGTCACTTATACAAAAAACATATAATTTAAATCTGCCAACTCTTTCATTTAACTTTCGCTGATTTAAGAATTATGCTTAGGCTTTTCTTTCTGGAAATGTCTGAACCTATTTCTTTGAACTCCCTAAATTAATATTTGACTGGATTAGGTCATTAACTCCAGGACTGTAATAAATACTACTAATAATAGCTAAGGCTTCAGTGGCACTGAGCATGTAGACTTACATATAAACTAATATAGGCACACCTCGGAAATTCTGCAGGTTTGCTTCCAAACCACTGCATTAATGTTGCAGTAAAGTGAGTCAAATGAACTTTTTGGTTTCCCAGTGCATATAAAAGTTATGTTTACAGCATACCTTAGTCTAGCAAGTGTGCATTACATCTAAAAAATCAATGTTTTTATTAATTTATATATATTTAGCAATGTATGTAGTAATATATTTATTAATACATATTTGTGTTAATGCATTTATTAATGTATCCATTAATTTAAAATATTGCTAAACAAATGTTAACCATCATCTGAGCTTTCAGTGAGTCATAATCACTGATCATAGACCATCATAATATAATAATGAAAAAGTTTGAAATAAAAGGAGAATTACCAAAATGGGACACAGAGACACGAAGTGAGCAAACCACAGGAAAAATGGTGCTGAAAGACTTGCTTGATGGTGGCGTTGCTACAAACCTTCAATTTGTTTAAAAAAAAAAAAAAAAAAAAAGGAGGGGCGCCTGGGTGGCTCAGTCGGTTGAGTGGCCAACTTCGGCTCAGGTCATGATCTTGCGGTCTGTGAGTTCGAGCCTCGCGTCGGGCTCTGTGCTGACAGCTCAG
Organism: Lynx canadensis; assembly: GCF_007474595.2. Classification (NCBI taxonomy): domain Eukaryota; kingdom Metazoa; phylum Chordata; class Mammalia; order Carnivora; family Felidae; genus Lynx; species Lynx canadensis. Next base: position 76,057,235 of record NC_044306.2, read on the forward strand.
AGCCTGGAGCCTATTTCGGATTCTGTGTCTCCCTCTCTCTGACCCTCCCCCGTTCATGCTCTGTCTCTCTCTGTCTCAAAACTAAAAATAAACGTTAAAAAAATTTTTAATTTAAAAAAAAAAAAAGCAAAAACACAGTATCTCTGAAGAGCAATAAACTGAAGGACAATTAAACGACATATGCCTCAAGAGTCCCTATAACAATCTTATGGGGTAGGTATACTGTTATTTTCTCTGTCTCACAGCTGAGAGGAAAGGAAAACTGAGGCAGAGAGAGGTTAAGTAACTCATCCCAGGTGACAAGGTGCAGAGATAGGATTCGAACCTAGGTAGGCTGTCTCCAAACTCAGTATTCTTCAGCCTAGATTATACAGTATTTCTGAGGATACATTAGCAGATTTAATTTTTTTTAATAGATTTTATTTGAAGAGAATAGCTGATCTTGACTTAATCCAGGGGGGAAAAGATTTTTCTATGTCTATTAATAACAAATAGTAAATTAGGAGGTTCTACCTCATTGCTTGACTGATTGTTGCCTTCTTTTACTGAGTTGCTAATACATTAAAATGGTCCTTTGGGAGACTAGAAAAAGAAAGAATGGCCACAAAGTCCAGTAGGCTACTAATTAGAAGTCTCCACATGCTCTCCTCCTCTCTCTGCACAAATTTTAAAGTTTCCCCATGTCCTTCTGGACATCTTCTATGTTGTCAATTCCAAGTCATTAAAATAGTCTCAAACAATATCCTGATAGTACCCATAAAGTCTCTTATGAGAATATTCTCCCAGACAATAGCTGAAGATCTATAAACAACAGCATGGTCTTCTCTATGACTTCCCATCATCAAAATGAAAGATTTCCAGAAGAAAATGGGGGAAAAATTAAAACGTGTGGAGAATGGAGAGAAATGCAGAGAGAAGTTCTAATTGGCATGCATTAAGGGCTTTGTGGCCATTTTATAACTATGCTTACTTTATGAAGTCATGTATCAGAACTCAGTCTAGAATAATGTGGTCAAGGAAAATCAGGATGTTAAAGAAAATGATAACCATCAGCTAGAAGGGTTCAGTTGAGCAGGCTGGATGTGTACTGGGCAGAATTGGCTTCATGTGGAAAAAAGAGAAGTTCAGACCAGTAGGTAAGCCAACGATCCAGGGTTTCTGCCCAGAGAAGGAAGCAAAGACACATGGATTGAATAGAGGTCAGGGCTCCAGTTCTTAGGAAAGTAGCAGGCAAAAGAAATGGGAGACTGGGGGGCGCCTGGATGGCGCAGTCGGTTAAGCGTCGACTTCAGCCAGGTCACGATCTCGCGGTCCGTGAGTTCGAGCCCCGCGTCAGGCTCTGGGCTGATGGCTCAGAGCCTGGAGCCTGTTTCCGATTCTGTGTCTCCCTCTCTCTCTGCCCCTCCCCCGTTCATGCTCTGTCTCTCTCTGTCCTCAAAAAAAATAAATAAACGTTGAAAAAAAAATTAAAAAAAAAAAAAAAGAAATGGGAGACTGGGACTTACATATGCAGTAAAAGTCAAGTTATAGCTCTTGTCTTTCACTTGCTCTTACCTCTCAGTCACCAAGCAAGATTTCCAATCTCCTTAACTTCTACCCCAAGATATAAAAACACATCTTCAGACCCTGTGTGCACTCTTGTTCTCTTTATACACTTCTAAATGAGAACCCAAAAGATATAGTAATCACTTCCATTTATTGCTTAGTAACTATCTAAACTTGTTTTTAACAAGTTCATACATTTGCCTTTTAGCATTTTACTTTCAGTTGAAGATTGCAAGGTTCTATCTTTTTTTTTTTTTTTAATGTTTATTTTTGAGAGAGAGAGAAAGAGAGAGACAGAGTGTGAGTGGGGAAGGGTCAGAGACAGAGAGGGAGGGAGACACAGAATCTAAAGCAGACTCCGAGCCCTGAGCTGTCAGCACAGAGCCCAACACGGGACTTGAACCTACAAACCACAAGATCGTGACCTGAGCTGAAGTCAGATGCTCAACCGACTGAGCCACCCAGGCACCCCAAGGTTTTATCTTTTAATGAAGATTCCAATGTGTAAACAAATACTGGAGAGAAAGAGAGGTTGAAACTGAAATCCCCCTAGATAGAGTCTACCTTATTTCCAGAAGAAAATGGACTTATTTCATTCTTAAGTCCACCCAAAGAGCACAGCCATCCTCTACCCTGGAAATGTTGTTGGGTAAAGTATCTTTACAGTTGGCCTCTTCCAAGTCCTGAAGCAACTGTTCCCCAGTACAGGTTTGTGCTTGCTGGTCTTTCCTCCCTATAAAACAATGGAACCCCAGAGGTAAGGGGGGGGGGGGGTCCCACTGCAGTCATTCTGCAGAGGTGATCCCTGAATTCATATATGTACCAAACATTAGGTCATGAGATCATGACCTAAGCTGAAATTACTTTAGTCCAGGGTTTATCAACCACAACACTACTGATATTGTTAAAGAGAAAATATTCTGACAGTTGTCAAACAAGTATGGGAGGATTTAACTCAGGACCATTATAATAGGTGTCAAGACTATCAAAACAGGGGAGTGAGATCAGGCTCAACTCCAACTCCATAGAGCAAAGACAACTGGGAATTTATACCAACCAACAAGCAGAGTGAGGAGGTCAGGAGACAGAAAATTACTAAGACAAGACAGCAAGGATGGGGGATTCTTACTAAACTGATCTAACAGGATTCTTGCTGAGCAGATATCAAGGGTGGGGAATATGGAATTTGATCAGGAATCAAAGCTGATCAGATATTAAGAATGGGGGTATTTTCACTAAACTGGCTTGGCAAAATTCTTGCCAAAATGGAGATAGGCAGGCCAAAAACAGGATGGGAGCCAAGTTTAAGACCTAGTCAGCAAGAAGGCTCAGAGGAGCCTAACTTAAGTTTGGGCAAGAGAAAGTCTTTGTCAACATTTTGGATCAGTCCTTTGTTTGTCTTGAGGAGCCATTCTGTGCATCATGTTTAGCAACATCTCTGGCCTCTACCCACTAATTGCCAGTAGCATCCACACCCCACACAGTTGTGACCACCAAAAATGTCTGGAGACAATGCCAAATGTCCCCTGGTGGCAAATTGCCTCTGGTTGAAAACAACTGCTTCAGATCAAGGGTTGTCTTTTTTTTTTTTTTTCTTTCCTGTAAAGAGCCAGGCAGTGAATATTTTAGGCTTTTCAAGATACATATACAGTTGATCCTTGAACAACACATGTTTGAACTACCCAGGTCAACTTATATGTGGATTTTTTTTCAATAAATACAGAACTATAAATGTATTTTCTCATCCTTATGATTTTCTTAATAATATTTTTTCTCTAGCTTACTTTAAGAATACAGTATATAATACATATAACATACAAAATGTGTAGTAATTATCTGTCTGTGTTATCAGTAATACTTCTGGTCAATAGGAGGCTATTAGTGATTTTAGGAAGGTTTTTAGGGAGTTGAACGTTAGCATGGATTTTATTTTCTGTTTGTTTAATGTTTATTTATTTTTGAGAGAGAGAGAGAGAGAGAGAGAGAGAGGCAGAGAGAGGCAGAGAGAGAAGGAAACAGAGGATCTGAAGCAGGCTCCTTGCTGACAGTAGCCCAACACAGGGCTCGAACTCACAGACTACGAGATCATGACCTAAGCTGAAATCAAGAGCAGATGCTCAACTCACTGAGCCACCCAGGTGCCCCAGCTGTGGATTTTCTGGGAAGCCAGTGCCCCTAACTCCCTACATTGTTCATGCATCAACTGTATGCTCTCTATACATATTCCTGTCTCTTTTTTTTCCCAAGCATTTAAAAATGCCTAAACTGTGGCACCTGAGTGACAGTTAGTTAAGCAGCCAACTTCAGCTCAGGTCATGATCTCACGGTTTGTGAGATCAAGCCCCGTGTCCGGCTCTGTGCTGACAGCTCAGAGCTTGGAGCCTGCTTCGGATTCTGTGTCTCCCTCTCTCTCTCTGCCCCTCCCCTGCTTACACTCTATCTCTGAAAACTGAATAAACATTAAAAAAAAAAAAATGCCCTAACTATTCTCAGCTGGTAGATGGTTTAAAAAAAAAAAAAAAAAAAAACAGACAGCAGGCCAGATTTGGTCCATGGGCCATTGTTGCCCAAACTCCACTTTAACCACTTTTTGAGTACCTATAGACAGTATACAGACAGTATTATATTTAATAAAATACCAAGTTACTTAAAAATATAAGTAGAGTCTTCATACCTTTCTATCAGTATTATTTTCTCAATTGAGGGAAAACAGAATTAGGGGCAAAATCTTATAGCAGCCCACAGAATGATTTTACATTAGAAAAGTATGCTCATTCTCAGGAGCCTGAAGGAAACTACTCAAAACAAATTCCCACAAATCTGCCCTCTCCCCACTAAACATAACTAAACCTTGCATTCCCATCCCGAGGTCCCCAAATTCTGACATACAGTGTTGATTTAGAGGTTTGTTTTTGTTGTTTTTTAACTGACACTACTTTGGTTTATATTTCACATGGTTTTCATACACTCTCTCCTTACATAACACTCTGGAATGCACCTCTAAAATTACTCTATTCCTGCCTACAGAGCCTGTGAATATGAAAGAGGTCACTATCTTGCCTAAGGGTCACTTACATGAACCCATACACTCCATGGTCCTCTCATTATTTTTCTCTAGAAACAAATATATACTTATATATTAATAGAATTGCCCTGGAAATGATGACTTAGTTAAAAATGACCCTAGGACTACATAGAGGTGATACTCCAATCCAGCTACTGAATACGAGAATTCAAGTTTTGTGGTGCTTTTGTTTTTAACAACTACAACAAATGCCACTGGGGAAAATAAAAAGACCCAGCAACGTTTGTTATTTCAACTTTCTAGTTTCCATTAGGTAAGGTTGAAATACCAGACAAACTAGAGAAGGGATCTTTACACCAATTCAGGAAAACATGTCTAACATGTAAATTCTAAACCCTAGAGGATACATCTGCCATTGCTTATTCTTCTGTGATTAAAACATCAATATATAACTTTACCTTTGATGATAAGACCCTAAATAGCAAAGCAGTGGTTGATCATCAAAATAGAAGGCATATTCTTTATTTTCAACTGAATTCCTTTTTTAAATAATAAAAAACAATAGTCACTGCAAAGAATATATAGAAAATACAAGAATAGTAAAAATGACTCAAAGCATAAGCAATATACTATTTTTAAAGCTCTAATATCTTTCTACTCTTTTTCCTACATTTCCTAATAATTTCATAAATTTTACAAAATCAGAGGTATAAGATATGTGTGGCAAAAGAACTGGCAACAGAAATCAACAAATAAGGGATCCAAATCTTCAATCTCTTCTGTTCATTCTTCTATAAATCTACCAAAAACACAGAAATCTAAATAAAATTATATACAAATGTACTAAGTCTTTCATAAGAATATTTTTTTTAATTTTTTTTAAATGTTTTTTATTTATTTTTGAGACAGAGACAGAGCATGAACGGGGGAGGGGCAGAGAGAGAGGGAGACACAGAATCGGAAGCAGGCTCCAGGCTCCAAGCCATCAGCCCAGAGCCCGACGCGGGGCTCGAACTCACGGACCGCGAGATCGTGACCTGAGCCGAAGTTGGACGCTTAACCGACTGAGCCACTCAGGCGCCCCTCATAAGAATATTTTTAATAGTGAAAAAACTGGAACAAGCTTGTGTTCAATAATAAGAAAAGGATTAAATATATTCTTATAGTGGAATGAATGACAACTGTTAAAATTGCATTTTTTTTTTAAAGAATTTAATGACTTGGGATCAAATTTTGATTCCTGCTCCTTCCCTTTAATATTATATCCTAAGCATTTTCCCAAGTCATTACATTCTCAAAATAATCCAATTTATGGAATTTAGATTTTAGCTTTACAGAAGAGCGAAGAGAAGGAGATTGAAGATAGAAATTTCTTACTTCTTGATATCTCTTGCCAAATATTTTGCTAAATATTCTAGCAATTTATACTCCCACCAGAAGACTGGGGCGCATCTCAATGAGACTTTACGGTATACTCTCAAATCACTAAGTGCAAATACCCAGAAAAAAATGTTTCATAAAAGTAATCATTTAGATTTTTTACATGCCTGTGAATAAAGATCATAAAATATCCAAGTAGATTGCTAATTCTCTCCTTTATTAACAGAATACCAATTTTGCAGCAAGCAGCCAAGATCTAAGGCAAAAAGTAGATCTCCTGGGGGTGCGTGGGTGGCTCAGTCAGTTAAGCATCCGACTTCAGATCAGGTCACGATCTCATAGTTCATGAGTTCAAGCCCCATGTCAGGCTCTGTGCTGACAGCTCAGAGCCTGGAGCCTGCTTCAGATTCTGTGTCTTTCTCTCTATCTGCCCCTCCCCCACTTGTACACTGTCTGTCTCTCAAAAATAAACAAACATTTGAAAAAAAAAAAAAAAGAGGGGCACCTAGGTGGCTCAGTCGGTAAGCATCCGACTTCAGCTCAGGTCATGATCCCACAGCTCGTGGGTTCAAGCCCCGCGTCGGGCTCTGTGCTGACAGCTCGGAGCCTGGAGCCTGCTTCAGATGCTGTGTCTCCCTCTCTCTCTGCCCCTTCCCTGCTCCCACTCTGTCTCTTGCTCTCTCAAAAATAAACAGTAAATTTAAAAAAAAAAAAAATCTCCTGGCCTCCCTATAGCCAGAGGTGATACTATGATACCGTCTGACCAATGAGTATAAGGGGAAATCCATGAAGGAAATCCATGAAGGCCTTTCAGGAAAGCCCCTAAAAAGGGTGGAGGCAAGAGGCAGACTGCTGGCAAGCTCCCTTTTGCATTGTGACTTTCCCTTCGTTCCTAGAATGAGGACCTACACTTGGGCTAGACTTCTTACGTCCATCTTGAGATGGGAACATGGGGCAAGGATCACACCAAGATAGTAAAGCTGAAAGATGGAAGGACCTAGGTCCCTGATAATCAAGAAACCACCACACTAAGCCTGGATAGCCTAGTGCCAGACTTGTTTTATGTGGAAGAAAAATAATCCCCTAATTTGTTTGAGCCATTGGTTCTGGTAGTTACTTATGGGTGAACCTAACCCTAACTGATATATCAACTTACAGAGTTATTTTTAAAAAGGTACGAAGCAGCTGGAATTGGCAGGAATTAATTAGTTCATTTAAATACTCATTTACTCTTCCATACAATCAATAGCTACTCTGGGCAATGGAAACACAGCAATAATGTAGCTTACAGTCTAAAAGAAAAACTGAACAATTAAGAAACAGTTTTACATGGGCACCTGGGTGGCTCAGTCAGTTAAGCATCTGACACTTGATTTCAGCTCAGGTCATGATCTCATGGTTGTGGGATCAAGCCCCATGTCAGGCTCTGAACTGGGCATGAAGCCTGCTTGTGTTTCTCCTTCCCTCTCTCTCTGCAAACCACCCCCCCCCCAATTCACTCTCCCTCTCTCAAAATAAAAAAACTTTTTTTATAAATCAGATGGTATGGAAAGAATGGTATGCTATGGCAGCAGGTAAGAAAAAGCATTTAACCCAAACTGTTGAAAGGTAAATGGGATCAGAGGTGGTTTCCCAGGTGATCTGAAATTTAAGTTGAGACCTGAAAACGGAAATGGTAGTGTTAGCCAGACGAAGAGACAGTGAGGGAGGAGTATTCTAGGTGGAGGGAAAAGCATATGAAAAGACCCAGAGGAAAAGAGGGACCGTGACGTATTGTAGGGAATGCAAACGGTATGCTTTGCCAGAGCACAGAACTGGAGTGGGAGTGGGGACCGCACTCTTCCAGAGAACTTCCAAAAGGACAGATACCGACCCTTCTCTGCACCAGACCTGACTCTGACTTTTTTGTTCTTTTATTTCTCTAAATACAAATTAAGGACCCAAAGAGGCAAAAACAAAGATATCAATTATCTTTTTATTTTGAAACTCTCAAAATATAGGTACCACCAAGGTGCGGGTACCTGCACCCTTCCAGCTTTCTGCCTTAGGGTGAGATTCTTCAAATGCCTGAAACATTCTTTCCTCAGAACTCCTGGGGCTTGCCCAACAGAGAAGTGGAATAATCGAGGATTCACCCAATACTAGCTATCTGATCATGGAAAGGTTAGGCTGGTGAGTACAGAAAAGTGTCATAATCAGATTTACTACAAGGAAGAATAACACACTGGCCATAATATAAAGAAATGGATGGAAAGAGGACACAGGTTATAATTGCAGGGGCGAGAGATGATGCAGGCCTAGATCAGAATACTTACAATAGAAAGCAGAGAGGGACACCTGGGTGGCTCAGTTAGTTAAGCGTCTGACTCTAGATTTTGGCTCAGGTCATGATCTCAGGGTTCATGAGTTCAAGCTCGACATCCAGCTCCATGATGACAGTGTGAGCCTGCTTGGGATTCTTTCTCTCCCTCTCTGTCTGCCCCTCCTCTGTTCATGTACAAGTTCGTTCTCTCTCTCTCTCTCTCTCTCTCTCTCTCTCTCTCTCAAAATAAATAAACTTAAAAAAAGAGAGACAGAGACAGAGAAGTAGATTGTGCTTCTGAAATTTAGTAGATGTGCTCAAGAGGACTGAGCAGACATGCAGAGGGAAAGAGGGTGAAGTAAAGGGTAATCCTAGACATCTGGCTAGGCTTCCGAGAGAGGAAGGTAGCAGAGCACAATGATTAAGACTACAAACTCTGGGATTCCATTTCCACCAATTAACAGCTGTGACCTTGGGGAAATTACTTAAGCCACATACTCGGGTATCCACATCTGTATGATAGGAATAACAATAGAATCTACCTCAAAAAATTGTGTGAGACTTACCTGAAAGTCCTTAGAACAGTCCCTGGCACATAGGGAATGCTGGACAAATGTCAGCTACATAAAGGGTGATGGTGATGCCATTCACCAAGACAAGGAACATGAGAGATTTCAGGGGAGTAGAAAGAAGAGTCCTGTTTTGGATATTTTCACTGGATCTGCCTGTGAGATATCCAGTAGGCAGCTGATTACATGAACTAAAGCTCAGAGGGGAGTTCTGAGAGTCAGGTGCTACTTTAGAAAGGGTGGTATTAAGGGGTCATTTGAGCAAGGCCTGGCAGACATGCAGAAGCGGGCCCTGCGGGGAGAGCACGTAGGTGAGATGTGGAGGAAAGAAGCTCCTGGGGAACCCTGACATTCAAGGGATAAAGGAAAAAAAAGACTGAGAAGGAGCAGCCACTAAGAGGGAGACTCACAAAAAATATTTCTAATAAGATTGTACCATAAAAATTAAAGAAACAAAAATATGAATGGCATGGGAGGGGAGCAGCAAATTTTCTTCTACCTTTCTAGGTTCTTTTGGCTGTCTATTAATTAAATTGACTAAAGACAGATTAACAGTAGAAAAACCGATTTTATTACATACATTCAGGAGTCCCCAAAAATGTGACCCACAGGCAGTTGGGCAGTTGAGGCTTATATGCCATCCTGAGCTAAGGAGAAGGGGGTAGGGGCGTGAGACTTCAAAGGGGAGAAAGACAATTTACAAAAGGTGGGAAGAGCTAATGTTTGGAAAACAAATGTTTTCCATGCCATTCAAAGACAATGAGATACAGAAAGGAACCTGGTTTCCAGGCCTAGCCAAGCTTCCCCCAAGCTTACCACACTTAGACCATATTCCTTATAGTTATCTCTGGTGACAGTTCTCTTCCTGGACCAAGCCCCCTATATAAATTCTTTTAGGCCCCTAAGAGGGAGGGGAAATCTCTGAGTCTTTTGGGCCTCTAATTCAGCTCAAAGTAATCCACATGCCAAAGTGGCACATATCAGGGAGGCTTGATCTCAATTCCTTCAAAAGTCAGATGAGGGAAACATCACACAGAGGGAACAATCTCAGAGATTATAAATAAAGGGTAAGGACAAAAAGACCTCAGTAAAAGGCAGTATTCCCTAAGAGCCAGTGTTTATTTTTATAAATTACCTAAAGAACCACATAATGAAATCTCCAAGTTTACAAGAGTCAGAAAGCTCTTTTAAGTGAGCAGACTGCCTTACCAATGAGGATTAGCATCAGAAAAATCTCCTACAATAATCTAAGTAGTCAAGAAAGAACAAGATTTTTCAAGGTAAGATTCTGATTTTTCAAAATCAGAACATATTGGTTTCAGTGAAAAATAATCCAAACTGCACTTTGCAAATAAAGTTCTGGCCCCCAAGCTTCAGTTACTGAACCTCCCAAAAAAGCCATTTTAAATCCCATTACTTTATAACTTGAAGGAAACTCAGAGACATCCACTGGTTCAGATCATAAATATGAAAATTTGCTGAAAAGTAGACAACGGAGTCATCCAAGACCTACTGAATCAGAATCTCAGGGTATGAGGTTAGAAAAAATTTACTGCTTTTTAAAATTTTTTAAATAAGCTCACTAGATAATTTGTGTGCACACTAATATTTGAGAACCCTTGCTTTATCTGATCAGGAAACCAAGAGCTAAAGAATATGAATGACGGGGCACCTGGGTGGCTTAGTCGGTTAAGCATCTGGCTTTGGCTCAGGTCATGATCTCACCATTCATGGGTATGAGCCCCACATCAGGCTCAGTGCTGATGGCTCAGAGCCTGGAGCCTGCTTCGGATTCTGTGTCTCCCTCTCTCTCTCTCTGCCCCTCCCCCACTTGCACTCTGTCTCTCTCTTAAAAATAAATAAACATTTAAAAAAAAATTTTTAACGAATACGTATGACTTGGACAATAGCACATAGCTAATGAGAATGACTGAAGCAATTCTCAAACTGTAATATGCATCAGGATCATCTGAGGTCTTGTTAAACATAACTACCTGAGCTCTACCCTCAGAGTTTCTGATTCAACCTAAGAATTCACATTTCTTTTTAATTTTTTTAGTATTTATTTTTGAGAGAGAGAGAGAGTGCGCACACATGCAAGCAAACAGGGGAGGGGCAGAGAGAGAGGGAGACACAGAATCCGAAGCAGGTTCCGGGCTCTGAGCTATCAGCACAGAGCCCGACACAGGGCTCGAACTCATGAACCACAAGATCATGACCTGAGCCGAAGTCGGACACTTAACCAACTGAGCCATTCAGGCTCCCCAAGAATTTACATTTCTAACAAGCGTCCAGGTGAAGCTGATGCTGTGCATCTGGGGACCATACTTTGACAACCTCTGGTCTGCACTAGAGCCATTTAGAGACTTTTCTCTGTACACCGATTCAGGGCAGCCTTATACCCTTAAAGACCAAGAAAAGCCAATGCGTTTCAGGAACGTTGTTGAAAATAAATAGAAAACATGACCAAACATAAATTACATACATTTATTCTAAGCCGTTCTGGTAAACTGGAAGAAACATACAGAGCTGGAAAAGATCCAAACTAAGCTAGAATGAAATTACAAGGGTCGTGGAACCTATGAAGAAATAAAAATAACTGAATACATAAAAGGACAGATTTCACAAAACAATTTAAAGATAGATCGTGATTTTAAAGTCTATAAATTATGAAAAGATATATGCAGAATGAACAAATTTCAGAATGAAAGCACTAGGTAGCTGGTTTGATTATTTGACTGTACAAAGTCATTTTAGGTATCTCTTTATGTTATTTGATGGGGTTTTGGAGTGGTGGGGGTCCAGAGCTGACAGCCAAGAAAGAATTCTTTGGTGCCAAAAGGTGATTTTATTAAAGCATGAACAGGACCCGTAGGCAGAAAGAGCTGCACTGGGGTTGTGAAGAGTAACTGATTATATACTATGGAATTGGGGGAGGTAAAGGCAAAAAGGGAGGCCTCTAAAAGGACTTTCATAAGTGAAAGAAGACTCCTAAGATACCTGAGCCCTTGCTATTCTCAAGCTAAGGTTATTTTCCCTCTAGCAAGACATTAACATGATGACAGAAGAGGTTCCTGGAGAAATGTTATCCACACTCTGTATTTGCCTTAAGTATTTGTCAGTGGGCTGCAGGTTATAAAGAAATTTAATTTTACCTGCCATTTCCTTCTTGCCTTTGTTCCCCACATCACTATGAAGGGGAGGGTGATGTTGGGGCTCCAGGAAACTGAGCCTATAGGTTTCTGGAGATTAGGCTATTAACAAGATTGCATTTTTCTTGTAATTTACTACGATATTCGTAAACTGATGGAGACTCATGTCCTGCATGACTGTGATCTCTATCAGTTAACCATTTGTTTTCTCCTTTCTTGTGTTCTTGCACAGCCAGGAGTGTCAGAGGAATAACATCACACATACCCCACCTGGGGGGTTGGCGTTTGCTACCTATCAGCTTGCCTTATGCTCCCTCAGCATTATTTACTCAGAAAAATCTAGTCCAGTTTTGAGGCTAGATTTTTTATTCAAAACCACTTTTGACAGTGGTTTCCCACTGGTTCCACACAAAGCCATGGGAGCCACTCACCACCCCAATTCTGCATGACTCAGACATCCCGGATTTACGTCCAAAAGACAGCATTCTAGTGCTGCTGTCACTGTGGCTCTTCTCTCGTGTAGACAAGTCTTAACCCTGAAACACTACATTCAAATATGTAATTCCCTCAACAGCTCAGAATATCTGTAATTGCCTCTGTCTACCTGCTATTTGTCTCACTGTTCTGAGAACAAAATCCCTAACAGATGAATTCCACTGACAGCATCTCCCCAAGACTATCATATACATTTTATATCATATTGTCTCCAACTCCTTTCAAACCCACTTTCCATCTGTAGTACTTACTGTGCTACCTTTATTATCTGCTACCATTTCCTCTGAAGAAAGTAATGTGCCTAAGTATGCAATCCTTTCATTATCCATGCCACTCCTATACCCACCTGAACTGTTCCCTCTATCTTCTGCCCAGGCTTTCCTCTCAGTTACATATATTTGCTATTATATTCTTCCCACTCGGTGCCCAGTACCCTCCTCCCCTCCCAAAAATAACCTGACTTCTAAGGGTACAATATCTGATGTCTGACCTTTCCAAAACCAGTGTAAATATTCCGTTGACACACACACACTGCTTTTTACAGCTAAGAGGCAAAAACAGGTTCCAAATAACTTCTGCTACACAGACAGGTGAATGTTTGAGCTGGCTACAGGTTTTTCCCAGGATTCATTACTGGCTATTCTTTACCACAAAAACGTTGATTCTGTTACAATCTTGAAACTAAAGCTCCATAAAACGACAAGATCCTTCATTGGCCAGAGTTAACTGAGAAAAGCCCTGTATCAGGTCTCATACACACACACACCCATACCTAAAAAACAAAACAGAGTTTACCATAATCAAAGCCCAAATACAAGAAGTCACTGCCCACCAATTAACAAACATAAAACTTAAACACAGGCTTTACACTAACCTACATTTATTAAACCTTAGTCTAAGTGGGCTTCATATTTATAAAATAGTTTCTGAAATAGTCTTTTTTTTCTTTTTGTTTTGTTTCTGAAATAGTCTGACATATCTTCTTAATTACAAACAGAGGAGTTCTGGTTATTCCTACATAGATACAACATAGCCATTTATGATTTTCTGCTTTTCTTTTCCTTATCCTAAACTGTTTTTAAAAATACAAACTTCACTTCAACAAATAGTGTTGGGAAAACCAGATACCCATACACAAAACAATGAAGTTGGACCCTTACTTTACACCATATACAAAAATTACCTCAAAATGGATCAAAGACCTAAAATAAAAACTAAAACTAAAAAAACTCTTACAAGAAAAGACAGGGAGAAAGCTTCATGACCTTGATTTGCACAGGCAACAAAAGTGAAAACAGATATACTGAACTATATCAAAATTTAAAACTTTGGTGCATCAAAGGACACAATATACAGAGTGAAAAGGCAACCCACAGAATGGGAGAAAATATGTGCAAGTCATATTTCTGATAAAGGATTAATATCAGAATATAGTATATATTAAAAAAATACAACTCAAAACTAAAAGACAAATGACCCAATTAAAGAATAGACAAAGGACAAGGGGTGCCTGGGTGGCTCAGTCATTTGAGCATCTGACTTTGGCTCAGGTCATGATCTCATAGTTCGTGGGTTTGAGCCCCACGTCAGGCTCTGTGCTGGCAGCTCAGAGCCTGGAGCCTGCTTCGGATTCTGTGTCTCCCTCTCTCTCTCTCTGCCCCTCCCCAGCTTAAGCACTTGCTCTCTCTCTCTCTCTCTCTCTCTCTCTCTCTCAAAAATACACATTAAATTTTTTTTTTAAAAAAATGGACAAAGGACTTGACTAAACATTTCTCAAAAAAAAAGGTACACATAGGGCCAACAAGCATATGAAAAGGTGTTCACCATCACTAATCATTTGGGAAAGGCATATCAAAACTACAAAATACCAACTCACATCCATCGGAAAGTCTGCTATTAGAAAACAAACATAACAGGGGCGCCTGGGTGGCTCAGTCGGTTGAGCGGCCGACTTCAGCTCAGGTCACGATCTCGAGGTCCGTGAGTTCGAACTCCGCGTTGGGCTCTGGGCTGATGGCTCAGAGCCTGGAGCCTGTTTCCGATTCTGTGTCTCCCTCTCTCTGACCCTCCCCCGTTCATGCTCTGTCTCTCTGTCTCAAAAAAATAAATAAATGTTAAAAACAAACAAACAAACATAACAGATGTTGGCGAGGATGGGGAGAAAGAGGATCTCTTGCATTGCTGGTGGGAATGCAAACTGGTGCAGCCACTCTGGAAAACAGTATGGAGGTTCCTCAAAAAATTAAAAATAGAACTACCTTATGACCCAGCAATTGCACTACTAGGTATTTATCCAAGGGAAAAATGTATGCTGTTTTGAAGGGGCACATGCATCCCAATGTTTATAGTAGCACTATCACCAATAGCCAAAGTATGGAAAGAGCTCAAATGTCCATCACGGATGAATGGATAAAGAGGATGTGGTATATATATATATACAATGGTGTATTACTCGGCAATCAAAAAGAATGAAATCTTGCCATTTGCAACTATGTGGATGGAACTAGAGGGTATTATGCTAAGCGAAATTAGTCAGAGAAAGACAAATATCATAGGACTTCACTCATATGAGGACTTTAAGACACAGAATAGATGAATACAAGGGAAGGGAAGCAAAAATAATATAAAAACAGGGAGGGGGACAAAACATAAGAGATTCTTAAATATGGAGAACAAACAGAGGGTTACTAGAGGGGTTGTGGGAGGGGGGATGGGCTAAATGGGTAAGGGGCATTAAGGAATCTACTCCTGAAATCATTGTTGTACTATATGCTAACTAACTTGGAGGTAAATTTTAAAAATAATAAAAATAAATAAAAATAAAAAAAAACAAAAAAACAAAAAATCAATAACCAGTGTCAGTGAGGATGTAGAGAGCTCTTGAGTACCATTGGTGGGACTGTAAAGTGATGTAGCTGCTAAGGAAAACAGTGCTTCATAAAATCAAAAATGGAATTACCATTTGATCTAGCAATTCCACTTCTAGATATATACTAGAATATATATATAATAATATATATATAATAAAATAACTGAACACAGGGACACAAACATATTTATACACCACATACATAGCAGCAGTATTCGTGACAGCCAAAAAAGCTGAAGCAACCCAAAAGTCCATCAGTTGATGAATGGATAACACAAAAATGTAGTAGAATATGATTTAGCCTTAAAAAGTAAGGAAATTCTGGGCCTGGGTGGCTCAGTCGGTTGGGTGTCTGACTTCAGTTCAGGTCATGATCTCACGGTTCATGGGTTTGAGCCCCACATCAGGCTCTGAGCGCAGAGCTTGGAGCCTGTTTCAGATTCTGTGTCTCCCTCTCTCTCTGCCCCTCCCCTGCTTGTGCTGTCCTTCTCTCTCAAAAATAAACATAAAAAACTATATATTTAAAAAAAGGAAACAAGCATCTCAAGATAATAGCCTTCACTTAGAAATCTACAGTCACATTTTTATTTTACATTTATCTCTCAATATTAACATGCACAGAATGCTATAATATTGCACATATCTTTTAAATTTTTTTTTTCAACGTTTATTTATTTTTGGAACAGAGAGAGACAGAGCATGAACGGGGGAGGGGCAGAGAGAGAGGGAGACACAGAATCAGAAACAGGCTCCAGGCTCTGAGCCATCAGCCCAGAGCCTGACGCGGGGCTCGAACTCCCGGACCGCGAGATCGTGACCTGGCTGAAGTCGGACGCTTAACCGACTGCGCCACCCAGGCGCCCCGTGCACATATCTTTTAAAGTAAAGGTATAATCTGTAAACTTGAAAATATCTAAAAACTAACGCACTTTATACGCAAGGCTTACACTACCTAAAAATAGTAAATTTATAGGAACGATTACTAAAGAATGTACATGGTAATGAAAATAACATCGTAACAAAGGCTACTGTTTCATTTCATGTTAATACTCCCTTTCATTGGGGGGGTTCAAAGAGCTTCACAAAATTTCAGGACACTATAAATTTTTCCTTTTTTTTTTTTTTTAAGTTTATTTATTTTAAGAGAACGAGAGCAGGAAAGGGCAGAGAGAGTGGGAGACAAAGAATCCCAAGCAGGCTCCATGTTGCCAGCATGAAGCCGCACATGGGGCTCAATCCCACAAACTGTGAGATGATGACCTGAGCCAAAACCAAGAGTTGGATGCTCGGACACAGGAGGCATCCAGGCGCCCCAAGTCTTTTTTCTGTTTGAATCATAAATTGCACAGCAAAACTTTCCTCACTGTATTTACTGGAAAACACTGGGCTGGATGGTAAATGAGTGTAGCATAGACTCCAGGGGCCTCCAGTGCCTCCCCATTCCTCTTTCCCAGCCACACTTGAAGAAGATATCTGAGGTACAACTTATTAGCAAATATGAAGAGCAGATATTTCATAAAATTTAGCATTTGGCATCTGGATGTCAAAAATAGATTTATGATTTGCACCTAAGGAAAAAATACATCCACTTTGAATTTAGACCTAAAGTTCAAAGTACAGTTTTATTCAATTACACCCTCCATTTGATCTAATGATAAGCTACTTGAGAATGTAGTCCTGTGCTATTATATTCAAAGCAAATATCAAGGAAATAACTATGCAACAACAGCTTCACATTAAAAAAAAAAAAATACAAAGATTAGATAGAGATATGCTTTTACGACACTGGGGATGTCAATCTTCGATGGTATTTACTTGACAAATGCAGATTCCCAAAACCCTCCCCACACCATTCTGATTGTGACACCCTAGATTGGGGCCTAATAATTTGAATTTTTAATGTGCATTTTTAACAAGCACCCTAATAACACTTGGAAAAACAATGCAAAACACACCACCAGTAAGATGCAAATTACAAGGCGTAGAGGTATACCTGAAGTTTAGATCCCATCTTATTTAACCTCATTAATACAGGAACCCTTTCTACAATGCAGACTGATTGATTTTAATAAGAAAGAATACCAACATATACATAGTCAAATAGATAGCACATGCTTCTCTGCAAACTATAAGCCCTATTGTTTAACAATACTACCATTGTTTGAAACTTAGAGTCACCTCTTAGAATTAACTTTAATACAGTGTATAAGCCTTCAAACACACAAATTACAAAAAGGAAAACTGTTTTCATTATGTTACTGTACCTTGTGGTTTTTGATCAAAAGTAGAGCCCCACAGATTCATCACCCTAGCTCTAAAGAAGTGTAGACTACTTCCCAAATACACCCCCACAGGGTTGAGATGTGCCACCACAGAAAATATGTTTACGAGTGCTACTGGAGAGGGGCGCCTGGGTGGCTCAGTAAGTTAAGCTACCAAAGTTCAGGTCATGATCTTGCAGGTTCGAGCCCCACGTGGGGTTCGGGCTCTGTGCTGACAGCTCAGAGCCTGGAGCCTGCTTCAGATTCTGCGTCTGTCTCTCTCTCTGCCCCTACCCCACTTGCGCTCTGTCTCTGCCTCTCAAAAAAATGAATAAACGTTTAAAAATTAAAAAAAAAAAAAAAAAGAATGCTACTAGAGGATAGAGATGTAGATCCAAAAAACACATAAATAAATTGGTTTTTTTACGTTTATGTAAATGTTTTGAGTACAGGACAGCCTCTCAAACTGTTGTGAACAAGATAATGTTCACTTGGATGTGTAAGTTCAAGTAGGTTTTTTTTTAAGCCTGTTACAGAACAGTACTGAACTCATACTAATAGTAATGAGAAGATGTTACCTGAGATTGCTGTCTTTGGTAGCGTAATGCTGGGCTGTATTTGCTCAATTCACGCTATCAGAGGGGCAGAAAAGATTTCTCCAACACTTGGCACTGTTGGAAACTCCCAGAAGAAGACTTCCGAAATCTACAGAAAGGAATAAAAAATATCCCACGATCATTAATAAACTGCTAAAACCCAGTCTAAGACTCTCTAGTCTTTCTCCCCTCCCTTTCCCCACCATTTGTGGTACACTGAGAGGGTTCTCCTCAGATCGCACCTCTCTTTATCAAAAAGAAAATTATAAGCAAAAAGTAAATTTTTACTTAAACACCTGAATGTTCGCCAAAAATGAAAGACTCCCTCTGGGTAGCAGAAAGTAGAGGATTCCTCCATTGTCTAAGAGATGTTAGACAACTACACACTTCTTTCAGAATAGAAGAAAAAAAAAAAAAACATGAAACTAAATAAATCCATACCCCTGCATCAGCAGCATTGTATTAAGATAATGACAATACAATACAAAATAGTCAAGGCAGGGCCACAAACAACTTTCACAATCAACTTTTTAAAAGTGTGGAATACTCCCAAAATATTCCCTGGTACCTCTGACCTACCCTGACTTTGACAGTTGAAAGTTCCAGCTTTTTTGCCAGCCCACGAGCAAGGTTTACTTTGGTCTTAGACACACATCTCCTATCATCAGGCCTAACTGGGAAGATAAGTTTCACAACACAAATGGATGGCTTAATCCCTACCGTACAGCCAGAAATACAGGAGTCTGAAGAATGTTGGGAAATTATCCTACCTGAGAGAAATACAAAGAACACCTAGAAGTGTCCTGGAGAGCACAGCAAAAACACTAACTCCAAACACAGAGTACAAAAGGCAGAAGCTAATGCAAATGCTAAACAAAACCACAAGAAGTCACTGTTCAAGATCAAAATAGGTGGAAGCTAGACAAATGTCCAGGTAAGAACATCTTATAAGAAAACAATAAATGCTACACTTAAATTTGGCCCTTAACTACAGAGAACAAACTGATGGTTACCAGAGAGATGAGTGAGGGGATGGGTTAAATAGGTGATGGGGATTAAGGAGTGCACTTGTGGTGATGAGCACTGGGTGTGTACAGAAGTGTTGAATCACTATATTGTACACCTAAAACTATTACACTGCCTGTTGACTCTACTCGAATTAAAATAAAATTAAATTATATATATATATATATACATATATATACACACACATACAAACACTTAACTGTAAAGCACGAAAACCATTTAAATGCCCAATAACTGGGGAAGAGTTAAGTAAATTTGACACAACATAATTTACTTAACCGTAATTTTGTCAGCCATCAAAAAACTTTGAGTTTATAACAAAATGGAAAATGCCATTTACCATATGAAGAAAAAGCACAGTGCAATGTTGTAATTACATATGATCACAACTACTTTCGCAAAAGCAAGAAATAAGATGCAATATGTTCTGATATAGTTATAAGTATTGGGTAAAATATTTCCCCAACCCAGGTTAAGGGGAACAATTTAAGAGTCTAGTACAACAAATACGTCTTTAAAATCTGTGTGTAACAAGGATGAGCCACTCGTTAATGCAATAATTTTCCTGCAACAGTCCAATATATTAAAAGATGGCTTCCTAGAAGTCACTGTCAGAGGTTTTGTGTATGTGTTTGGAACGTAATACCTTTTCTTGTAACAAAAGTTTCACAAAAGCGAAAAAATGGGGAGGGGGGAGGGAGACCTCAGTGCAACCTAAATCTTCAAAACTGGGCACAGTAGTGATACTGACCAGGCACAAGAAGAGTGAGTATGAGGCACAGAAAATAAAAGGTAACATTTTACACGCAAATAAATTCTTATCATTAAAAAGGAGACAGAAGGCCCCAAATGGAGGCACTTGTGCTAAACCCCACCTCAGCAAACCAAGACTTCATACCTAACCTGCTTTTCCAACCCCCTCACCATCCCCGCCAGGAATGTAACCTTTAACCAATCAACATGGAATTAGCTGAACAGCACTAGCGAGATAATCTACCGAATACACCCCCTCCCATCTCCCTTAGGGTGACAACCTTGTCTGAAACAATGTATTCTTTGCTAATAATTTCCATTTTCTGCCCCCACCCTCCTGCCTTTAAAAACCTTTCCTCTTCTACAGCTCTATAAAGCTCCTTTCTGTCGGTAGACGGGAGGTTGCCCAATTCATAAATCAGTTAAACAAGGCCAGTTTGATCATCAAATTTATTCCGTTGAATTTTTGTTGTTTAAAAATACCAAAATATCTTCAGTACCTTCAAATCTGCCTTCTTCACTCTAATGAATTAATCATTTATTAAGCATCTGGGACAGCGCAGTGTAATTCATAATCAAATCTACAGGCATTTAATCGCAAGAGGTTTTACAAGAGAACAGAATGCTACTTTTTCCATAATCCCACATGAACAGTTTCATCATCATGCACTGGAGAGATACAGGCTCTCCTAGTGCCTCTTAAGAATTACAGATTGCTTCCAGATGCTTTTCAGGTGATTTCGAGCCTTTCTTCATTCTGTGACTCTTAAATTATGAAAGGGCATCTCTAATTCATGAGAAATACTTCTCCCATCTTAGTGTCCATTATCATATATCACATATCCTCCCCTTACACTCTAAATTTTTAGACACACACATACGTTTTTACTTAGGTAAAAAGGCATCGTGTATCTATCACTAAGGGCTTTACTGAGAACCATTTCTATTTTACCATCATGATTCCGCCAGCAGCAACACTTTGGAACTTCAAAGGAAGCAGAGTCCTTTGACAGTAATGCACAGAATGACATCGAAGCAAGGTTAGAAAGAACTCAAGAAAATTGAAAGGACTCTCAAAAAAATTCACTGGGTCTTGGTAATTCTCTTGGTTGTCATCTCATTTAAAAACAAAATATTTCTCCTGCTTGAAAGGGGGGGGTGGGTAGGGAGTTAGCAGTTAACTGTTCAGTCACACTCAGATCTCTGCTCAGGCAAGTACTCTCCTAACAAAACATTCTACCTCCACATAATAAAATCAAATTCAGGCTCACACTCTTCTGTGTAACAGCTAGGTTACATCCCTAATTTCAACTGAGAAACAAAATTTAAACCTCATTTCCTGATGGCATAAATTCAGTGAATTTAGACCTCTGCTGTGCTGAGTTCAGAAATCTGTTAGCAGGCAGAAGCACACAAAAAGCACAGCAAAATCACCAAATGAACACGGGGCGGGGGTGGGGGGCAGGGAGGATAATTAATACCCACATCATGGACTTCTCCCTATAATCAGTACAACAGATTCAGGGGGTTTACACAGGAGGTGTGGATTTATCCGCAGCACTATATTAATTGACCTGTGCTATAATCAAGTGCTTTCCTGGAGGGTAATTAAATCAATCAATCAAAACAGAAGTCTCAAAAAGTTCAACAAGTTCATTCAAATACATGCAATTGACTATGAGCTAATTATTGAATAATTTCATCCTCCAAAAGAGCTGACCTGAGATAGACTATATCCACACGTGGAAACTGTAGGATAGAACAAAATATATTCTACATGGTTCTACAATCTTCAATGATTCCATTAAGCACATCAATAACAACTCAGCCTTAAAATGCACGGACTCTCTCTCTGCCCCTCGCCCGTTCATGCTCTGTCTCTCTCTGTCCCAAAAATAAATAAACGTTGAAAAAAAAAAAAATTTAAAAAAGGGGCGCCTGGGTGGCGCAGTCGGTTAAGCGTCCGACTTCAGCCAGGTCACGATCTCGCGGTCCGTGAGTTCGAGCCCCGCGTCGGGCTCTGGGCTGATGGCTCAGAGCCTGGAGCCTGTTTCCGATTCTGTGTCTCCCTCTCTCTCTGCCCCTCGCCCGTTCATGCTCTGTCTCTCTCTGTCCCAAAAATAAATAAACGTTGAAAAAAAAAAAAAATTTAAAATGCACGGACCTAAACCCAATCCCTGAATTTTACAGACAATAAAAACGAAGCACAAGGCACAAGAGGCTGAGTGACCTGTTCAAGATCAAACAGCTGGTATGTGGTGAAGACAGAGGGAGATACCCTATCTTCTGACCCACAGTGATGCCATCTTCTCCACATTATACGCTCACGATCCCTCAACTATCTACCCATTAAGTTGATTATATTCCTCTGCCCCACCCACCCCCCCCAACAGCAAAACTTCTAAAGCTTTGGGAAAAGCTGAATCAAATGAAGCTTCAATCTTCAATTTCCATTCAATCAATCCCTGAGATGTTGCATTACTTTTATAGAGTCTCTTATTTACCCAAGAAACCCAATGTAATCTGGATGACTTTGGGAAGGTATCAACCAAGAAACAAATGAATGAGTTGTAGCATATCACAGAGGAGGAAAAGCAGGCAGAAAGAGATGACAAATATCTTAGAAATATATCAAAAATACACATTTATTAAAATGAATAACAAAGGTGAACAAAGCCAAAATCTAAGTATTAAAGTGCTATTTCCCAATGTGACAACTACTCAAAAAGATGTTTTTTAAAGGAAAAAAAAGTAGCAATTGTTGTTTAAAGTTCTACATTCAAATAAATTTGGAAAACACTGCATTCTAAATATCTCTCTTGAACATTCACAAAGAACATTCTATGTATTAAGGATCTAAAAAAACCTGCAAGAAAGAAGCCTGCTTAGTTTTAATCCAACGTTGCCCAATTTTATTTGGCATCTTTGGTTTGCAGAGCTTGTACTGACATCCTCCAAGAAATATACTTCAGAAAAAAAAAAGAAAGAAAGAAACATACTTCAGGAAACATATATAGCATTTTTGATGAACAACATGAGTATGACCCTCATTAAGCAGCATTTATAGCAAGATGGGCTTCCTCTTCTAGACCCAATCGTTAAAAATCAACTCAGGAAATAAACCCTGTAATTATAATGCAAATAGCCACCACCACCAACATGTAATATGTGCTAAGTGCAAGGCATTGTGCTAAGTGTAATTGTTTTTAAAAGGGATGGGGGTGTCTTCATATTCAAATTATACTCCCCAGAGGTTGTATCTATTCATAAACAAGCAAAACACTTTAACACAGATAAACATATTATATAAACTATCCTATACCTTGCATTTTTCACCAAACACATACTGGCAATTTTTCCAAGACAATACATAAAGAGATTCATGGGTATTTTTTATGACTGCACTGGTTTTCTAATGTACAGATGTAACAATGTATTTATTCAGTTGCCATGGATGAATATTTCAGTTGTTTCCAGTCTTTAACCAACATAAACACTCCTACAATAATTATCTTGTACATAAATCACTTTCTCATACAGGTAATATATATATACATGTAAGATACATTCACAGTACATATGTATATACAGTATGTCTCAGAGGATATATTCATATCTAGGATAAATTTCTAGAACTGAAGTTCCCAGTCAAAGGATATGAGATTCTTTGTTATTGTAGATTCTGCCAAATTGGCCACTAAAGAGGCTATTGTTTTGCATTCATACTCTCTACAGTGTAGATCATAAACCTTTTAAATCTTTGCCCATTTAATGGAGATAAATGGTACTTTGGCATAGCTGTCATGTACAAATCTCTTTTAATAAACGTATTAAGCATCTTTTCATGTTTAGAAGCCACTGTTATTTCCCTTCCTTTTAAAGACTATTTGTATCCTTTGTCCATGTTTCTACTGAGTTGCTGGACTTTTTCTTATGGATTTGTAGGATCTCTTTATTAGAGAAATTAGTCCCCTTTTTGATATAAAAAAGTAAACATTTTTCCCAATTTTCTTGTTCTCTGACTTTCCTTATGCAGAATTTTTTTAGGTTTTTTTTTTTTTTCGGGGGTGGGGGGCAGCAATGCGATCAAGTTGGTCAATCTCTTTGGTGGCTTCTCAGTTCTCTGTCTTACTTAGGCCCTATGCAGTCCAACGTTATAAAATAGCTTCCTCATGCTGTCTTCTAGAACTTATTTTTTTAATTTCTGTTTTATATAGCTTTTGGCTTAACATTTGAGGTACCGCTCTAAATAGCTTGTTCATCCCAGATGGCTACCTGCTCATCCAACTACTTATCGAACACAGCATCTTTCTCTAATTAATCTGAAAGGCCATCTTTATCATACACTAAATATGGTATTTGGTAATACCAATGTTTCAAGTATCACAGCCTTATAATATATTTGAATCTCTTGTTTATTTTTCCATGCGAACATAGAATAAGCCTGTTTAGTATCCCCCACCAAAAAAAAAAAAAAATCCTATTGTTATTTTCACTAGAACATCATCAAACACACATATTAATGAATATAAGGAGAATTGGCATCTTTTTATCCAAGAATATGACAGGCCTTTTCATATCTCTTTTGCATCCCTCAGCAGCATTAAGTGCCTGCCTACATATACATCATATATATTTCTTAAGTTTATTCTTAGGTATTTTATACTTTTGTACGCTAATGGTCTTTTCTTCCATATATCTTCAAATTAGTTATTGTTGGTATATATGAAAGTTGTAAATGTTGACATAATATCTTGGCATCCAGGCACATTTATACATTATCTGTATTTTTTTTTTAAGTTTATTTATTTTGAGAGAGAGAGAGCACATGCAAACAGGGGAGGGGCAGAGAGAGAGAGAGGGAGATAGAGGGAGAGAGGGTATGGGGTAGGGGGAGAGAGGGAGAGAGAGAGGGAGAGAAGGAGGAAGAGGGAGAGGGAGAAGGAGAGGGAGAGAGAGAGAGAGAGAGAGAGAGAGAGAGAGAGAGAGAGAGAGAATCCCAAGCAGGCTCCATGCTGTCAATAGAGAGTCCAAGGTGGGGCCCAAACTAATGACAAGATCCTGACCTGAGCCAAAATCAAGAGTCAGACACTTAACTGAGCCACCCAGGCACCCCTATACATTATCTTTATAATTAGTTTTTCACTTGATTCTCTTGGGTATTCTAGTCGTATATTCTTGTCATTTGCAAATATATTCATTTGCAAATATAGTCATAGTATGTTCTCAAATTTCCTATTAAGCCTAAGATGGCTTTTGGAATGAGATGGACATACCTTATTTTGCTAAGAATATTTTCCTACTCTATTTTATAGAGTTCTTTGAGACCAATAATTGATATTGAATTTTATCAGATGGCTTTTCTATAAAAATGATATGATTTGGGGGCACCTGGGTGGCTCAGTCGGTTAAGCATCCAACTTCAGCTCAGGTCATGATCTCACGGTTTGTGGGTTTGAGCCCCGCCTCAGGATCTGTGCTGACAGCTCAGAGCCTGGAGCCTGCTTGGGATTCTGTGTCTCCCTCTGTCCCTGCCCCCTGCCACTCTCTCAAAAATAAACATTAAATAAACATTAAACATAAAAATGATACGATTTTTTCTACTGATATTTAATAAGATAATGAATGTTGTTAATAAGCTTCATACTACTGAACGCTTCTTGTATGCCTAAAACAATCTTCATGTATTATAAAGTACATACTCAATGTGTTTTCTCACTCCATTTTCTAAGCAACCCTACAAGGTGGGTACTGCCCTCACAGCTGCTCTGGCCTTCACTCATTGCAGG
Organism: Lynx canadensis; assembly: GCF_007474595.2. Lineage (NCBI taxonomy): Eukaryota > Metazoa > Chordata > Mammalia > Carnivora > Felidae > Lynx > Lynx canadensis. Next base: position 76,082,997 of record NC_044306.2, read on the forward strand.
CTGGCTCTCCTCCTTGCTGCTCCCCAAACATGCCATGCTTGCTCTCACCTCAGGGACTGTGCAGACTTGCTCCTCCCTGAGATCCCCAGATACCTTCATATATCATTCCTGTCTCCATTTAGGTCTCTGCTGACATGTCACCTCAGTACAAAGCCCTCCCCTATCTACCTCACATAAAACAGAAAGAAAGCGCCTTCTAGCCATGTCATTCTACCCCAAACCTGTTTTATTTTTCTTGGTAGCAACTGTTACCATCTAAAATACATTCTATTTCTATTCATTTATATTCCGTTTCTCCCTGTAGAATATAAGCTCCACAAAGGCAGGGGTTTTGCTGCTTTGCTCACTGCTCACTCCCCAGCACCAACAGCCCTGACACATAGAAATATTCACTGAATGAATGAATGAATGAATGAATGAACAAATGAATGAATACCCATTTTTTAAGTAGTCTCTGCCCAGCGTGGGACTGAAACTCATGACCCCGAGATGAAGAGTCACACACTCCACTGACTGAGCCAGCCAGGTGCCCCATGAATACCTATTTTATAGAAAACAAAAGTGAAGTTTAAAGAGATTATGTAACTGGGGCACCTAGGTGGCTCAGTCAGTTGAGTGTCCGACTTTGGCTCAGGCCATGATCTCACGGTTCGTGAGTTCGAGCCCCCTGTGTCGGGTTCTGTGCTGACAGCTCAGAGCCTGGAGCCTGTTTCAGATTCTGTGACTCCCCCTCTCTTTGACTCTCCCCCACTTGTGCTCTGTCTCTGTCTCTCTCAAAAATAAACAAACATTAAAAAAATATTTTTTAAGAGATTATGTAACTAAAATCACACAGTGGCAAAGCAGAGACTGAAACCCAAGTTTAACTTTCAATTCCCTACCCTTAACCGTCAAAACAAGTGACAGGTGATTTGAGCTCACAGAAAATGCTCATACAATCTTATCAACACTGAAGCACAAATTATTGATGCCTTTGAAAGTCACAGGAAAACTGTAGATGGTCCCTGTACAAGATAAGCACAAGAATCAGAAGATGGCTTCCAGAGGTTTCCTACAAAATTCATGGGCATTCTATTAGGGCAACTCTCTCAATACCCATGAACCTCACACAATTCCAAGCATCAGGAAGCTCTGACCTTCATCCACATATGTCCTTGGATACCCAGCAGGTAAAACTCAATGCTTCAGGGCCAAATGCCATTCGGCACACGTTTACTAACAGCACTGGTAGATGCAAGTACTAGAAAGTGCACCGCCTGTCCCCCTCACCCCCAAGACTACCCACAGTATGGCCACTACAGACATCAGGAACACGGCTTTGAAAAACTATTTGCTCTCTCAAAGCCTAAGAATCTTTTTTGGTTTTACGGCAATTTACAGTTGAGTCTTCTTCATGCTCTTTCCCGCTTCTATCACTGGGATACTTTCTTGAACCAACTTTAGGGTAAAAAACAAAATTTCACTAATCTCCATTTCTGATATTAAATGGTACCTTTAATTTTTTTCAGAATTCAATCAAACTCTGTATTTTAGAACTGTGTGGCTGGTCCAACATTGCAATGTGTCACATTTAATTCCATCAATGTAAAGCATAATGAGCAAAGATTGAGCTAGTGAGGCATAACTAAATGTTTTGAACCTGTGAATTTAAAAAGCAAGGCTCATTTACGTTATTTCTAAATAGTAAATAAAATCATTTTCCAACATTTCACTATCAAATTACAGCAATTTTTCCACCAGCATACACTTGAGGAATGCCACAAAAGGACTTTTCTAACAGTTCATGCTATTGTCGCTCATAACCTCCTAAATATTTCTCTCATTGGCTTCTACTCAAAGATAAATAGAAGGCAGTAAAATTTATGGAAAATGTATTCAACTGCTTAAAATACATCAAGCAAAAGGAAAAAGATTTTAGAGCTATATTATGAGTTGTGAAATTATATCTCCTTCACTTAGTCTCCAGCTTCAATGATAGGTAACAAAACCGACCCACTGGTCAAGTTCCAAATCACCTCCTCCATGGAGCCCAAATCTCTCATCTCAAATTCTCACCTTGGTCAAGGCCAGAGTCAATACCTGCCCTTCATGTTTTTGCACAATATCACTTCGTAGCCACAAGTACAAGCTTTCACACCAGAGAGGAAGCAAATGCCAGTGCAAGGGACACGTTTCCGCCCTCTTAAACCAGGCTGTTGATTGTTCCCTTGACTTTCTCAGCTGTCAAGATAGCAAAAGGCGGAAAAGGGCCTTTCTGTGAAACTGGAAAGTGTAACCAGATAAGTCTGCCCTTTAAGCAATTCACAGAGAGAAAGGTAAAATACAAGCCTGGTTATGGTTTAAAAGTTAGCTATGAAACCATAAGCTAGCACACTTTACCAACATGTTGCAAGATTTTAATAAAGTAAGATTATTACAGCGAAGTCTATTCAAGTCAATTTTTACATATGGGCCAAGGAAGAGGCATGAAAGAATTTTTTAAAGTAACATTTAAAAGATACCATACTTTATAAAATTAAGGGAAAAAATGGCAATTGTGTCAGTTCAGAAATGCCTTAGAAAAGGGAAGTGAGGAAGTCTAAAAAGCATTAAATATAAAAAGAGAAACCAGAGTATTAAATTAAAAAAGAGAGATTAGCATTGAGAAAAATTCACTAACTTAATAAAACTCAGCTTAATATAAGAAAATAATTTATTCACCTTGCATAATACTCCTTCATCTTATTTATTCCTTTCTCTAAGAATTCTGGAGCTCTTTATAAGTACTGTCCACTTAATCCCTCATTTACCAGTATGAAAGGAAAAGGCACTGCTATTACCATTTGCAAACATGCAAAAGATTTTAGTGTTTAAAAAAAAAAAAAGAACAAGGGATCTAAAGTTTCAGGAAACTTCAAAGCAAAGAAGACAGGAAGTAGACTCTTTTTTGGCCTGGGGTTTGGGGAGGAGATGTGGCTAAAACATACAATAAAGGCAAAAATATATATAATATAGGACTGGCTTAAGTAAGCAAACAGGTCAGGAGTATACTGGCCAGCAGTCTTGCAGGAAAAATAAGTTTGGCAAAATCTCAGTTTACACTCCAACATTGAAAAATATCTTTTTTATATCAACTTTTGTAGCAAGTTATATAGCAAGTTCATGCTTTACAATTCTTACAAACAGACCAGCATTGGGCATCACCACGCACATTTCTTTCTTTGAATCTTAGAAGCAAGAAATGTTCAGAAGCATGAAACAGCTGACAAAACTCTAACCTTAATATGAAATCCCTAACAGAAAACACGAAGACAACAAAGTGAGACAAATCGCTACAAAAAATAGAGCAAGAGGAAAAGATTCCACCATTTTCAGGCACAAAAAGCAAAGCACAGTAAACATTCTTTGCAGCCACAGGGCACCTTGTACATGCCTCTATTAATATTTGTTTATGTTTTTATACCCCTAGGAGGCTATGATCTCCTTGAAGGCAAAGACCTGGCTTTATATCAGCCTGGCCTATCAGCCAGTGAATTCAAATAAATGAACCAAGTGTTGAGTCAATTAACCTCCCTTAAATTCTCTTGACAAAATATATTCACAGCATTCATATTATGTAAATTTTATTTCTATTAAAACAATACCAAAAAGATCATGACCTCAAACATATATTAAAAGCCAAATGGTAAGGAAAAGGCTTGTTCTAATTATTAAGGCAAAGCTTTTTTTTTCAATCTTATTTCCATTATTGTTAAGGTATACTGTAATATTAGTTTCAGGTGTACAATTATAGTGATTCAACACTTCCATGCAATACCCAGTGCTCATCACAAGTGCCCTCCTTAATCCCTGTCACCTATTTAACTTATCCCCTCACCCACCTCTGCTCTGGTAACCATCAGTTTGTCCTCTATAGTTAAGAGTCTGTTTCTTGGTTTGTCTCTTTCTTTCCTTTGCTCATTTGTTTCTTAAATTCCACAGGAGCGAAATCATACAGTATATGTTACTAAGGCAAAGCTCTCGTGAAGTCAGAAACTACGTCACTGGACTCTAATATAAACATAGTATGTTTCACAATAAACAATAAGCCTTTAAAAATCACACAAGTATTTCCTAACCCCACATATGTCCAGAATCCTTAACTGTCCAGACAGGTGAATACACAACCTCAAAATACCCACCAAGCTATATATGGCTTCTGGGTCAGGTGACTGGCATGGTGTTGAAACTCATTTACTTTCTTTATTTAGATGCAAACAGATTCTGTAATAGGAGGCTCCATTGTAGGAAGCACAGATTCAGAGTGCTGGTTTTGGGTTTGTTTGGTTTTTTTCTTACAAGAATCTGAGTTAAAAGGAAATTCAGGGAAATCTAGATGCCTGCTTTGCCTCAGGCTCCCTCCTAACCTCAAGTATTTCAATCTATTCTGCTTCTTCCTAGAAATATAAAGTCCACCACCACGGGTTAGGGGACTAATTGGAACGTGGCCCTGGAGCTCCTGAACTTACCACCTGCCCCTCATCTCTCTTAATCTCCATTGCATGTGTACCCATTGATTCCCCTAAGATCAAAACAAGGCATCTCATTCAAGTAAAAAATATGATCTTCAGTATTGTGCTCTGACTTTGAAAAGTGAGGTCCACATCAGGCACAATTAGCTAACATCATACCCACTGTCTCTGCCCCATAAATTAAAATCCTGGAGCAAAAATGCAATGTGGCCAAAGACCAAAGAAGGAAAATGAAGACCTCAATAGAAAGATGCAGACAGCAAGGATATTATTAATTACCCAGTCTAAACACCTAATACTGACATCAGTGACTAGAAGAATTAAGAGCTTTCTGTGACCAGTCAGGTCTCACCAGACAGATTGTAAGAATGCTAAGCAGGACAATGTATCACGGGAATCTACTCCTGAAGCCATATACACTGAATGTTAGCTAACATGACCATAAATTATATTTAAAAAAAAAAGGGGGGGGGGCGCCTAGGTGGCTCAGTCGGTTAAGCGTCCAACTTCAGCCCGGGTCACGATCTCGCGGTCTGTGAGTTCGAGCCCCGCGTCAGGCTCTGGGCTGACGGCTCAGAGCCTGGAGCCTGCTTCCGATTCTGTGTCTCCCTCTCTCTCTGCCCCTCCCCCGTTCATGCTCTGTCTCTCTCTGTCTCAAAAATAAATAAACGTTAAAAAAAAAAAAATTTAAAAAAAAAAAAAAGAATGCTAGGCAGGAACCCTCTTCTCTGTATTCTCACTACTGTTCAACAAATCACAGATCTATAAGCCCTAAAATACAGAAATTAAATGACAAAAAAAGTCTAAATGACATTAATATGCATATTTGTGATAGAAATATGGAGTCACTTGCTCAAAGTGAAAGTCTAAATGACATCAGTATGCATATTCCTGGTAGAAATAGGGAGTCACCTACTTAAATTTTCATAATCAATTATGACACTGACAGAAAGAACCACCACCCCACTTACTAATACCTTTTCTACCCACCCAATGCCATGGACCTGAATTTACTGACATCTTGATCCTTTTTGGTGACCCTACTGAAGTGAAAAAGTAATTCAAGTCAGAACAAGAATCTTTATAAGAAGTTTTCAAAGCACAAATACTCCTTTTGGAAAATGCTCTGGCCCTAAGCCCTCAGCACAGACACCTTTTATATGCCAGCCTTCCTTAACACACAGAATCTCATCACTGACTGAATCACAGATACAATGCATTTGCAAAATAAAAGTAAATTAAATGTCCACATCTACAGCTTCCTTTACTACATTAAGCAAAAAGTACAAGTGGAGTACAGGAGGCACTGACCTCTAGCTTAAACACAAATGGAATTACCCTACCACACATTACTTAAAAATGCAAAGCACAATCTCAAGTTAATTTGTCACTTGGAGAAATCGCTGTGCTTTTAAGATGAGAATTCACTTATGAGAGGCTCTTAGCACAGTTTTCCCCTTAACCTTCTCAATTTATCTTACATTTGCTACTCTTCCATAGCAAACTTTTATGTGCAATTTTAAGGCTGTGTAATATAAGTTACAAGGGCACTAGTCTTTGAAACCCAAAGAACAATCTAATGAAAAGGAGGCGATGCTACCAGCTGCCAATGACTTGCCCTCTCCTGACGCAACATGCTAAAAAAATATGATCAGGGGGGTTTTCTATGATCTTTATGAAGGAGAAAAGAAGAGGGGTTGGGGCCAGCTTACATTTGACTGTGAAGTGGGGAGATGAGATCTATAAAATTTTTGTTTAAATATAAGGAACCACAAAAAAGAAATCCACAATTTTCACAGGATCCATTTCCTTTAAAGAATAACAATTTTAGGGGCGCCTGGGTGGCTCAGTTGGTTGAGTGTCTGACTTCAGCTCAGGTCATGATCTCGTGGTCTGTGAGTTTGAGCCCCACATCGGGCTCTGTCCTGACAGCTTGGAGCCTGGAGCCTACTTCAGATTCTGTGTCTCCCTCTCTCTCTCTGCTCCTCCCCTGCTCATGCTCTGTCTCTCTCTCTCTCTCTCAAAAATAAACATTAAAAAAAGAAAGAATAACAATTTTAGGTGCAGTTAAACAATCAGACTTTTATCCACAATGGACTTTCAATACTAGTCTAGGCATCATCCAAGAGTATTCAGAAGTAGCCATAGGGGCACCTTGGTGGCTCAGTCGGTTGAGTTTCTGACTGTTTCAGCTCTGGTCATGATCCCAGGATCATGGGATGGAGCCCCCGTTGGGCTCCGTGCTGAGCATGGAGCTTACTTGGGATTCTCTCCCCCACCCCCTCTCTCTTTCTGCCCCTCTCCCCTGTGTTTTCTCTCTCTCTCTCTAAAACAAAATGAAAAAAAACATCTTTTTAACAAAATAAAACAAAAAAAGAAGTAACCAGAGCCTGAGCCAGTGGGAGTGTCCTATGCATTCAGACCATGAGGACAGATAAACCTAGCGACAATTTCACGTTTTTCTCTAAACCTCAGGGTCATCAACTGTAAACAGGGATAATATCCTCCTGTTCTACATACCTCAGAGGATTGTACTTTTTAAAGAAACTACTCCTGAAACTACTGAATTAGCCATTGATAGCAACAAGTGTGCATCCTCCCTCCTGCTCAGAAACAGAAAATCATGATTCTAGAAGTAAAGAACCAGTCTTGCTTTACTTAACATACGTACAAACACTTGAGGAGACCACAAGGCAGGCTAAACTAGGATTGCCAATCCCCCTGAAAGCTCTTCCACCTCAGATGACTGCAAATCTAGTGAAGACTTCTTACAACTATTACCCCAAAGCAGCTAAAGCAATAGTTAATCAGGTTGGGGGAGGTATCAGGGGGACAGAGATACTTTCCAGAATCTGATGAAAACTACAGACCCTCTATCCACAAAAAAAAATCATATTCATACATACAAGCAAATCTTATTTTTCTGATCTCAGGGGTGATTCTTGGATCTTACTTACATTCAGAATCCCTAGCTACAGGCTGGTGAATGACTGCCTAGTGAATCAGGGAGACACAAGAGAAGAGGAACAGGTTTGCAATGCTGAGACAGCTAAGATGATTGTGGTCATGTAAGTGCTGCATTGGGAATCCTCCAGCAGACCCTCCCTGGAGACACGAAGCTGAAATGCCTGAGTGGCCTCAGCAGCATCCAGAAGAATGAGGCCCTGACTGCTCCAGCAGAAGATCACTTCCTCTCATAAACAACCAGGCTCCCTACTAACACCTGAAACACCTAGTGTTCAGACACATCTAGTCGCGGCTTCAGAATTTCCACATCAAAGTTACCAAGGGGTGGTAATCTAATTGGAAGTCAGAGCTAGGCTATTTGTTTTGAAGACAACGTTGGGGCACCTGGGTGGCTCAGGCGGTTAAGCGTCCGACTTTGGCTCAGGTCATATCTCTCACTCCGTGAGTTCGAGTCCCGCATCGGGCTCTGTGCTGACAGCTCAGAGCCTGGAACCTGTTTCAGATTCTGTGTCTCCCTCTCTCTCTCTCTCTCTCTCTCTTACCCTCCCCTGTTCATGCTCTGTCTCTCTCTGTCTCAAAAATAAATAAAATGTTAAAAAAATTTTTTTTAAAAAACCTGTCTTGAAGACAAAGTTGCTGAGGACTTCCTAGAAGATAGAGATAACATCAAATGTCCACAACAGAGCAAGAAAAACTCTATATATAGAAGGCAAGGGGACAGGGGTAGCTGTCCCATGCTAACCCCCAGACTACTACTGCTCTGACAGCAGAATCACCCAGAAAGCTTGTGAAATACCAACCACTAGGCTTCATCTTCAAAGTTTGTGATTCAGCAGACCCATGGAAGAGGCCAAGAATTGGCATTCTAGCAAGTTACAGGGGCTGTGGCTGCTTCTAGCCCACGGGACCCCACTTTTGTGACCCCACTATCACAATTAGAGTCTATCCCACATAGGGCATCCCAACTTCCTAAGCACATTCATAGTTTCAGCCATATGCCATACTTGCCATCAAACAGAGAAACCAGTATCACTCCATCACTCAAGTCAGATTCTTACCTGTACCTAACGTGCACGTTGGTTGAGCTAAACAACATACAATAAGCTTCTTCATGACTGGTGAGTGTCTGTAAGTAATTCACACTACTTCCTACAGAGGAAGAACTCTGAGCAGTTCTGTTTTAAAACTGTACCCTCAGGAAGCAATAAACAGCAAATTGGTGCTAGGAATATTTAAGACTTAGCAAAACACCCATTACCTCCAGAGCTGTGGTTTTCAAATTAAGCTCCACAGAGCCCCAGATGGTGTAATCTGTATACCTCAAGGGTTGGGGTGGAAGGGAGTAGAGAGATAAAAGAGGCTTTTGGCCTCTCGTTTCAGTGCCTCTCTGAACTTAATGTTCAGTTGTTCTCCAATTTTCACAGTGGCATAAATTACATTTATTAGTGCTTGTACTGTCCTTTCGAGGCAAAGAAAAGTTTATTTTTTTTTTTAAATTTTTTTTTTCAACGTTTATTTATTTTTGGGACAGAGAGAGACAGAGCATGAACGGGGGAGGGGCAGAGAGAGAGGGAGACACAGAATCGGAAACAGGCTCCAGGCTCTGAGCCATCAGCCCAGAGCCCGACGCGGGGCTCGAACTCACGGACCGCGAGATCGTGACCTGGCTGAAGTCGGACGCTTAACCGACTGCGCCACCCAGGCGCCCCCAAAGAAAAGTTTAAAGAACTCTGGACTTGACTACCTTTAAGAGTCCCTCCATTTCTGGGGCGCCTGGGTGGCGCAGTCGGTTAAGCGTCCGACTTCAGCCAGGTCACGATCTCGCGGTCCGTGAGTTCGAGCCCCGCGTCGGGCTCTGGGCTGATGGCTCAGAGCCTGGAGCCTGTTTCCGATTCTGTGTCTCCCTCTCTCTCTGCCCCTCCCCCGTTCATGCTCTGTCTCTCTCTGTCCCAAAAATAAATAAACGTTGAAAAAAAAAAAAATTTTTTAAAAAAAAAAAAAATTTAAAAAAAAAAAAAAAAAGAGTCCCTCCATTTCTATAAATCTATTAAATACAACAGCCAAAGGCTGACCGCCCCATTATAAAAATAAAAATACCAAACTGGCCCAGAGGGCTGACAAACGGCTAAAAATAGCATCAGAATGAGTGGTTAGCAGTCAGATCACATTTGTGTCTGGTAAAAAGGTCTGGATGTCACACACAGGAGCTTCTAAACTCACTGAGGGCAGCAAATGAATTTCTGTAAACGGGATATAAAAAAACAAACTCCAGGGGCATCTGAGTGGCTCAGTTGTCGGTTGAGCATCCAACTCTTGGTTTTGGCTCAGGTCATGATCTCGCAGTTTTGTGAGCCCTGTGTTAGGCTCTGCACTGCCAGCGCGGAGCCTGCTTCCGATTCTTGGTCTCCCTCTCTCTCTGCCCCTCCCGTACTCACTCTGTATCTCTCAAAATAAAGAAATCAATCAATTGGGCGCCTGGGTGGCTTGGTCGGTTGAGCGTCCGACTTCGGCTCAGGTCATGATCTCACGGTCCGTGAGGTCGAGCCCCGCTTCGGGCTCTGTGCTGACAGCTCAGAGCCTGGAGCCTGTTTCAGATTCTGTGTCTCCCTATCTCTCTGCCCCTCCCCTGTTGATGCTCTCTTTCTGTCTCAAAAATAAATAAACGTTAAAAAAAAATATTTAAAAAAATAAATAAAATAAAAAAATAATAAAAAAAAAGAAATCAATCAATCAAACCTTAAAAAAAAAAAAAAACAAATCTCCAGTAGTAATTACCTTTACTTAAACTTGCCCCATCAAGCAGACACCTTACAGAAACGACGGTCTTTTCAATAAGGACCATGGTGATATTCTGAGACATAGAGCAAGATGCCACATACTCAGGATTATTATCAACAAAGCCATCTACGAAACTGGCCAAACTTTTCTTTATGATGCATATTTGTAAGCTACCAGGCAAGTTATGCACAAAATACTGGGATCATCACTGCAGTCCACAGGTGGACCACAGCTGAAAAGACAGAACGGAGCACAGGTGGATGGGGGTGTGGTGGTATGGGGGAGGTGGACAACATCTCTTTTATTATGCTTTAACGTAAGTCATCCATAATTCCAGTGTTTAGAGTCACCTTGGAGGGGCAAATGAGGAAATGGAACTTTCTAAGTGAGGAACCATCCATTCCTGGGATGCCAAAGCTGTCTATAATGACCAGAATGCCCTGTTATGGAAGATATGGGTTCAGGATTCAAAACAAAGACAGTAAGAGCATCTTCAAACACATACCATCATCCTATTTTCAAACAATCCCTTTGTTTACCTTCTTTGGCTAGGGCAGCTCCCAGAAGCAGGAAAAGGGGATTATCTCAAAGATCAATCCAATTCCAACAGAAAATCTAAACCACTCAGTCAAACTCATCTCTCCTAAACCAAAGCAGCCAGAATGTCCCCATTCGTATCTGTTCTAGGGACCATTGCAGAACGGGGGTGGTGAGGAGAGACAGCACCAAGCAGAGGTATTGTGAATTCATTATTTCATTCAAGAAAAATGTCTCCTGAGTACCTAATATTGTGATGAATATTACATAGTCCCAAATCTAAAGGAGCTCACAGGGGCCCTGAAAGACCTACCCTCAGCCAACCAATACTGTAAAGTTATATCTAATTGCACAGAGAATTAGGTTAGAGTCCAAAGTCAAACTCAAGGCAGCAATTACAAACAACTGAAACTACCCTTGAAAATTCCCTAAAATTCCTCATAAATACAATACTATGCTGTACAATCCTAAGTCCAAGAGAACCAGTTTTTCCTGCTCTCTAGAAAAGACTATTACCTCTTCAGGTAAACACCAGATGAAGTACTTGGCCTGCATTTTACAGGCCATGTGGTTAAACCCAATTGGTCTCTCTGAGAGGAAATGAAATCTCCCTAACACAGCAGGCTCCAATCTCTCATCTCATGTTCACTCTAGGACCTATACTCATCATAATTCAATCATCATTTCTTGATCTTTTTTTTTTTTTTCTTTTGGCCAAGTGCATTAGTTTAATTCCCATGAGTGAAATATGCATATAATGACTATCACCATCTTAATATTTACCCAAAGGCATGCCCAAAATGCCACCATTTCTTTGAGTCCACACACTGTGAATCTTTCTTTTGAATGCAAACATTATCCCTACAAAAGAGAATGGATGTTTTTACCAAATTAGCTCCAGTTATCTGGAGAGACCAGAAACACCAGAGAGTTTTGGTAGGTAAAAAGAAAATCAAGAAAGATCCAGAATATGTAATATATGTTCAGCAAATTGGGGCTGTCAGGAAACAATGTGAATCCACGGTATACCCCAGGAAGACAACTGGAGGAACCAAGAGAAAATTCTGATGACATATATCCAAAGTTCTTCATGGTCAGCCCTACCCTCATACGTTACAAAGAAATCCCATTCCCAAAGTCCTCCAGGTGAGAAACATTTCAAGAAAAAGAGATCTCTTTTTTCCTATCAGGCTATTCTACCTTGAGCCAACTAGACTACCCAGTTGATTATATAGTCCCAACTGCTCATGCTTTCCATTGCCTTCAAGGTCACACAAACTCATGTGGCTCCAAACATAGCCCTGGAAATTAATACAGTTCCCCACATCTTTTTCCATTTCTCTTGTCCCCCACACAATGGGAAGAATGGGTGCCACACCCACCACACCTCAGACTCTCCTGGGCAGCATCAACAGAGTAAGCCTGACCACCGCTCTGAAAGCCAGCCCTCCCCAATTCCCACAGGCGCAGGTATACTTTATTCCAGTCAGCAACAAATGTCTTCTCAGGAAAACAAAGCACTCACCGCCAGCCTCTTCACCTCACCTTTTCTGTAGCCCTTTCTCCTCTCTCTGTCATACTGTAGATTCTGCTGCTGTTGCCCCTGAGCAAGCTCCCTCTCTAACCAGTTTTCCCTCCACCTTATCAATATGTTTAGCTCACTGCACATCCCTCTCTATTTGTCCGCTCCAGATTCCACCTCATCTTCACGTTTATGGTCAAGCTTCTAATCCTCTGATACTTAGCCTCTGGTTCCCCAGAAGATCAGGTGGCACATTTAAAGGCAAAAATGCACCCATAAAAAACTGTTTATACTAGCCAAATAAACATATACATTTTCATACAACTACACAATTTAAGCCCTGTTCCATTCTTTTGGACACAAATGTTCAGCAACCTGCCATTCCTCCATGACAGCCTGAAATCATTCCTCTCTGCATTTCCCCCCTACAGTGAACTTCCGATCTGCTCAGAACTTGTACTTAACCTCGGTCCATACTATGACCATCTTAAATTCTTCAGCTGATTTTGGAACCGAGAAATTTTAAGCAGGCAATTAAAAAAGACTAGTAAACCTGCTCTTGACAGGACTAGATTTAACTCTAATGAGATAAAATGACAACCACATGGCTTGCTGCCAAGGCATCATGAACAGTTTTAAGAATTAGATTCAAAATAGCTGATAAAATCTGAAAGACAGAACGACCTCTATCTATACATTGTATACTTTGCTTGGTTTGCACTGTGTGAGAGATAGGAAACTCAGAATATCAAGATACCAGTTTAGGGAGAGACCTTCAATTCACGATTTAGGAGGAGGTGTTGGGAGAGAGTGCTATAGCAGAATACTTACTAACTAGATGTAACTATTTTTTATCGGCAGCCAATGTGAAATGCACAATATTCCTAAACTTTATGCACTGAATGTTTTCTTTTTCTGTCTTGCAGAATAAAATGGTCACTTCTTTGCTAAAATGCTCACACCTCAGGGCGCCTGGGTGGCTCACGAGGTTAAGCGTCCAACTGCGGCTCAGGTCATGATCTCACAGGTTTGTGGGTTCAAGCCCCCATCGGGCTCTGTGCTGACGGCTCGGAGCCTAAAGCCTGCTTCAGATTCTGTCTCCCTCCCTCTCTGCCCCTCCCCAGCTCGCACTCTGTCTTTCTCTCTCTCTTAAAAATAAACATTAAAAACAAAATTTTAAAGGCTCTCTCACACAAACATTTCAACCTAATAACTGGAAGAAGATCTACAAAAACTATTTAATTTAAATTTAATACATTAAAGTCTTCATACACATTTGAAAACACTGTGTCAGTATTCTTATTTGCAAAAGAATGTATCTTAACACATCAAAAAGAAATGCCATCTACTGCTAGGCATACACAATTTCTTTTTTTTTTTTTAATTTTTTTTTTATTTTTTATTTTTATTTTTTTTTTATATATATGAAATTTATTGACAAATTGGTTTCCATACAACACCCAGTGCTCATCCCAAAAGGTGCCCTCCTCAATACCCATCACCCACCCTCCCCTCTCTCCCACCCCCCATCAACCCTCAGTTTATTCTCAGTTTTTAACAGTCTCTTATGCTTTGGCTCTCTCCCACTCTAACCTCTTTTTTTTTTTTCCTTCCCCTCCCCCATGGGTTCCTGTTAAGTTTCTCAGGATCCACATAAGAGTGAAACCATATGGGGCATACACAATTTCAATTAAAGAAAAAAAATGGTTTCCCATAGGGGCGCCTGGATGGCTCAGTCGGTTGAGCGTCCAACTTCAGCTCAGGTCCTGATCTCCCTATTCTGAGTTTGAGCCCCACATTGGGCTCTACGCTGACAGCTGGGAACCTGAAGCCTGTTTTAGATTCAGTGTCTCCCTCTCTCTCTGCCCCTTCCTCACTCGTGCTCTGTCTCTATCTCTCAAAAATAAATAACCATTAAAAATATATTTTTAATAAAAAAAAATGGTTTTCCAAAGCAGGGGAATAAGTAAATTCTTAAAACATGAAAAATCCTAAGCACTCAAAATAGTTGACTTGAGATTCCCTTCATTTCATTTGCCAAGAAAACACAGAGCATCTGTCCCACAATAGAAAACCAAAAAACACAAAAACTGAATGTGACACTGCCTTCACCTTCATACCACCACCAATAACCTTAAGAAAAGGTTGTATCGTTTTGGCAGCTCCACAACAAGGGCCTCCATACTTAAGCCATTCTAGCTTCAACCACTGTTCTGGTTTCTTGCTTCAGAAACTACGGTCTTAAACCTGACACTGGAGATAAATAATGGAGATTAACGCAGTATTACCTTGAACAAGCAATTAAAAGAGGCTGAAAAGCAGCAACTAAACCCCAAACCATTTGCTCTTGCACAATAGGAAGCAGAAGATAATCTTGTTTACTAAACATAAATCACTGGAGATCTGGCCAAACTCTTAGATGATATTCCAGATGGAAACACTGCAAAGACAAGAGCTGCTTATGTGAGTATTTTCTTCCAACTCTAAAAACAAACTGGACCAGTTTTTCTTGTTGCTTCTAGGAAAACAATCATTTTAAACCAGGGAGGTGATTCAACAGAAGGGTTTCCCTAGACCCACTCAGGATCTATTTTTGCTCCCACCCTTGCTGCCCACCCCCCCACCTTCTAGCAGGATTAGGTTTCTTGCAACTAAGTTTGCTTCTTCCTGCTTTAGTATCTATTTAAAAGTCTTCACAGGGCAGAAAGCAAACTCCATTAATCAATCCTACTTTCTTACATATTTTTGTGGTATATTCCTATTTTTCAGGGGAAAAAAGTCAAGATACAGTCCTTTCGTGTGTGTGTGTGTGTGTGTGTGTGTGTGTGTGTGTAATTTTTAAATTCTCTTTAGGGCTCTGTGAGTTTATCCAGACAGGCCTCTCACAGAGGCTGCTGTGTTTGCTAGGGTTCATGTTCACATGCTGCCAGTTAAAAATCGCTTGGCTTTACTTTTCATTTCCTTGAGTTAGAGTCACTTAGACAGAGAGGCTTTGAGAGCTACAATGTGCAGAGTCAGGGGCTTGTTTGTTTAAAGGTGCTACGTTCACAGCCGAATATTTTGATTGTGCCCCTTAATTCAGCAACCAAACGTTTGTCAAGAGACTTTCTTTCTTACTCTCTTTCGACTAAATATCACAGGAAATGCCAGTGATCCTGACTCAGATCTGCTGTGTCCCAGAAAAGCCACTCTGAGGCTTGAGTGGGGGCCTAGTGAGATAACCAAACAGGAGACCAGTGCAAAGGAGTCTGTCCCCACCCCTACACACACCCCCGCCCGCCCCACCCCATCCTCACTGCCCCCCATCTCCAGGCAAAAGCCTCCTTTCGTTTTCAAGTGTACTGTAACAGGAAGCCCTGGATTAAATCTCAGACCCCATACGTTTTAGTTCTTTAGCCTACAGCTCTAGATGTTCCCTCATACACATTTGAGCCAACGGTGCAAATATCCCAGGGGATCTTACTCACATCTGCCAAAACCTACATTACAAGCTGCTACCAAACTTCCATTTCGTCTGATTTTCCACTCCTATATGCTGCACACATTCCAACCCCACCCCCATCTCCTCCACCTCCACTATTACTTTATTCCCTAGCAAGGTAATCAAGTCCCCAGGCACCTAGTAAAGACTTTTCTAGAGTCTGTGCACACGGCAGCAGACATGATCCTGCTTTCTTCCTCTTCTAGGACCAAGAACGAACACTGCCCCTTCTCCCGGGCCTGGCAGCTTCCTCTGAGACCACAAAGCAAGCCGGTAGCTTAACTCTGAGTAGCTTAACCACTGGCAATTTCCTTCCTACTCAATATAGCCAAAGTTCTGTGGCTTAAAATCAAAGCCTCACAAAGCTCAAGATCCAGAGCCAGGCAAAAGTGGCTTTGACTCTGCTCCTTACCATCTCTGTGACGTGGGCAAAAACCTCTCTAAGTCTCAGTTTTATCTCCAAAATGGGGATAATAATAGCATTTACCTTTATTGTGAAGACAGAATGAGATAATACATGTGCCTGGCACAGAGTAGATGTCAGATATTTTTGTTATGATATTAGTACTCTACTGTTGTTATTACTACAGGGATAACTGGCATAAACTGGTAGGCTTCAGGCCAAATTTGAACTTTGTTTGGCTGTCATATATACATCACTTTTGTTTACTTATTACTTTTGGAGAGGTAAGCATGCTCCAGTCTGTCACAGTCCTCACTATTCCCCCCCTTAAAACCTTATATCTCATTATACTACCTATCTGGCCCTTAAATGTATGTTACCCCCCTCCACACCTCCCCAAACTAAAGGTCTCAGAGATACACAGGAGTTTTGGGGTTTTTTTTTTTAAACAAAAACATTCTAGAGCTAGGGTAGCTAGGCATTATACTAAAAACAATTCCTTTTTAAAAACCATAGCAAGGAGCCACCATTTCAAAAAAGGTTAAGACTTCTCCCATCAATCAAAAGGCAAACAGGTGACAGGTGGGAAAAAAGGAATAAATTCTACTTTGTAGTTTTATGGTCAGTAACAACTTCCAAAACATGGAGAATTTGCAAGTTTCTTCTAAAACACAGAATCCACTGTTAGCTTTGCTGGTCTGGAACAAAATGGACAAAAATAATACCAGCTGATCAGAAAACATACTTCAAAAGCCAGACTCTTTCCTAAATGCAGAAGGCCATTATATCCAGGCAATCTCTTGTTCCAAATGCACCTGTCAGAAGTCAAAGTCTTAAATTCACCTATAGCTTTGTACATATCAAAAAGTTAAGCTGCCTGAGGGGCACCTGGGTGGCGCAGTCGGTTAAGCGTCCGACTTCAGCCAGGTCACGATCTCGCGGTCCGGGAGTTCGAGCCCCGCGTCAGGCTCTGGGCTGATGGCTCAGAGCCTGGAGCCTGTTTCCGATTCTGTGTCTCCCTCTCTCTCTGCCCCTCCCCCGTTCATGCTCTGTCTCTCTCTGTCTTAAAAATAAATAAACGTTGGAAAAAAAAATTTAAAAAAAAAAAAAAAGTTAAGCTGCCTGACATTTAATATTTTTCTCTTCTTACTAACTTTGCCCACAAAGATTTTCCATAAATGATAAAAAGTATAATAAGTAACCTTCTTCATAATACATATCATTTCTGGAAAAAATACACTGTCAAAAGTACAAAAAAATTAAACACTGTAAGACTGTAAAGATATTAGAGATTTATTGATATAAAATTACATAACCATAATTCTCTTTATTAAAAAAATCTCTATCTCCTATCATTCCCAAGAGGCTATCCATTGAAAACATTCTCTTTAAAACAAGATCATTTCCAAAAGAATAAAAATAAAAACATGACCATTTACTTCAACATATAGTTGTCCCTTGAACATGGTTTTGAACTGCCTGAATCCACTTATACAGACTTTTTTACAGTACTATAAATGTATTTTCTCTCATGATTTTCTTAATATTTTTTTATTTCTAGCTTACTTTAAGACTACATTATATAATGGGGGGCACCTGGGTGGCTCAGTCAGCTAAGCATCCGACTTCAGCTCAGGTCATGATCTTGCAATTTGTGAGTTTGAGCCCGTTGTTGGGCTCTGTGCTGACAGCTCAGAGCCTGGAGCCTGCTTCAGATTCTGCATCCCCCTCTCTCTGCCCCTCCCTCACTCACTCTCTCTCTCTCTCTCTCTCTCTCAAAAATACATAAACATTTTAAAAAATTAATTAAAAAAAGACTACATTATATAATACATATAACATACAAAATATGTGTTCATTGACTGCCACTGGGAAGGCTTCCAGTCAACAAGGCTATTAGCAGTTAAGTTTTTGAAAAGTCAAAAGTTATACACGGATTCTTGTCTATGCAGACGGTTGGTACTCCGTCTGCTGTTCAACTCTAAAAGGACTTGGGCTTCTTTCAAGGTTGACAAAAATTTTCAAAACAACTACAAAATAAAAGGCAGACAAGGTCAAAATTACCATCACAACAACCAATACAGTGATCTTGTATGAATGCAACTCATATTTACTCTTTATGGAATGTGCACACCCTCTGATCTGAGAATCCAAAGTAAACATAATTAAAGTAATTTACAAAGAAAGAAAAAAAAGGGCATTTGCCACAATGTTAACATGGTTTATTTCTGGAGGAATCCATCCTAGGGAATTTTTCTTTTGTGTATATGTTTTCCAAGTCTTCTGCTCTATAAAATATATATATATTCCTTTTATCATCAGATGAAAAGTGTTTATTTGTCTATTTTAAGGATACTATACCTAACTACTATTGAGGTTCAGGATATATTTCCTAAAGGGCCAAGTCCCTTAAGGAGTCAAGGGTCAGTATACGGAAAGCAGCTCTCCACCAGGACTCCTTTGCCTTCACTTCTTCTTCTGAGAGGTTTAAGGACCAACTCTCCCCCCAAGAATGCCACAGCATTTACGCTCTGTACCACACGATGCTCTGTACCTTTCTGCGGCCAGCTGGATGCGTTCCCTAGTGCTCAACACTTCTACCCTCTACTCCTGGCTACTTTCAATAGGAACTGCATTTTACATGTATTTTATAGACCTCTCCAGAGGTTAGCAGCTCTCTGAACACAGCAGACTTCTGACACCTATTTGTTAAACATAAATGAAATAACCAATTAATAATTAATTAATAGTAAAGGTAACTCAGCCTTCTGCTTCTTTGCCTTTAGAGGTAGCACTGTATTCTGTGTAATAACAAAGACTGACATGTGGTCCCCATGACCGACATCAGGACTACTGATGGGAAGGCTTTCAGAAAACACACCAAGCACGGGAGGAAGAAGTGGCTTCTCCCTGAGTCAGCCCTGCCCAAAGTAAGAGAACAGACCTGGGGGTGCCACCTCTCAAGACAGTAATGAAATCCACTCCAGTTCCTGCATCATTCCCATAGAAAAGCATGTGATGTCAGCTGCAGACTCCTAATCCAGCTTTACTATCCCATAGAGAATCCAATCAGCAAACAGTAAAAGGCAGGAGGAGCTGATCCCTCCTGGGGGATACCCTGCCTGCCTTTGGTGACAGCGGTGGAGATCTCAGTTTACAAAGGCTGTGAAGCACTGGCAGGGTTTTCAGGGATCTTAGACAAAGCGCTATTATTACAGTGACGCTGAAGATGGGCTAATCACAGAGGAAACATCCTTATATTCTTTGGCTTCAACGGCTTTAATTATATTTACTGTGAATTCTCAAACCAGTGGGTATACCAATGTGTGAAGAAAAACAGGAGTTGGGTGTGTAAAATTAATTTTACTGGGTACAGGGAAGCCACTGTAAATTTGGAATTGTTAAACTGAGCTGCTTCAGAGTCAAGTAATCATCTATACAAACTGGAGTTTAGGAAGGCAAAGCAGGGGAGGCGGTGAATTGACTGGGATTTGAACTCCCAATGAGGCTGGGTGGCTGTGTCCCAAACCACAGGAAAGAATGATTTTTGTTTTGCCACCGTGAGCCACCAGGAATTGCTGTTGGAGTGAAGGGAAATCCACACAAGTGAACAAGAAAAATAAACCCTACTAAGATTTTCCATTTTTACACACAAACAAAAGCTAAAGGATGTGTTTATAAATATTTCTGGAGCACCTGGGTGGCTCAGTTGGTTAAGCTTCCGACTTCAGCTCAGGTCATGGTCTCACAGTTCATGGGTTCAAGCCCGCATTGGGTTCTGTGCTGACAGCTCAGAGCCTGGAGCCTGCTTCGGATTCTGTGTCTCCCTCTCTCTCTCTGCCCTTCCCCCCACTCGCGCGCTCTCTCTCTCTCTCTCTCTCTCAAAAATAAACATGAAAAGAAATTCCTAACGCAACCTCTTTGATTCTAATCTTTCAGGCAGTTGTAATGCAACATTTATGGTCAAACATAACTCCTCCGTGATTTCAAAAATGCTCTTTAGGAAGCATCCGCGCATTTCTGGGGTTTGTGTTCTACAACCACCTCTGCTGGACATTTCTGAGGTCTGATTTGCCCCATTTTCTCCACTGGACTGTAATTGTTAGGTGTGTTGAGTGTTTTAAACAAACACAGCTGTCAAGACTTAGGAAAATGGAAATTTGCTGGGGGTTTGAGGGTGGGAAGAATAACAAACTTAGTAGCCTTTTTAGTTCTGCAAAAGAGTTATTTTACAGTCTTTGCAGTGAGAAATGCCTGCATTTTGGCATACCTGGTCCTGTATCACACACGCAGACCCCAAGTTACCTACAGCAGCAAAGTTATTGGCCCAAACAGTACAAAAAGTGGCTGCCAGTCTTCCACACCAACAATACCAATGCTTCCCGGTGAGCCTCCAAGATGATACGCCTGAATCAAGAGGCATATAGATGCCCTATCACAGCCCTTCGAGAGTCAACTTTTTATTTAACCTAGTGATAATTAAAAGGCCGTAGTTCATCACTACCTTCCTACCACAAAATCAAACGGGCACTGCATTATACCTGAAAGCTTTGATACCTAGTAATACCATCTCTACTATTCAAAAAAAGAAAAACAAAAACAAAATAAACAAATGCTGGCGAGGATGTGGAGAAACTGGAGCCCCTGTGCACTACTGAAGGGAATGTGAAATGGAACAACTGCTATGGAAACCAATATGGAGCTTCCTCAAAATAAGTATTAATTAACAGAATTACTATATGATCCAACAAACCCAATTCTAGCTATATTCCCAAAAGAACTGAAAGCAGGATCTTGAAGAGATATTTGTACATCAGTGTTCAGAGTAGCATTATTGGTAACAGCCAAAAAGCAGAAAGCAACCCAAATGTCCATCAATGGATGAATTAATAAACAAAATGTGGTATATATGTACAATGGAATATTCTATCATTAAAAAGAAGATAATTCTGATACATGCTACAACATGGATGAACCTTGAGATATTATGTGCAGTGAAATAAATCAGTCACAAAAGAAAATAAATACTGTAGGATTTCGTGTATATGAGGTATCTAGAGTAGTCAAATTCGTAGAGATACGTTATAGCATGGTGGCTGCTAGGGAATGGGGGAAAGAATGGGATACAGAGTCTCAGTTCTGCAAGACGACAAAAGTCCTGGAATGGATGGTGATGATGGTCGCACAACAATGTTAACGTACTTAATGCCACTGAACTGTACATCTTGTTAAAATGGTAAAATTTGTGTCATGTATTACAGTAGTTTGCTTGGGCTACCACAACCAAGTTCCACAGACAAGGTGGCTTAAACAACAGAAACTTATTTTCTGGAAGCTAAAAGTGCAAGATCAAGGTGTCAGCAGGATTGGGGTCTTCTGAGGCCTCTCTCCTTGGCTTGCTGGTGGCCATCTTCTCCCTCTGTCTTCACAAGGGTTTCCTTCAGCAACTGTATTGAAATTCTCCTCTTCTTACCAGAGCACCAGTCATACTGGATTAGGGCCCACCCTAATGATCTCATTTTAACTCTATCACCTCTTTAAAGACCCTGCCAATACAGTCACATTCTGAGGTACTGGAGGTACGGCTTTTACCTATGAATTTGGGGGGAGGAAATTCAGCCAATAACATGCATATTTTACCACATTTTTAAAAAATAATAATGAAATAAATTGGAGCAGACATGGGGAAAAGAACAGCCTGTGGGAAGGCCCTGCGGAAGGAGACGTTTGGTGATTGGAGGAAATGAAAGAAGGCCTGCAAGCCTGCCTCGAAGGGGAAAGTGACAGCTAGTGTCATCAACAGAAGACAAACGAAAAGACAATCCTTGAAAATTCATTCCAAAATTTACAAGCTCAAAAAAAAAAAAAAAAAAAAAAAAAAAACCTTCTAAAAAGAACAGCCATGACAAAGAATAAGCAGCTTATTTAAGAGAGGTATTGCTAGTTACCATACATGGGTAATTTCAATTAACTTTTAAACTGTTTTTTTTAATTAAAAAAAATTTTTTTAAGATTTATTTATTTTTGAGAGACAGAGAGAGCATGAGCGGGGGAGGAGCACAGAGAGAGGGAGACACAGAATCCCAAGCAGGCTCCAGGCTCTGAGCGGTCAGCACAGAGCCTACCGCGGGGCTCAAACTCACGAACCTTAAGATCATGACCTGAGCTGAAGTCAGACACTTAACCAACTGAGCCACTCAGGCACCCCTGAATTAGCTTCTGAAAGACCCCTCTGCACTCAGAAGGGGTCATCTTTGCATTTTTGTTAATGTCCTAAGTTTTCCAAAACTTCTTTTTTCTAGCCTTAGGTTTTTTTTAATTAACACTATGGTGAAACACTCATAAAATTTACCATTTTAACCATTTCATGAAGTTTTTACTTATAGAAATATCACCACTTTAGAGAAAACATCCCTAAAGTTAACCTCAGGGTACATTGTTAAATGGAGAAAAGACTGGGTGGTAATTAATACTATCATTGTACATAAAGCCAACTTACTTTCCCATTCGATTTCAGAAATTTTCTGAAGTGTGTTAAGTGTTAAGTGAAATGTGTTAAGGGCTCACATTAAAGCCCTGGATCAGCATTCACAACCCAAATCCCCTTCTGGCCGTGTGCTGGCCAGCCTGCGGTGTGGTACCACTGAAACAGATCTGCTGGAACCCAGCATCCCAGCCATCATCCTCCAACTGTAATAGTGTGCATTCCAGAGAAAACGTTCTGAGTCACTGAATGTCAGCCAAAATTTTTTCACAATAAAGGCAGATTAGGAGAGAAGGGAAAATAACTGCAAAATGTTCGAAGTGCTAAAACTTACTTCTCAATTTTGTCCAAGAAGAATCACAACCAGAAGGAGAAAGAGAGAACACCATAATCATATAAGCAGAAAATCAACTATTGGAGATGAGCACTTCCTCTTCCTCCTGGTGCAATGGAGTCTGCCTACCAAAACTAAATTCCATCACATATTATAGATATACAGATATGCATACCCTCACCTACATATCCAAGCTATAGAAGAAACACCCACCAGTCATTAAGAGAAGACTAACTGAAAAGGGCGCCTGGGTGGCTCAGCCGGTTAAGTGCCCGACTCCCGATTTCGGCCCAGGTCATGATCTCATGGTTCATGAGTTAGAGCTCCATGTCAGGCTCTGCACTCACAGTGCAGAGCCTACTTGGGATTCTGTCTTTCTCTCCCTTTCTTTCTCCCCCCTCCCCCCCACCCAGCTCATGCTTGCTCACACTCTCTCTCTCAAAATAGACAAACATTAAAAAAAAAAAGAGAGAGAAAACTAACTGAAAAAAATGACAAACTTTCACAGAAGAAAGCATGAAGGATTAATAGCCATATGAAAATATATCTCTAACCTCATTAATAAAGAAAATTAAAGTCACGAGAATGTAAATTATACTACACATAAATTACATCTCAATTTCTAAAACACACAATAAGATAGGATTTCACATCTACCAAACAGGCAAAATTTTTTACAAATCCAATCACACAAATGTTGTCCAGCCACAGGCAATGTCCTTCATCCTGATACAACCACTGGTAAACAGTCATCATCACCTAGTAACACGTATAATCTCTATGACCCAACAATTCCACTCCTAGGTTTATACATTAGAAAAGCTCTAGCACATATACAATAGGAACTATGTTCATACCGATCTTCCTCATGATTGCAAAAAGTTAACACAAATGTCCCTCCGAAACAGAAAAGATAATTAAATATGGCATATTCCTATGATGCAATTCTATACAGCAAATAAAATACAGCTTTGTGAATAAACATGGATGAGTCTCAAAAACATAATCTGGAGTAAAAGGACAAGGTAGAGAAGAATACATGTTACAGGATTCCATTTTTACAAAGAGTAAAAGCAGCTAAAATTAAACAATATATTGCTTAGAGATAAATACACATAAGGCAAGTCCTTTTGTTTTTTTTTAATGTTTATTTATTTTTGAAAAAGAGATAGGGTGTGAGTCGGGGAGGGGAAGAGAGAAAGGGAGACACAGAATCCAAAGCAAGCTCCGGGGTCTGAGCAGTCAGCACAGAGCCCAGCGCTGGGCTGGAATCCACATACCGTGAGATCATGACCTGAGCTGAAGTCAGACACTTAACCAACTGAGCCACCCAGGCAACCCCAGGGCAAGTCCTTAAAAAAAAAAGGGGGGGGGGGGGCCAAGAGAATGGCTAAAAATTAAAGAATAATGGTTAGTTACCACAGGAGGCAGAGGGGAAGAAGAGTTTCATATGTATTAAAAATATAATATTCCATTTCTCAAGCTATCTAGTAGGCACCAGTATTCATTTTATTATTTTTATTTAAATTATACATACACTGATATATACCCTTTTGTATGTACGTGTGTATATATGATATATCTCTCTTTTTAAAAAGTAAAAAAAATCCAAACACCAAATGCAATTTTTTTTTTTTTTTTTTTTAAATAACAACCTGGTAACATTTCAGTTTCAAAATAGTTGACGGCCTGGGTGCCTCTCCTGAATTCCTAATGAAGTGAAAGCTTCAAAAAAACAAAACAGAAGAATTTCAGGAGATTAAAAAAAGTTTGCTGAGAGAGAACTTCAAATGGACCGAGATTTCAACACATTCTAGAAACAGGAAAAGGGAATGTGCTGACAGATGGAGCATGAGGAGAAAGCAGCTACCCAAGGACCACCAAGGAGACAATCTGCTCCACAGAATCCCAGTGAGACTCCGGGCTCAGAGACAACAGGTATCACAGAGTGAGGAGGAGGACAAAGAGCAGGAAATAAGGAGGTGACGCGATGACAGTGCGCACTACTACCCCACCTCCCTCAGCCTCTCACAGAGCCTCCAGGCAGCTTAGCTAAGTATAATGACAGACAAAACATCTGGGGTTCATCTTTAAAAGAACAGAACCAATTGTGACAGTAGGGAGTGAGAGATGCCACACGAAGGCTTCCGATGTGAATTTTGTTCTCTCAGAATAAATCCTCATCATTACGGCATTTGGGGAAGAAGCAAAGATGCCAGGTGACAACGCAGCCTCTCCTGGCCCCGCCTCCCCTCAAATCTATCTAGAATTGTCACTTAGGGGTGCAGTGCAGCTAGGGGGGGAGAAACTCTACATACAGATCTTTTTAGATTCTTCCAGTCTTTCATTCTTTAATCATGAAAATGCAGGGGTGCCTGGGTGGCTCAATCGGGTAAGCGAAGGACTTTGGCTCAGGTCATGCTCCCGTGGTTCAGGAGTTCAAGCCCTGCAGCAGGCTCTGTGCTGAGAGCTCAGAGCCTGGAGCCTGCTTTGAGTTCTGTGTCTCCCTCTCTCTCTGCCCCTCCCCCGCCCATGCTCTTGTCTATCAAAAATAAATAAACATTAGCAAAAATTACGAAAAAGCAAACAAGCCTACAAAGAAAATCAATAACATGGGGGCCGGGGGGAACCTGTCACTGAGAAGAAACAGTTAATTCAGGAAAAGAGAAGAGCACTTTTAAAGGAAATCACTCTAATGCAATTCAAAGATTCCAAGAAGATACTACAGCTATTAAACAAGGAGACACAATGAAAATAAAATGATTGGAGAATAATCAAGAACTTTTTAAACAATTTTGATGATGTGATTACTAAAATGAGAAGTCTGTAAAAGTACTGCAAGATAAAAATAAGGAAATCTCTCAAAATGTGTAATGAAAAGACAATGAAAAATAGAAAAGATTGGAAACAAAGAACCAATGCAGGAGATGCAGTATCCAACTAAAAGCTGCCCAATCTGTACGATGTTCGGTCCTCCCTGACCCAACCCCAATAGGTCACTGAACCCAGGGTGGTTACCTGATCCAGGAGAAATAGATCCATTGGCAGAACTAAGCCAACCCAAGTGCCCCTTTTGAGAATCTGACTTAGGAAAAATACAGGCTCTAACATGAGCCTAAAACCAAAGGTCATGTCAGTGCTAGTAGGTATAAATATGTTGGCCCATGGTACAGAGAAGGGAATAGAGAAGTAGAGAAAAAGGCAGAACAAGAGAGGAGGCAATGTGACCATGATTCTTGACTTTTTCTCGAAACCAAGCCATAGTCCCTAACGGGTCCCACTGGTACCACTGAGATTGGTTGTTAAATCCTACATTTCAAAGGTTGGGTTTTTTTTGGCTTTGTTTTTGTTTTTTATTTAAGTGAACTGAGTGGGCTGCTGTTCTCTGCAACCAATAAAACTGAGTGAAACAGCAGGTATCTCTTGTCTGGAACTGCACAGTAACCAAGAGATACCACATCATGTCTGCTCCACCATGGGACCGCCCTGCCTTTCTGTTCACCAATCCTCTGTGCACAACACAATATTGGCTCCCACTGCCTGTCATTCTGTCAGCGTCCCACAATAATGTGAGCTGTGTGGTATTGTTGAACATTTTTAAGATTATATGTGATCAAACACTCCCAATAATTAAAATGTCAAAATCCAAGAGTAAACATACAGTGTATTCAATGAAAACTCGAAACTGTGGAACAATTGGGAAGAGGAGGAGAAGGTTAACTTGCCTTACAATATGAACAAGAGAACAAATGGTTCAAGATTTGGAAGGAAAATGAACAAATTAACGTCTTTTGTATCCTCGCAGAGTTTTTCAATCAGTCTGAAAAATTAGAAAGCCAGGCAAAACCCCTCTTTTGATGACATGAATAAAGCTGATTTACTCAGAAAGGACATGGAATGCCATTGTCTAGATTAACCTGCACTGAACAAGAAAAAAAATATTCTTTGAAGTTCAGAAAATGGAACAGAACCCTTCTGCCTATTTGGAAGGTAACTTTCATGCATTCCCTGGGTAACCAGAGTCAAACCACAGCGTTAAGAATCTGAAGCCAATCTAAAACAGTGAGAGACAAATACTGTACAACTGAGCAAGGGCAACACAGCCACAGCTGAAGGTGAAGGGATAGAGCGTGTGTCCACAGGCTTGCGTGGTTAGCAGCCACCAAGCCTAGTCTTCCCTAGACCTTCTGATTTCAGAAACCAGTAGAACTATACATATATATACAGGTACACACACACACACACAGGCACACACACATTCCACCAATACAACCGCCAATTTTCTTTTTTCTAAGTAAAGGTAATTACTATGTAAGTAATTTTATCTAAGTAAAAGCCGTTACTATGACTAGATATTATTACCCTCATTTGAGTTTTTATTTTTTTTAACATTTATTCATTTTTGAGAGACAGAGCGTGAGTGGGGGAGGGGCAGAGAGAAAGGGAGACACAGAATCCCAAGCAGGCTCCAAGCTCTGAGCGTTCAGCGCAGGGCCCCACGCCGGCTCGAACTCACGACCCACAAGATCATGACCTGAGCTGAAGCTGGACACTTAACTGAGTGAGCCACCCAGTGCCCCTGATTTTTTTTTTTTTTTGAAATGTTTATTTTTGAGTGAGAGAGTGCATGCGCACAAGTGTATACACACGCGTGAGGGAGGGGCAGAGAGAGAGGTGAACAGAGGATCCGAAGTGGGCTCTGCGCTGACAGCAGAGAGCCCAGAAGTGAGACTCGAACTCACAAACCATGAGATATGACCTGAGCTGAAGTCAGACGCTCAACCAACTGAGCCACCTAGATGCCCCAGCATCATTTGATTTGCAAAAAGGACACTTTAATGCCCCCTCCAAAGAAAGTAGGAAGAACTTGATCTTAACACTTTCTAAAACCCTAGGAACTTCATCACAGGCTAGTAAATACACTTCCATTAGGTCAATTTTGCACCACAGCTTAGCAGGTTTTGCTTTAGCTATGATTTGTGATTCATTCCCTCACAACAAGTTCATTATGCTATTAGCCCCTTCCCTCAAAACGGTTATTATAAAGAAGAGAGGGGCGCCTAGGTAGCTCAGTTGTTTAAGCTACCGACTCTTGGTTTCAGGCCACAAGCTCGCTGTTCCTGAGTTGGAGCCCAGAGTGGGAGCTGTGCACCGGCAGAGCGAAGCCTGCTTGGGATTCTCTCTCTTTCCCTCTCTCTCTGTGCCTGCCCCACACACACTGTCTCTGTCTCTCTCAAAATAAATAACTATTTAAAAAAAAAAAAAAAAAGGTTCTGTTTGAGAAGATTCAGGCCCATCTACCCTGTGTGAAAACGTACTATTTCTGCTCCAAGAGTTTTGATGCCAGTGACTGCCTAAATCTCCCGGAAAAAATTGCTCTAAGGTGTGGTTGCCAACCCCTCTAGGACTTTGCTCTTGGTAACATGAAAGCAGTGTCATTGGTGGAAATAAGAAAGGCACGAAAGGGAGTTGCTTTAGAAGAGAATCAAAAGTGATGTATTAATAGACATGTCCAGTAGGCAACTGAAGATTCATTCATTTGCCCAACAATATTTATCAAGCCCCTACATGGCACCTACAATGTGCCAGACACTTGAACAAAAAAAGATAAAAGATCCCTGCCTTTGTAAAGCTTACATTCAAGCAGGACGATAGAGACAAACAATAAACACAGTAAATACATTATATAGTATGTAAAAAGTGCTTTGCAAGAACAATATAAAAGGAAAAACAAAGGTTGGTACTAATCTACAAAGGAAAAAAAACAAAAACAAAAAAAACACTAGTTGAACCTAACAGAACGGATGAGTCCCCCAAGGAGTAGACCATTTGGCTAAAATGCCTTCCACTTCTAAAGCTGTACCATTCCAGATCAAGGATATTGACATAAATAGCCTCAAGCTTCTCTTTTAAACAGAGGGTAGGATCAAAGGATCACAGGATTGTTGTGGGCCTGAAGAGATATCAGAGACCCACCACCATGGAACTGTCATCTTCCAGTCGAGGACATACAGGCCTCCAGAATTTAGGTAAGGTCATCTTAGAGAGAAAGACGACTGGGAGAAGAGGAGTTCCAAAACTCTCTACCCTTTTTTGTAACTTTTAACAACAGTAGCCCTTTTGGTCACTTTAAAAGAGCTTCAAACTCTATTGGAGGCAATGAAAAATATTTTTTAATTACATAAATACATGGTTTTGCCATATAATGCCAATAATAAAAACAGAAAGCACTTAGATAGCACTTACTTTGTACCGGACACTCCTCTAACTACTGGTCATGAATAATAAACTCATTTAATCCTCAGAACAATCTTATGAGGCAGTCAGACTCCAGAGTCCTTGCTTTAATGCCACGTCACACCCTTCTACTTATTTATGCACAGCCTCATGGAGCATAATCTTTATCATTAATTAGGATACTAAGGTCTAGAGTTTTCATTTGGCCCTAGCAGAATTAGAACATATTTGCATGTCAAAAATGCAGCTATTTAAGCTTTGTCTGAGGAAGACATGATTTAGAAAAAAAAAAAAAAAAATTGAAACTATATAATATAAACTAGTTGCTCAGAATTAGAACATATTTGCATGTCAAAAATGCAGCTATTTAAGCTTTGTCTGAGGAAGACATGATTTAGAAAAAAAAAAATTGAAACTATATAATATAAACTAGTTGCTCAGAATTAGAACATATTTGCATGTCAAAAATGCAGCTAGGGGCGCCTGGGTGGCGCAGTCGGTTAAGCGTCCGACTTCAGCCAGGTCACGATCTCGCGGTCCGTGAGTTCGAGCCCCGCGTCGGGCTCTGGGCTGATGGCTTGGAGCCTGGAGCCTGTTTCCGATTCTGTGTCTCCCTCTCTCTCTGCCCCTCCCCTGTTCATGCTCTGTCTCTCTCTGTCCCAAAAATAAATAAAAATGTTGGAAAAAAAAAAATGCAGCTATTTAAGCTTTGTCTGAGGAAGACATGATTTAGAAAAAAAATTGAAACTATATAATATAATCAGTATTATGCTAAATAACTGGTAGTCACTGATTCAATAACAAGTCCTTGAGGTATGTTTCCAACCACATACTATTTCAAAGATACTCTTTCCAGACCCTAAGCAATTTTTTTTTTTTAATGAAACTCTGGTAAAGCAGGGGTTCATGTTTTTGTTAATTGGACAAATCTTACATGTTAGTTTTCTGAGGAGAGTAAGGGAGAGAAAAACAATTAAAAAGATTTCTCTGGTTAGAATTTCTTTCCTTTTCTTTCTTTTCTTTTTATTTTAGAGAAAAAGAGAGAGACAGCATGCGTGCAAGCTGGGGAGTGAGGCAGAGGAAGAGGGGCAGGGGGAGAAGGAGAGAATCCCAAGCAGGCTCTATGCAAGGCTCCATCCCACAACCCTCGGATCATGACCTGAGCCGAAATCAAGAGTCAGACATTCAATCAACTGAGCCACCCAGGCACCCTTCTGGTTACAATTTTTCTAAGCATCTGGTATTTAAAGTTTTACTACTAGAATCATGAGCTTACCAATAATATATGATAATGGGGGATAACTGATAAAATACAACATTTTTAAATTAAAAACAAAAAAACAAAGATTGCCCCTTCTCAACATACCAATACAGATTTTATTTATAAAATTTATAAAAATTTAATTATAAAATAAAGAATCAAATCTTACCATTTGTGACAATGTGGATGGAACTAGAATGTATTATACTAAGTGAAATAAGTCAGAGAAAGACAAGTATCACATGATTTCACTCATATGTAGCATTTAAGAAACACAACAGATGAACCTAGGGGAAGGGAAGCAAAAATAATACAAAAAGAGAGGGAGACAAACCATAAGAGAGTCTTAACTATAGAGAACAAACTAAGGTTGCTGGTGGGGTGTTAGGTGGGGAGAAGGGCTAAAGGGGTGAGGGGCATTAAGGAGGGCACTTGTGGGGATGAGCACTGGGTGTTATATGTAAGTGATGATTCACTGGATTCTACTCCTGAAACCAATACTATCCTATATGTTAACTAACTTGAATGTAAATTTTAAAAAATTGAATTCAACATATTTCAATAATAGCCCATATCATATTATATCAGAATTATATTTTCATTTTTAACTGATTAGTCAATTTGAGCTTTTGTGAAAACATAACCTTGGTACTGAAAATTATAAAGCTGTTTATACGATGAAAGTTACTCATTTGCTCAAAAAAAAAAAAAAAGAATAAAAAAAAGTTTAAGAAGTCTGCTCACTGAGGGGCACCTGGGTGGCTCTGTCAGTTAAAGCTTCAACTTTGGGTCAGGTCATGATCCTATGGTTCGTGGGTTCCAGCCCCGCAATGGGCTCTGTGCTGACAGCTCAGAGCCTGGAGCCTGCTTTAGATTCTGTGTCTTCCTCTCTGTCTCTGCCACTCCCCTGCTTTCTCTCTCTCTCTCTCTCTCTCTCTCTCTTTCGCTTTCGCTCTCGCTCTCTCAAAAATCAACATTAAAAAAAATTTTTTTTAAAAAGAAGTCTGTTCACTGAAATGTCATAGGTAAAAAATAATCTGTTTTCTACCAAGTTGCACAGATGTAGATGTCTTTAAAAATTCCTATACACTTAAAATGGATTCCTTTTCTTTCAAAATAAATAAATAAAGTTGATGATCTTTTGCTTTCAGTTAACCAGATTCATTTTCATTTCAATGGACCTTCCTGTATAAGAGCTTTGACTATGTGCCACATACGATTAGAATTCACTCCACATTCGTTAGTTGTACTAGAATTTAATCATATAGAATAATAGTTGAATACATGGATCACTGGTTTCAGCTCACAACCATTTTATTACAACTCTTCTAGAGGTGACGTAATCTGCATTTCACAGCAGGTATAATAACTATAGTATATATGTGCACAAATCTGAAAGCAACTTCTAAACCCACACTGATTAGACTGCTCCTCTCCTAACTAACCCCTTATCTTTTTTCTGTGAGAGGAGAAAACTGATTTTTCTTATCGGAGCTAAGTTGGGAGATGCCAGGGTCCCAATTTTGATGCAGCAGTATATTTAGATATGACACAATGAGGAAAATAGCATATGTTGGTTCCAATATTCAACATTCTTTTCTCATCCTGAGGAGCATCACATTTCATTGTGTTATATTTTCAAACATATAATTCCTCTGACCCTCAGCACATTTCAAAACCTTCCCTGGCATACTGCCTCTTTCTTTCTCCTTATTCTTATCACCATGGAGGGCCCAACATGCAGCTATTTTTGAATGACCTACTAATGCTCAAGTCAGCCACTATTTGAGTGCCAAATGTGTGCAAGGCCCTGTGATAACAATGTAAAGAATATAAAGAAAAGTATAGAATTCTTGTCTCCAAACAGCTTTTAAACCAGTAGGAAAAGATAAGTGTACCAATGACTATACCACCAAGGTAGAATGACAGGGAGAAGAGAGGTGTTCTCTCTTTTTAAGGAGGAGGAGGAGGAAGAAAAGGAGGTGGGCAGGGACTCTAAGCTGTGCTGCAGCCAACATGTAGAGGGAAACATGATCGGTTATAATATTCAGTGTCCACAGGGTAAAAATAAACTAGTTGCTCAGAGAAAGAACTATTTTTTGATACTGAGATCAGAAAGAAATTCAACCACAGTTCCTGACAGGAGATTCTACTGAAAGTAATAAAAACCATAAGGACATACATATATATATATATATATATGTATATATATATATGTATATATGTATATATATATATACACACACACATATATACATATATATATATTTACAATAAACAATAATAAGTGTGAGTAGGGCTGAAAAGCTCTAATGAAAACCAAGAAATTCAACATGGACATGAGGCAGAAGAGCAGTCCTCAGCTCTACTATGACCGCAAACTCCAGACCTGTAGCACTCAGAGAAGATACTGAAGCATTAATCACCACATTTAGAACAACTGCATTTCTTCTTATAGAGTAAGAGGAGGTCTAAATAAGTAAATGCCACTGTGTTATGCAACTAAATTCATGTTTCCTTATACAAATCTAATCACAAAGATATTTCGATGTCAACAATTGATACTTCATGTAAACAGAAAGTAGGTCATCACATGATTCTCTACGTGAAAAACCCGAAAGACTCCACCAAAACACTGCTAGAACAGATATGTGAATTCAGCAAAGTCACAGGATATAAACAGAAATGGTACAGAAATCCACTGCTTTTGTATACACCAATAATGAAGCAGCAAAAAGAGAAATCAAGAGATCGATCCCATTTAAAAACCATAAGATACCTAGGAATAAACCTAACCAAAGAGGTAAAAGATCTGTACACTGAAAACTATAGAAAGCTTATGAAAGAAACTGAAGAAGCCACAAAGAAATGGAAAAACATTCCATGCTCATGAATTGGGAGAACAAATATTGTTCAAATGTCTATACTACCCAAAGCAATCTACACATTCAATGCAATCCCTATCATAACAGCAGCATTCTTCACACAGCTAGAACAAGCAATCTTAAAATTTGTATGGAACCAAAAATACCCCAAATAGCCAAAGCAATGTTGAGAAAAGAAAACCAAAGCTGGAGACATCACAATTCCGGACTTAAAGCTATATTACAAAGCTGTAATCATCAAGACAGTATGGTACTGGCACAAAAACAGACACTCAGATCAGTGGAACACATAGAAAACCCAGAAATGGACCCACAACTTTACTGCCAAATAATCTTTGACAAAGCAGGAAAGAATATCCAATGGAAAAAAGACAATCTCTTCAACAAGTAGCACTGGAAAAACTGGACAGCAATGTGCAGGAGAACGAAACTAGACCACTTTCTTAAACCACACACAAAAATAAATTCAAAATGGATGAAAGACCTAAATGTGAGACAGAACATCCAAATCCTAGAGAAGAACACAGGCAACAACCTTTTTGTCCTTGGCCACAGCAACTCCTTACTAGACACATCTCTGGAGGCAAGGGAAACAAAAGCAAACATGAGCTATTGGGACTTCATCAAGATAAAAAGCTTCTGCACAATGAAAGTAACAATCACAAAAACTAAAAGGCAACTGACGGAATGGCAGAAGATATTTGCAAATGACATATCTGATAAAGGATTAGTATCCAAACTCAACACCCAAAAAAACAAACAACCCAGTTAAGAAATGGGCAGGACACGTGAATAGACACGTTTCCAAAGAACACATCCAGATGACTAACAGACACATGAAAAGATGCTTAACATCACTCATCATCAGGGAAATACAAATCCAAACCACAACGAGATACTACCTCACACCTGTCAGAAGGGCTAAAATTAACAACACAAGAAACAACAGGTGTTGGTGAGGATATGGAGAAAGGGGAGCCCTCTTGCACTGTTAGTAGGAATGCAAACTACCGCAGCCACTCTGGAAAACAGTGTGGAGTTCCTCAAAAAGCTAAAAACAGGGGCGCCTGGGTGGCTCAGTAGGTTGGGCGTCTGACTTCGGCTCAGGTCATGATCTCACAGTCCGTGAGTTCGAGCCCCGCGTTGGGCTCTGTGCTGACAGCTCGGAGCCTGGAGCCTGCTTCACATTCTGTGTCTCCCTCTCTCTCTGCTCCTTCCCTGCTCATGCTTGGTTTCTCTCTGTCTCAAAAATAAACATTAAAAAAAATTTTTTTAATAAAAAAGCTAAAAATAGAACTACCCTATGATCCAGCAACTATACTACTAGATATTTATCCAAAGGATACAAAAATGCTGATTCAAAGGGGCACATGCACCCCAATGTTTATAGCAGCACTATTAACAATAGCCAAACTATGAAGAGACCCCAAATGTCCATCGACTGATGAATGGATAAAGAAGATGTGGTATATGTAGGTACACACACACACACACACACACACTAGAATATTACATGGCAATCAAAAAGAATGAAATCTTGCCATTTGCAACGAGTGGGTGGAGCTAGGGTATTAGGCTAAGTGAAGTAAGTCAGTCAGAAAAAGACAAATACCATATGATTTCACTCACAGGTGGAATTGGAGAAACAAAACAGATGAACACAGGGGCAGGGAAAGAAAACTGAGATAAAAACAGAGAGGGAGACAAACCATTAAGAGACTCTTAAATATAGAACAAACAGGGTCTCTGGAGGGGGGAGGAGGATGGTTTAAATGGGTGGTGGGCATTGAAGAGGGCACTTTTCGGTATGAGCACTGGCTGTTATATGCAAGTGATGAACCACTGAGTTCTACTCCTTAAACCAATACTACAGTGTATGTTAACTAACCTGAATTTAAACAATAAATTTTCTTTAAAAAGAAAAGTAGGTCATCAGTCTGAAACAAACAGAAGTCTAGTTACATTTAGAAATATGATTTTTAAAACAAAGTTTCCAAAAATATCTCATTTGACATCATTTGATTCTACAAAGGTTTATTTTACCACTTAAATTTACGTCAGCAGAAGTTTGTATCTTCCCACTTTACAAGAATTAACAAAGTAGTTCGAGGAAAGGATAACACTTTTTCAACTTTAAAATAAGAGGAAAGTTTCTACTGGAGAGTAAATCCAATAATAACAGATACTTGGCTATTTTTACTAACAGATTTGTGTTAAAAAGGCATCTAGTTCCTGATCTGGCCACTGAAAGCAAAAGTCTCCTTTCATAGAATGGAAAAGATCATTCTTAGATAACAGAATCCAGGAATGATTGGTGGTAAGAGGTCAATTCCTTTTACCTAACCAGTGATCTATTCATTGCTTGGGTGAACAATCCACAAACATTACACAGTCTTCTGCAGCAGAGTCTGCCTGAATTGACTAGAAATAAAAGCATTACTAGACCACATTAGTTCAAATTCCAGTGATTAGTCCCCAGCCATTATTAACAACTCTGGGATTCCACATGGACCAAATATTAAAATTTATAAATGACTGACAAAAAAGTCCCAATTCTTACTGCAAAAATTCATATACCTGAAAATGAATAACCGATAAAGAAGAGGCAGAGAGGGTAGGATCAACATGCAAATATTTACTCATGAACTTGGCTCTCACTGTTGCCTAATTTTTCATTTAGTTCTGCAGTCTGATTATGTATCATGTGTCTAAAAATTATCAATGAAGACAGGTTCACAGAGAATAAAGAACATATAAACTTAAAATAGTTTGAGTCCTTCTATTTACATACTGATCTATCACATTCTAAGTACATCTCATCCAAATAGTTAATAGCATACGAGCATTATTTTGCCCTCATCTCATTCCACAAAGAATTTGAGGTGACTTATGAGAAATGCATGTATTAAGGGAAAAAAACTAAAAATGAGGCCAAAGGAAACCATAAATTAGAGAAGAAAATAAAGACTGTGGCTGGGAGAAGAGATATTGGAATAGAACTTAAGTATGGAGACTGTAAGGTCCTACATAGTTAATACAGTTGAGCAGAGACTTTGATTTTGTGCTTCTTAACAGCTGAAGTAAAAAGGTAAATGTGACCAGTTATAGGATTGTCTGTGAGGAACAAAAATTTGCAATCCTCTAAGGAAGCAAAGATGTTTACTATTATTTACTATGAAATAAAATGCTCTTGGAGACACTGAAAGATGGGATGTAAAAATGTCCCAATAGCATCTCAACAACAAAGGAGGTCACAAAGCTGGGGCCTTTTATGTTGTCCCTGATTATAACTGAATTCTACAATGGAGTCAAGATAAAATGGCCCAGGTGCACAATTTTTCAAGCAACACAGAGGACTGAGCTAGAAGTACAGGGCTGGAGTCGAACAATGTAGTTTGACTAAGAGATTATTAGCACTAAAGTACAAGAGCGAAAATAAAAATAAACAGCCAAAACTATCATGTTTCTAAGTTTCCATCCTCACCTCCTTTCTCTCTTTGAACTAGTCAGTCCCTGGCCCAATGTCATCTATCCTACAACTGGAGCTGCTTAATTATCACCCCAGCCTACATGTTCTAACCCAGAGCTAAAATCCTATTTATTTTCACTTAACTTATCTAATACTGTTACCTCAAGGTCCCCACCAGCAAATTAACTCCACAAATCCCAAACTCCCCTAAGTAATGTTTCTCAAACAGATTTTCCTTCTACCATTCCTTGTTTGTATAGAAATCCTATCCCCTCAGGCATCTTACATTCTTGAAATCAACTCTTCTCTTCCTCTTCCTCAACTTCCCACATCTGATCAGCAGTCTACCTTACCATTCCTAGTGGCACAACTGCCCCATTGTCTCTAAACGAGTCCCAGGAGCCCCCTACCAGGTCACGTCACCATTATCTCAGGGCCCTGAATTATTGCTCAGTCACTTCTCTCTCCCCATTCCAATTTAGGGGTTACACTACTGCAAGAATAATATTTCTAAGGCTGTGATTATGACCATCCACTAAAAAAGCCTCCAGCGGGTTCCCTCTGCTTACCTGAAGCAATCCGGCATATCAGGCCTAATGACTTATCTCTCTCCCACACAGCCTATGCCCCAGCCAGCCAGTAAGTGTAGCCACTCCCTAAATAAGCTGGATCTCTCCATTTTTGTTCATGGTAATATACCCATGAGATGCCCTTCCCTTCACCTCTGCGTGTTTAAAAAAAATTTTTTTAAGTTTTTATTTATTTTTTAGAGAGAGAGAGAGAGAGAGACAGAGCATGAGCAGGGGAGGGGCAGAGAGAGAGGGAGACACAGAATCCGAAGCAGTCTCCAGGCTCTGTGCTGACAGCACAGAGCCTGACGCAGGGCTCGAACTCATGGACCGTGAGATCATGACTTGAGCTGAAGTCGGATGCTTAACCGACTGAGCCACCCAGACACCCCTCACCTCTGCATGTTTAAAGACTAAGCTTAAAGGTCACCTCCCTCAGAAAGCCTTCCCTAATTCTCTCCGTGGAAAGTAACACTTCCTCCTCTCTCCTTCCCCCCTGCGCCTGTCTAGGGCTGTCATTCCTCACAGTAATTATCACGTCCTATCATTAGTGTCTTCCCTGTCTAGCCTATGCTTGAGTCTGCTCCACAACTACCACCCTAAACACACATCTGGTCCTGTCAGCACACTGCCTGTAGTAATCCCTCAGCTCTCATGAGGATATGCAAGACCTTCAGAGTGGGAGTCACCCACAGCACGTTATCCACACATCAGTCACTGCACACACTGACTCACTCTGTAGCAGGCGGTCTACATGTGTGTCTCCTCCAGGGAGAGTATCTTTGCAATCTAGCATAGCCACCCAGCAACTCTCTGCACGCCACCCTATTTTCTTTCTCTGCAGGTCTTGACATGCTTAGGTATGGTCTGTCTCCTTCCCACTGGAACGTACACTCAGGGAGAATACAGACCTTGTCTGCTTTGTTCACAGCTATATTCCCAACACCTAGAACAGTGCCTGGCACATAGCAGGTGATCAAACGCTTCACATGATTGATAAACAGATGAATGATTCTTAGTTTCTAGCCCTGTCCTGGCACACCACAGGTGCCAAATTAACGTCTGCAGAGTCAATGAATTCTGTCATGTGTAAGTTATTTTTGTATATGTTTTACAGGCTCTAACAGTTGGTGATCTTGATATCCTCTCCAGCTCCCAGCATAGTGCTTTGCACATGCTACACCCTCGATAAACTTCTACTAAATTGAATTGCTGGTTCAATAAAAGCCCAAGTAATTTATTAATTTATCTTTTCAATCTGATTTCATCTCATCTTGTCAGTAAAAGGAGTCTATTTTTTCTCATGCCACATGACGTCTTCCTCCCGGAGAAAAGGCAGCCCAGCGGGAGGTTAGGATCACCAGCTGTGCTGTCCTAGAGGTTTGGGTTCAGATCCCAGCTCTGGCACTGATCACCTACACGACGTTGAGAACACTATTTAACCTCTCCTGGCTTCAGCTTCCTCTTTGAAAGAGGATCAGGAAACGTGTCATGCAAAGCAGCCTATTTACTTCACAGCTAAATGAACGAACAGTCAGCCCTAAAATCCTTCATTACACCTTCTTTACCAGCGTTAAATTGTTCAACTCATGTTAGAACATTTTAACATATGTTGCCTGAACTTGAGTAGATCATTATTTGAAATAATAAGTATTACAACACCTGGGTGGCTCAGTCGCTTAAACGTCCAACTTCAGCTCAGGTCATGATCTCACAGTCCATCAGTTGGAGCCCCAGGTCAGGCTCTGTGCTGACAGCTCAGAGCCTGGAGCCTGCTTTGGGGTCTGTGTCTCCCCTCCCCCACTTGCACTTAGTCTCTCTCTCTCAAAAATAAAATAAAAACATTTAAAAAAATTTTTAATAGTAGGTATTAGTTCTCCATTAATTTTTCATGACCTCACAGTGTTTCAGGGTTCATCCAATGAGCACAGGTAACCTGAGCACATTACTGCCATCATTCCTAAGACTTCCCAGAGCTACAGCAAAATAATGTCCCAAGATGGCACTACCTTACACAGAAAATCAGTTCTCTTTCCTGTAACACACAGAAAACAGCACAACAATCAGGTAAGTGATGAGCGTAAGAATTGTACCCATCAAATACATTATATAATAACATGACCCTGGCTTAAGACTGGATGATTCACAAAAACTGATAATAATAGAGGGCTTAATGCTAAAGTTAGTATGTCTCAGTCAAAATGCATTCAACAGCATTCAAATCCCTGTGGGGGGACAATAATTCCATTAGAGGCAGAGAATGGTTGGCCAGGGCTCACACAGATGAATGAATGTCACTGATTCACGTATGAGGTTATGACTCAGTCACAGAGAGCAATCACTGAGATTCACAGACAGAAAACACAGTGAGTCTTATGCACAAACACTGAAAGGTCTTTTTCTAAGAGCTTTATTTAACAAGAAGCAGTGACCTGCCAGGAAAGACATTGAGCATAGAACCACCGTTTAAAAGACCAAAATCAAAAAGTTAGTTCTCTCACAAATCTTGGTATTATTGCTTAGCTCAGAAAATGTATTTGCAAAAGGAGGCACAAAAAATACATTTGCATAAGTAAATACTATCCGCACTGAAGCAGTGTGAAAATGTAAGCCTTTAACTGGCAAGTTGTAAACCAAACAAAACGCTAAAGAAAGTCAAATCCCTGTTGTTCAGGTGTAAGCAAAAACACTTGAGAATCAAAGGTCACTGGAACTTTTGTTACTAACACTTGTCACTCAACTGTTGGCTTACAGAGCTGTCTACTATTCTAAAACCATCTACATCAGGAAGAGATGAGTGCATTTTCTCAAAGGTGAGCAAGGGAAAAATACAGTGCTGATGGTCACCTGAATGGAGCTGCGACAAATGTCCTGCTTGAAGACGAACTTCAATAGCTGCAGTTACCGGTTCGGTGTATCCAAAAGAGTTCCCACAGATTAAAAGGTACAGACACAGGGGCGCCTCGGTGGCTCAGTTAAGCGTCCAACTTCAGCTCAGATCATGATCTCTCAGTTTGTGAGTTCGAGCCCTGAATCGAGCTCTGTGATGACAGCTCAGAGCCTGGAGCATGCTAAGGATTCTATGTCTCCCTCTCTCTCTCTCTCTGCCCTCTCCTGCTCATGCTCTGTCTCTCAATAATAAATAAATTTATTATATAAATAATAAATTAAAAAAAAATTTTTTAAGACACATATGTGGGTTAATTTCAATTCAGTTATTTCTGCTCAGGATCAATGCCAACTTAAGCTATTGGAGAAAGGGAATACATACAACTTCTTTGCAAAATCAGGAGGTAAAGGGGCAATCCTTAGCAAAAAAGAGGTTAAGTGCTGGTGACTAAGTCAACAAAACTACTGAATAAATAACCTTGAATAGAACTTGGCCAGACTCCTGGATACTTTCCAATGGAAGAATATGGTCCCAGTTCTGTGATCTTTCATACCAACAGAGACTTCTGCAAGACACAGAACTCAACATCTAAGAAATTTAAAGCACTTTATAATGGTTAACTCAATCCCTTATTACATTCCTTTCCAGGAAAAAACAAATTTTGCAAGACTCATTTTGCCCGTGGAGGATGAAAAGCGTCAAGATGAAGCGAATGACTTAAGAAAGTAAAATGCATCCCTCTCCCTCACGGCCAGAAACAAACGTGAAACATCCTTTCAACATGAAGGGTGACTTCATGAAAGATTTTAACAGAAACATAGCAGAACCCACACATCCACAGGAATATTAGCCTCTTCAAAGACTACATGCTGATTACAAAAATGCCCACCAATGGTCAACATATTTTAGGAACAACTCTTTTAAGGCTGCCTTATGTTTACAGCATTCTTTTGAAATTTTTAACTGTGGCAAATTTGGTTCCTTGAAAGTGGAATTGGTATCTGTAAGTGGAAGTACTTTTAGAATCATCAAGCTGGATATTTTTAATCAAAAGGTAAGTCCTTTTTTTTTTAATTTTTTTTAAGTTTACTCATTTATTTTTGAGAGAGAGCAGAGGAGAGGCAAAGAAAGAGAGAAAGAGAGAGAATCCCAAGCAGGCTCCACAGTGTCAGTGCAGTGTGCAACTCAGGGCTCGAACTCAAGAACCATAGGATCATGACCTGAGCCAAAAACAAGAGTTGGACACTTAACTGACTGAGCCACTCAGGTGCCCCAAAAGTAAGCGCTTTTATTAAACAGCCTGTAAACTTCTTCCGAAAACAATTCTTATATGTTCCAGAATTCCTTTCTAACAACAGCAGCAGAATAAGCAGGCAACCTCCCCGGATGACCCCTCTGAAAGGCACACTTCACTTATTACAGTGTCTTTGGTACTGGCAAAAGTGATTACATGCACTTAATCAGTTAGGTAACAGCTATGCCTGATTCCATTTTCTCATGTTTTTCTTTCATTCAACAAGTATTTACAGTGCACCTGTAATGTGCTAGGTACTAAGTCCTAGGGCAAAAACAGGCCCACTACTTTCCCTTATGAAGACAATTTATATAAGTACATAATTTATCACCAGTAAGCCCAATGGAATGGGGAAGTGGGGGGGGGGGAGATTCATGGTGATATAAAAGCCTGCAACAGTGAGACCCAACTAGTATAAAAAGGCTTCCCTGAGGAAACAAGGTTTGAGCAAAAGATAAACAGGACTTAACTAATTAAGCAAAGGGGACTGACAGGGAGAGATATAGACATGGTAGGGGTGAGGAGGAATGTTCGGAGTCATGAACAGCATGTGCAAAGATTCT
Source organism: Lynx canadensis (assembly GCF_007474595.2). Lineage (NCBI taxonomy): Eukaryota > Metazoa > Chordata > Mammalia > Carnivora > Felidae > Lynx > Lynx canadensis. Next base: position 76,125,161 of record NC_044306.2, read on the forward strand.
GTGGCTTTTTAAAAGAGTGTGGGCACCTTAAGAACTGAAGGAAAGACAGTGGTGCTAAAGTATTATGAGCTAATGAGTAACGGGTGTGAGACAGGCTGGCAAGGTAGTCAGGCTGGACCCCTCAGAGACAGGCACACAGAGGATCTTTATTTACCTTCAGAGTGATGAGAAGCCCCAAGCCTCCTAAAATGGGAGGGAAGGTGAGCGAGGAAAACAACTCCATGAAATCTGCATTGTTTACAAATCACTGAGGCTGGAATGAGGAGCCAAGTGGGGAGTGGATAGGGTGGAAGCAGGAAGACCAGGTAAGAAGCTACTGTAATAATCTAGAAGAAAGGGTAGAGTTAATACAGATAAGAGAAATGAAAGGGCTTGAGAGATACCAAGGATGTCAACTCAGTAAAGGATTGGATGGTATTCTCCATTTGTGGTTTACTCAAAGATCATGCTTTGGTTTTACCCAAGAGTTCCTTATTTGTTAATTATTTGCAAACCAAAAAGCATCATGCAAATGCCAGGATACTTTCTCAATCAGCTTTCTAAATCATATTTTAGCTTCTTTTAAATGAAGAAGAAAAAGTAGCAAAGAAAAAAACAAAATTTAAGAAGCATCTCATTTTATGTAAAAATATGTGCTCCTGAAAAATTATGCTACACCTGGGTAATAAAAGAATCTATTTCATAAAGAATATTACTGAGTAAATATTTCTTCCTTGCACACAAGCATACACTAAAAAATGCAGAACAGATTATCGTGATACTTTATCAAGTGAAATGTAAACCACTATCTTGATTATTTCCATAAATCACTTCTCCTTTATTGCAGGGTACATAAATTGGGTGATTTTACAACCCTTAAAAGATGGAATGGCTGAGAAATTTAATAATCACCAGCAAGTTTTATAATAAACCATTTAGTAAGCAACTAGAATGCCCAAGAGGCTTGCAAGGATTTAAATCTATTCATCCACCAACGACTTTATTCACATGGAAAAGTCATTTTTATGTCTACGTTACAACATGCCATCTCCAGTCCATACCCTCCAAAGAAACGTAGCTTTCCTATAAGCCTGAAGACAATGTCATAGATAAGAAGCTCAAAATATAGTCAGCCTTATAGGCTATACACATATACCACCACAAAAGTCTAATTTTGGCCACATGTCATTTTGTCTGACTATACAGACCAATTTGTACTACAGCTCAGAATGAACACAAAAGAAAGAACTGGGTTTTAGGAGTCTCGTATATCAAAACAAATGTACCAGCTAAATTCTAATTCAATGAGCTAAAAAAAGACAGTCTAATTTTGAGATTTTGCAACTAGAGTTTATACCAACTCTTCAAAATGCAGCTTTTACCTTGGGAAGGAAAAAAATGAATACGAAAAACACCGAGGAAAGAATTTAAAATCATGGAATGTCAATAAACTGACTTCTGAAGACTAAATGCACTTTTAAATATGCTGCTTTTGGCAACTAAAGTCACGACTCAGGCATTATTTTATCAGAGATTGTACATGTGAATTTCTGTTTTCTTTCCTTTAAAAAAAAAAAAAAAAACCCTTAACATACACAAGTATATGTAAAGTGATTTGAATAGTCTAAAACAGTATCCTGACAGTCATTATCATTTATAGCACATACACTTAAGGCTGAATTGGGCATATTGCAGTGTTTTGAGAAATAATCGTATTTCTGACATACCACAATAGCTCTGAGAAATGCTGTGCTCTACACCATCGTGTGGTTATTTTAAATGTATAACTTGAGGGGCACCTGGGTGGCTCAGTCGGTTAAGCATCTGACTTCGCCTCAGGTCATGATCTCACGATTTGTGGGTTCAAGCCTCACGTCAGGCTCTGTGCTGACAGCTTAGAGCCTGGAGCCTGCTTAGGATTCTGCGGCCCCTCTCTCTGCCCCTCCCCCGCGCGCATGCGCACTCTCGCGCTCTCTCTCTCTGTCTGAAAAATAAATATTTAAAACAATTTAAATATATAACTTGAAATCTTTCCAGCACAGGGGTGAGAAGGAGCAATCATGAAAAATTTCACTATTTGGGGGTGAGGGGGCTGGGGAGGGTTAAGGAAAAACAGAGTAAAACAGACTAGATTTCTCAAGATTTATAACACTGCAGTATTACCTAAAAGAGTAATTCATAGAAAAATATTAATTACTACAGAGCTATGTCAGGGAATGTGCTCTACATGCCAACTTGTGGGTCACTGGGACATTTTACGATCACATGAAAACACAGTTGAAAGATGGGTTCTAAAATAATGCAGAACAGATTATCTTTCATAATTTCATCTGCTTGACAAAGATGTAATGATACAATAAGTTACTCTGCCCGAGAGTCTTCACCAACAACAGTGGCACTTCTCAGTGATCACCAAGATTTTAGTACAGAAGAGAAAAAGGACTTCCCTTAGCTAAGCCTCAGGTCATCTTATAGCTTACAATTTCTGATTCCAAGTAAACAGATTTTCATTTGCCCTCTATCTCTCTTGAGAAACATAAAGAAATGTCTAAAAAGCTAGTGAAAAGTTGAAGGATGTTAGAAATCTCATACCTAATTTTCATTAGCAGGAAAAAAAATTGAGATTTGTATTTATCAGGAGTCAATGTAGCATACTGTCCAAATTCTCAGAGAAACTAAGAAATCCTGCTCTGAGAGTCAACCTTTCTCGTTTGTTTTTACCTTTCGCTACAGAAATATTCAAACACAAACAAAGTAGAGAGAACAGTACACTTAACTGCCGAGACTCATCTCAAAAATTAACAATTTATGGCCAGTCATAATTCAGCAGGTTATAATCTTTCACTTTGCTCCTTGCCTTTGCTGAGTTGTTTGAAAAGTGAAAGCAAATCTCATATACCCGTATGGAAGGTAAACAAAATAAATGGCCCCCAAAGATATATCACTTCCTAATCCCCAGAAGCTGTGAATACTACCTTATCTAGCAAAAGATGTGACTATAATTTAGGATTTTAAAAAGGAATTTACCTCATTTACATGAGGAGGCTCTAAATGCAATCACATGTGTTCTCATTAGAGGCAGAAGGAGATTAGATACAGATGTACACAAAAAGATGACAGGAGATTAAGCAGAGAGATGCCGCCACAAGCCAAGGACAGCTAGCAGAAGCTGGAAGACACAGGAAGTCTCCTCTAGAAACCTCACAGGGGAACATGGCCTGCCAACACCTTGAGTTTAGAATTCTGACCTCCACAATTATGAGAGAATAAATTCCTGTTGTTTAATCCACCTAGTCAGTGGTAATTTGTTAAGGCAGTCAAAGGAAACTAACACAATACTATATAATCTGAAAAAAAATGTAGTATGCATCCTTAAAATAATTTTTAAATTATTTTTAAAATAATACCACTATTGGGTCACCTGGGTGGCTCAGTCGGTTGAGCAACCAACCCAATTTCAGCTCAGATCACGATCTCATGCTTCGCGGGTTCAAGTCCCACATCAGGCTCTGTGCTGACAGCAGGGAGCCTGCTTGGGATTCTCTCTCTCTCTCTCCCCACTCACTGTCAAAAATAAACCTTTAAAAAAAAAAGGTCTACACATGTTTAAAAAATAATAGCAATAATTCCACTATTATTCCTCTAAATCCTTTAATTTATCCACTGTCTGGAGTTTAAATTGTCCAGATTATCTAACTTTGTATAATTTATAGCTTTGTAATTAATTTATCCAAATCAAGATCCAAACATAATGGACACGTATCTCAAGTCCCCTAATGATAGCTTCTCTTCCCTCTGTTTTCCTTGTCATTTATTTAATCACACTAATGGAGTAATCTGTCCTACAGGAACTTCTACATTCTGGATTTGGCTGGTTACCTCTCCGTGGTATTGTTTAACATCGTCCTCTTTTTCCTGTGCTTCTTATAAACTAGTAGTTAGGCATAAAAGTTTGATCTGAATTACATGACATTTTCTTTTAACAAGAAACCTCACAGACAACGTTGTATACTTCCTATCCCATCAAATTAGGAGGCCTGTAGTATCTACTTCTTTCTCTTTTTGTAACATTAAGATTGATCAGTGGGTTCAGGGATTATTAGCCTAATCCATCAATTATAAAGTCTGCCATCAGCCTCTGACCCCTAGTCACTGGTGACCATTCCTAATATCTATTATTTCATCGGGGTAACAACATGGTTATATTTTCTTTGTATCATTCCTTCCACATTTGTTAGCTAGAATTCTTCTAAAAACAAGATTTTTTCCAAACTATTTCTTTACTCTGAAATACAGCTGTTTGGCTTTTTGTTTTTAAACAGGAAAGGTACTATAAATGCTTGATAACATCTAATTTTTAAGGGAATGCCAGGATGAACACAACAAAGAGACTACAAAGACCACCTTGTCTATATTCAATGAGTGTAACTTTCCAACTGCATTCAAGTTAGTTCTCAAATTACCAATTCAAATACTTGGTCTACAATATAAAACCTATTTTTATTTTTTTTTTTTTAAATTTTTTTTTTCAACGTTTTTTATTTATTTTTGGGACAGAGCGAGACAGAGCATGAACGGGGGAGGGGCAGAGAGAGAGGGAGACACAGAATCGGAAACAGGCTCCAGGCTCCGGGCCATCAGCCCAGAGCCCGATGCGGGGCTCGAACCCACGGACCGTGAGATCATGACCTGGCTGAAGTCGGACGCTTAACCGACTGCGCCACCCAGGCGCCCCTATAAAACCTATTTTTAAATAAAAGCCAGGATTGGGGCAACTGGGTGGCTCAGTCAGTTGAGCATCCGGCTCTTCCTGATTTCTGCTCAGATCATAATCCCAAAGTCATGAGATCAAGCCCTATGTCAGGCTCCACGCTGAGCCTAGAGCCTGGTTAAGATTCTCTCTCTCCCTCTGTGCCTTCTCTCTCTCTCTCTCTCTCTCTCTCTCTCTCTCTCTCTAAAAAAATAAATAAAAGCCAGAATCCAACACAACATGTCAATTTGATGTCAGTTCTTGGGATTTATGCCCTATCAGATCATTCTAAACTCCTCAACTAACCACTCCAAACCATTCAGTCTGGGTCTACTGGATCCTATTTCACTAATACAAACCACCTTCTCATTCTACACTGTGCCTTTGGTTTAGTGTTCTTCACATCTGCCTCTCTCTTTGCAAACTACTAAAGCTGGCCTTTTCCCCTCCAGGAGTCAAAACACCTCCTGCTCGTGCTGTCCAACACGGCTCCTCTCTTCTGAGAAAAGCACAATCCTTCTTTTAGGAAACTGTTCCTCTTCTTCACCCCAAATAGGTATTTCTAAATGGGGCTGCCAATAACCAGACAATCGGTGCCACTGCCCATAAGGACAAAGATGTCACCCAAAAGAGGTCAACCAGAGCCATTCCTAGGATTCAGAGATTTGGACTAAGGAAAGAAGGTCAAGCCCCCTCTGAGTGATTTTTGGCTTGCTGGCAGCCATGCCCCAGCCACGTGGAAGCAAATGACCTAGAGAGAAGGAGAGACAAGAGACAGAGAGTCTTGGGGCGCCTGGGTGGCCCAGTGGGTTAAGCGTCTGACTTCAGCTCAGGTCATGATCTCAAGGCTTGTGAGTCAGAGCCCCGCATTGGGCTCTGTGCTGACAGCTCAGAGCCTAGAGCCTGCTTTGGATTTTGTGTCTCCTTCTCTTCCTGCCCCTTCCCCGCTCACACTCGGTCTCTCTCTCTCCCAAAAATAAACATTAAAAAAAAGAGAGAGAGAAAGAGACAGTTTTGGTGATACAGGAGTTTTTGGTTTGGGCTTCCCTCACACTCACCTCACCTGTCCTATATTTTGGCCATGCGAGCCAGTAAGTTCTCCTTCTGTACAGTTTAATTTCTATAATTTATGAACAAAGAAATCCTAATATGATCCCTACCATGATTCTTGAAGACTTTGACCACAGTCACCTCTATCTTCATTTGTCGTACCTACTTTCATCACATACTATCCTAATAATTTTATGTGTCAATTACATATCTGTTGCCACATATATTTTCCAGACATATATTTTACACACTTCTTGACCTCCCGCAAATAGTCCCTAGAATGGGGCTAATAGACCTGAGTATATAAATAACGATTGCCGTGCACTGATTTTTACTTCCATGTTAAGCACTTCACATCTGTTATTTTATTTAACACTCACAGAAATAAGAGCATTATTATCTCCACTTGATGATGAGGAAGCTAAGATTCATCCAAGGAAAGTAACTTGTCCAAAGTCACACATTTACAAATGGCAGGGTAGGGACTTGAACCCGATGTGTATTTAAACTGCCATCCTGGTTCCCACAATATAAATCCTTGCTACTTAACTTACCAGAAAGTATAAATGATCAGAGACTTCCATGTAACCCCTGAGTTTCCACTAACCTCAAAGTGTATTTTCCTCCATCATTAAAAATAACATTAATGTACTGATGTATAAATAAATGAACTATATGAAAATAAGTATCTTGAAAAAGTTATAATACAATTTCACCAAGATTGCTACTGGCAGCCTGAAGACTAAATGCTGGCATTTCTCTTAAAGTAATAGGTAAAAGGAATGAATATTTAAGACTACTCTGTCAGAACAAGTTGTATACAACTCCCCTGGCAGTGATATTTCAAAACAGCAAAAAGAGATTTGTGAGCACCTGTCAACATGTGACACGCCTACAGCTCTCCAATTGCTCAGAGGAATATTCCTGTGTCATCATTAGACACTAATAGTTATCGAGCGCTCCCATGGCTTGGAGGCAGGAACAGAAGGCCTTTAGGAAGAAAATGGTTTCATCTTCACAGCTAAAAAGGAGAGAGGCCAGGACAGTAAAAGCAACTTACTGGTGGAGAATCTAATCACCACCAGTTCTCACCTCTACAGTATCTGCATCCTTTGGGCCAACTTTCTCAATTTCATGCTTGTGCCTCCAATTCCTGCTAGCCAAGTCCACGTGTAGCTCTTGCTAGCAAATGAACTTTGAGGCAATAGTTTTTCGGCATCCAGCCAAGTAGCTTCCATTGAAAAGAGTCCCATAAATGTATATTGACGGTTGTCTGTTTCTTTTTTTTTTTTTTACCCTTTCTCATTTTTATCACAACAAAGTGTTTATCACTTTCTCATTTTTATCACTTTCCTTGAGGACCTGACACCATATAGGCACAGTTCTGGGGAACAGAATGATTGTTCCTAAAAGGCCAGAGGACACTGAAGAGGCACATGTAATTTTGGAACAACACAGTCAAGGGGAGGTATGCCCAGCACATACTGAAGAATGCATCCCCTGGTGAGACAAGACATACTGTCTCACTTGCTGACTTGCATACTTTGGTAAAAGTCCCTAAAGAATGGAAAGCTGTCACAGGCTTAAGAATATCTGAAATGAGATCATATAGATGAAAGTGCTTTGTAAACCATGAACAGCCAAGGGACTATAAACTTCTGTTGTGATATGGCTATTATTACAAATGCACAGATCTGGGGAACAGGTAGTTATATGGTTTGAAAGAACTAACCTGGTCTGGATAGAAGTGATCTTTAGTAACCATTCTCTTTCAGAGAATACAAAAGAATACAAAAGAAAAGCTAAGCAACAAATGGTAGGGAGTGAAGACCTCCAAGTTAGCAAACTCCCACTCAGTTCAACAAATTCTTACTGAATGTCAAGCACGAGTCTGTGTCTTGGGATATACAGCCAAAGACAGCCAATACTAATATGGCCAAAGATTGCTGTCCTTTTTGGAGCTCTATATTCTTACTAAGGGAGAGAGTCAATAAACAGTACACATAATAAATAAGTAAATTATAATATGTTAGAAGATAAATGCAGAAGAGCAGGGTAAGGAAGATGGAAAGTAGAAAGTGTTTCCAGTATTTTGAGCTTAAAAGATGAGCAGACCGTCAGTGCAGCATGTGACTCTTGATCTCAGGATCGTGAGTTCAAGCCCCATGTTGGATGTGGAGATTACTTAAAAAATAAATAAATAAAATCTTTAAAAAAAAAAAAAGATGAGCTGAAGAACAGAGCAGAATGAGGTCAGATTTCCAATGGTGTTCCTCAAAAACTACGTTCGGTTGTGGGAAAATGAGGAAAATCATACTCTGCTTGAATAAAATTTGCATAAAATTTGACAAATCTAAATTCCTTAGGAACATATAGCTCATTTTATTATTTCTTTTCCTTCACCCTTGTTCAAAATTATTGACAAAAATGTGCTATATAGCGTATTTACAGAAGAAGATACAAAAAGACTTAGCCAGAAGCAGAGCAAAGGGAATTACGAGAGACACGAGCAAAGCAGATGACAGTAAAAGTAAACCAGGCAAACCAGTGCCTCAGGAATGGGCTCATTTCAACAAGACTTTAGGACTCAATTTTTTTCTCAGGCAAAGTTGGATCTAGTTCAAGGATGATATATAGGTTTCATTTCTGGTAACAACCCCAAACAACTTGCAGAGTCTCCCTGGAGCATGGCATTGATAAAGACTTTGGGGTCTTGTGGCAAATGAATTAGACATTTCTTATTGGGTTCAATACGGAGGGTGGGCAAGGAAGCATGATTTGCCTTCCCTTCCCTAGGTAGATCTTGGTGCTTTAAAAAAAAAAAAAATCAGTAGACATTCTCTGGCCACCTACTAAGTAAAAGTTAACATCAAGAACAATGGAGGATTTGGAAGGATAGGGCTGGAATTCCTAAAGGATTCTTAAATTCCTAAAGGAATTTATAATCTAGTTGGGAAGAAGGTCAAATGTATACAAGATGACACTGCAAGGCATCAAATGACTCAGCTTGTAAAATTTCAGTCCAGAGATTCACATGCCAAGAAACTGCTACAGCAAAAGATAGCCAAGAAAGACTTAGTGGAGGACACAAGCTCTGAACTGGGCTTTGAAGAATGTGCATCACTGAAATAACTAGAAAAAGGAAGGGTTACTCCCAGCAGAGTTGGATGAAAAGGCATAGGTAGCATCTGCTCCAGAATGAGAACAGACCAGCATGGCAACCAGATCATAGATGGATGCCTTGTGTATCACTCAGGATTCTCCAGAGAAACAGAACCAATAGAAGATTTTACACACACACACACACACCACAGACAGAGAGAGAGATTTATTATAAGGAATTGGCTCAAGCAATTATGAAGGCTGAAAAGTCCCACAGTCTACAGTTAGCAAGTCAGAGAAGTAGGAGAGCCAATAATACAGTTCAAGTTTCAGTCTAAAGGTAGAGATGGATGGCCTAGATTAAAAACAGTCAGGCAAAGAGTGTGAATTTTTCTTTATTCAGCTTTTTGTCCAATTCAGGTCTTCAACAGATTGAATGAGGCCCACCCACAACAAAAGCAATCTGCTTTACTCAGTCTAACAATTCAAATGTTAAATCTCATCCAAAAATACTCTCACAGACATACACAGAATACTGTTTAACTAAATATCTGGACATCCTGTGGCCCAGTCAAGTTGGCACATAAATTTATCACCCCACTTTGAGTTGAGTCATTACCAGTAGGAAACAAGGACCATGATCAGTGACACGGGCAAAGATACACTTTATAAAATCAGACTGACTTTAGCATGAAAATGGATTAGAGAAAGAAAAACCAGAAACAGAAACAAGATTTAAAAATATAATTGTGGACACCTGGGTGGCTCAGTTAAGTATCCAACTCTTGATTTCAGCTCAGGTCAGGATCTCATGGTTCATGGATTCTAGCCCTGCATACAGGCTCTGCATGGAACCTGCTTGGGATTCTCTCTCTCCCCTCCCTGCCACTTCCCTGCTCAGACACTCTCTCGCGTGCACACTCTCATGTTATTTTTAAAATAAACATTTAAAAAATATATTATAATTGACCATGTGACAGTAAGAAGTAGATAGATCATCAACAAACAACAAACATGTATAGGGTTCTATTTGATATAAGGTACTCTGCTAGGTGATTAAGATGCACTTACTCATAAGTGCTACCCTATAGTTTAATTTGATATCTGGATCCAAATGTAGACCTGTCCAGCAGGAATTGGAGAAGCAAGCCTAAGATTCCAAAGGTCAGCAAGAGGATGCAGATTTATAAATTATCCACATGGGGAAGAGAGCCAAGTTGAGAGTTTGCCCCTGACATGCCTATACGGAGAAGCTCAGAGGACAGCAGGTTGAGTCAGTCAGGCTCGAGTCAGGAAGCCTAATCAGACCTACTCGTTTTGTGATTCACTGTGAAGGAATGACCACTCCTCAGTGACAGACTAACTCTAAAACATGTTCAAAAGGTAGGATTACTTTAAGGGGAAAAGAACGGGAGGCAGCAACACAAGCAGACCCCACACACCCAAACTCAAGTTGCAAGTGGGTTCTTCTGTAGCAACTCCGGTGTCTGCTTTTCAAATAGGACATGCAAGGTCTTAAACAGTAACACATTGGAGAAGTACCAGGAGGAAATGCAGAGAAGGTGAAACTTAATCAAGCTGATAAGAAATTTGCATTAACCATTAAGCATTTAATACAACTCAGGTAAATAGTGTTTCCTGAAGCAAATCAAGGGCAACAACAGTCCCACTGTCAGATTTTTCACACGCATTTAAATGACTACATCTTGCTTAAAATAAGCAAAATGTCAACATTTTGAATATATACACAAATAGGAGAGATTTTAAATACTCAAAAAAACTGACTTCATGTTACAGAATAGATAATAATCAAGAATACATTAGACAGGTTGCATCTTCCCAAAAAGATCAAAATAAGAGCATATGCCAACTATAAAGTACCCCCATGTCTTAAGAAATAGTTTTATTAAAAAACTTTTTCATATAAGAGCACCTGGGTGGCTCAGTCAGTTAAGTGTCCAACTCTTGATTTCCACTCAGGTCATGATCTCACGGTCCATGAGGTCAAGCCCCATGGCAGGTTCTGCACTGTCAGTGCTTGGGATCCTCTCTCTTCCTCACTCTCTGCCCCTCCCCTGCTTGCTCGCTCTCTCTCTCTTTCTCAAAAATACATAAATAAACTTGAAGAAAAAAGAAAATGTTTCATATAAAAAAATGTCAAGAAACATTTCCCCTAATAAAACAAAGATGGACAGACATCATCTTCATGTTGAAGATGCACCAAATATTCACGCTAACAGAGCTACTTAAGACACTGTTAAAATACACTTACACATCAATACATGCATGTATACATATGTGTGTACACACATTTATTATGTTTTCTATACTCGTTTTGATATATTACAAAGAAAATACTAAAATGAATGAATCCCAAGTACAAGTTCCATGAACACAAACCAAACAGAAGACACTCATTTTGAGGCATGAAATCTAATCCTCTAATCTAATAGCTATGAACAAAGCTTGAACTCAGTGAAACTATTAATCGACTCTCTCGGATAGTCAATAAACACTTTGCCACAGGAATCCCTGAGATGTGCTTGCTTCAATGACCCTGAGTCATGAAATTTATCAAAGTAACATTTATCACATTTATCAAAGTATCATTTTTCACATTTTTCACACACAGAAAAGTGAAATCCATTCCTGGCACTTTCTATAAACCTAAAGGTCTTAAAATTAACCCATTACCAGTATTTCATTAGAAGTAAACTTTAACAATATAAGAAGAGCTAAGATACACTCATTCTGTGTTCTGCACCACCTAGTGGATTCGCTGAACTCCTTAAAGGCATGTCCTAGAATAACGTTCTTCGGAAAATGTTTGGGGAAAAAAAAAAAAAAAAAAAACTATGCTCCATTAAAACTAATTAGCAGCTCGTCCAACAACTGCAGAGTATTTTTATAGCTGTTATCAATTACTATCTTCTCTTGGGGAAAACATTTAAACCTAAAGGAACTTGCAATGTGAGCAAATGAGGCAAGACCCACCTAAAAGCTCAGAGCCTTTGCTACTATGACCTCCTATTTCAGTGTCTGATCACATATGAATCATTTCTATCTTCAGTCTTACACATTAAGAAAAAAGGTGTTAACATAATTTTACATGGAGGGACACTATTACAGGAAGTATAAATTAGAGAAATTTAATATTTTCATGTCTTTGACTTTCACAAAACTTCGCTATAGAAAACATTCACACAAGTGTACTTTAGGGGATATTCTCTAAAATGCTGTTCTTAATATAGAAAAATGGGAAACCACCCAAATTTCCAACAATAGGAAACAGTTTAAATAACCTGTGATGTGCTATTACACAGCCGAAATGCTCTGTATGTAGGGGCATGGAAATACTTTTAAGTTATATATATTAAGCTAAAATAAAAACCAAGTTGAAAGTTGTTTAGTATTACCCATGTACTCGGTAACAACCACAATAATATTTTAATATGGAGATAAGTTTGGAGGAAAAACATGTACCTATTTATAGCAGTTTCTCCAGAACATTAGATTACAGTGCACTTCAAATTTAAACATGACATATTTCCATAATATTTGATTGTTGAATAATATGTATTATGTGCATAATCAGAAAGAATAAAGTTTTATTTTAAGTTAGTGATATACTTCAAAGGGAAGTAGGAGAAAAACTTAGGATAAAGAGAAAACATAGATGTTGAAAACTTTTCTAGGGGCGCCTGGGTGGCTCAGTTGAGCGACCAACTCTTGATTTCAACTCAGGTCATGACCCCAGGATTGTGAGATGGAGCCCCACATCAGGTTCCACAGTAAACATGGAGCCTGCTTGAGATTCTCTCTCTCTCTCCCTTTTGCCCCTCTCCCCCGTCTGTGCGTGCCCTCTCTAAAAAACAAACAATGCCAAAAAAACAAAAAACAAAACAAAACAAAACCACTTTTCTATAATTGCTCTAAAATAACATCTGTCTAGGGGCGCCTGGGTGGCGCAGTCGGTTAAGCGTCCGACTTCAGCCAGGTCACGATCTCGCGGTCCGTGAGTTCGAGCCCCGAGTCAGGCTCTGGGCTGATGGCTCGGAGCCTGGAGCCTGTTTCCGATTCTGTGTCTCCCTCTCTCTCTGCCCCTCCCCCGTTCATGCTCTGTCTCTCTCTGTCCCCAAAAAAATAAATAAACGTTGAAAAAAAAATTTTTTTTTAAATAATATCTGTCTCTACCTCCCTTTTAGAAAAGTCATATCCTTCTCAGAACTTCAAATTTAAGCCACACACACACACACTGGAAACACCTCCTGAGCTAGCATCTCCTGTTAGTCACAGCTTCTCAGGATAGAAGTTGAGCCCAAATTCCAGTATTTATCAAATTCAACTGAGCAATGCTGTCACTTCCTAAACAGTTGCAGACAAACTGCATTCAGTGTCTCTAATTCTAACTACAAGTTAATACAGAATTCACAAGAAAAGGTACAGAGTCTGCAGACTCTAAAGATATTTGAAGCTTTTTCATAATGGAAATATGAGGGGTTAAGAGATAACTACTCTTGAATCCACAGTTCCATAACCTATTTAAACACTGCAAAAAAAAACTAGATCAAAGTGGAAAAGAGAATTGCCTAGAAAGGTAATTGTGGAGAAATAAACATGGGGAAATGTTCCACTGCCTTGGGGAGGGTATGAACTTGTGCTAGGAGAGGTTTGTCTCTACAGTCATGGGACCCTGACAAACATTTAAACTCCCATACCTCAATCTGCTCACCTGCAAAATGAAAAAACTGGCCATAAAGAGTCGCTATAGTCCTTTCAGTTCTAAAATTCTGAAAACAGACCGCTATGCTATTCTCGCCAAAGGATTTTTTTTAATAATATACCTGTACACATCATAGCATATACGATACAAAGTTGTAAAGTAACATAGCCAAAAACAGCAGACTCCTGTGTGTCTCTTCTCCACCCCTGAATTCCATTCCCCAGAAGAAGCTCCTTCAACTCTGCAAGATATTTCTTCTGGTAATTAATTCCACATTTGTAAATCACACATTTAAATTAGAATTTCCCAGGTTTTTTTTTTTTTTTTTCAGTTTTAGACATTATAAAAAGTTCTTTTCTCAATCTATTGGGGCATTTATTCACCCACCCCACTTCCCCAGGTATAGCCACACTGTTGAGATGCAAACAATATAAAAATTACATACACATATATGTGTGTACATATTTACATATCATCCTGTCCCTAGTGAGGTCACATTTTGGTTAATAAATAAGCTTTCATTTCACATCCAAACACTTCACAAAATGTAGCAGGCAAAAAATTAAAAGCTTGGCCTCTGTATTAAAAATCCTGGATTCGGGTTTGAGTCCACGATGTATAGCAGCAGAGTGTGAAAATGTGCTAAGGAAACCTAACTCAAAACTGGAGTTGGGAACCCTCAAAGAGAAGTCTCTGAGACGCATACCACTTGTGGTCACAGCTTGCGTAGTCCAGGAAAAAAGAAGAAAGGTTTCCTCTCAGCCCAGCAACAGCAAGCTGCCCTCGCCTACAGCCAATGAGAAGCCACCACCACTTAGAACTCTCATTTTCCTCCAATAAACTTTTGTTCAAAACAAATCTCTCTAAACTTCCTCCTTACCTCTATAAAGAAACACTCTCCTTTGTTTGCCTATGGTACCCCATAGTTTGTCCCAACTGTAATTTTTCCACTTTCCCAAATAAGCTCAATTTTTGCTGGCTGAACAGTTTACCTTTTTTCTTTTAAAAGGTTGACATTTCTATGACCTTCAACAAAGCAAGAAAGAATATCCAATGGAAAAAAGACAGTCTCTTCAACAAATGGTGCTGGGAAAACTGGATAGAAACATGCAGAAGAATAAAACTGGACCACTTTCTTACACCATATACAAAAATAAATTCAAAATGGATGAAAGACCTAAAATGAGACAGGAAACCATCCAAATCCTAGAAGAGAACACAGGCAGCAACCTCTTTGACCTTGGCCAGAGCAACTTCTTACCAGACATGTTGCCAGAGGCAAGGGACACAAAAGTAAACAAGAACTACTGCAACTTTATCAAGATAAAAAGGTTCTGCACAATGAAGGAATAATCAGCAAAACTAAAAGGCCGCCTACAGAATGGGAGAAGATATTTGCAAATGACATATCTGATAAAGAGTTAGTATCCAAAAGCTATAAAGAACTTAGCAAACTCAACACCCAAAAAACAAACAACCCAGTTAAGAAATGGGCAGAAGACAAGAATAGACACTTTTCTGAAGAAGACATCCAGATGGCTAACAGACACATGAAAAGATGCTCGACATTACTCAGCATTAGGGAAATACAAATCAAAACCACGAGGAGATACCATCTCACACCTGTCAGAATAGCTAAAATTAACAACACAAGCAACAACAGGTGTCGGCAAGCCCAAAATCAAACATCAATTGCGAGGTTTTCTTGGACTGGCAGGTTATTGTAGCAACTGGATCCCAAACTTTCCCCTTATGGCCCAAGATTTATACACTTTGTTAAAAACTACTAAATCTGAATCTAACATCTGAAAGATTCAGATAACATGACTTTTCAAATCTTAAAGTTAAAAAAACAAAAGAACAAAAAACACCTGTCCTTGGACACCCCAATTGTCAACTCCCTTTCTGTATAAGAAAAAAGAAGGGAATGCCCCTGAAGCACTCACCCGAAAGCATGGAGACTGCCATTGATCCATTGGATATTACAGCCAACAACTAGATCCTGTAGCCTGTGGATACCCCATGCCTCACACTTATGTCTTCTACTGCCCTCTTACAAAGACCACTAAGGAAATAGTCATAGGATCTCCTTTAACCATCTTTGTGCCACATGCAGTTTGAAGTTCTTTTTTTAATTTTTTTTTTTTTTTCAACGTTTATTTATTTTTGGGACAGAGAGAGACAGAGCATGAACGGGGGAGGGGCAGAGAGAGAGGGAGACACAGAATCGGAAACAGGCTCCAGGCTCCGAGCCATCAGCCCAGAGCCCGACGCGGGGCTCGAACCCACGGACCGCGAGATCGTGACCTGGCTGAAGTCGGACGCTTAACCGACTGCGCCACCCAGGCGCCCCTGAAGTTCTTAACTCTCATCATAGCATCTTTCAGTAGGCTGTCTCACTTAATAAGTCACTGTAATAATTCATCACTGTAATAAATCACTGTAAAAACCTTAGCCCTGCTACTATTTTTCCCCTCCTACTCTGACGAAACCCCCCATAACTGCTCAATACCAACAGATCACCCTCTGACTCCCTGTGATGACTTATAGAAAACTCTTTGAGTAACACTGACTACTCATGGTTCACTGATGGTTCTTATGTGCAAAATGAAGATGGTAAATATCACGCTGAGTATGCAATATCAACTCCTTTTGAAGGAACTAAAGCAGCACCTTTAACTTTGGCTACTTTGGCCCAACAAACCAAACCATACACACTGGGGCCTGTATCCTAATCAATGGCAAAACTGCCAACGTTTACACAGAGAGTAGATATACCTTTGGAGTGGCTCATGACTTTGAAATGTTATGGCAACAATGTGGCTTCCTTCAGAGACAAAATTAAAAGCAGACTTTTTTTCCAGAAATTATTGGATGCTATACTATTATCTGCTGCTTTGGCTATTACTAAGATTCTAGAACATTCTAAGCTTGACTTTTGGAAAGCTAAAGGAAATCACCTTGCTGACATTTCTGCAAAATAGACTGCCCTCCAAAGTTCCAAAGTCAAACTTCTGTCGTGGTCCAAAGGAACTCATCTCCAGATGATAATGTGGAGAAACTGACTAGATACACCCAATGATCAGCACTAGAAAGGAAAAAACAGTATTGGCAATTGGATGGTTGCTGGTATAAGAAGAGAAACCTCTGGTTTGGGTCAAATAAAAAAATAGTCCTACCAGAAATTCTAAAACTCCCACTACTGACAACTGTACATGCATTAAACTATCAGTTGATACATAAAATGAGATGTTTAGGAACCAATACCGGTAGGGAAATATTAACAAGGCTTCAGAAAGTGCCTACTTTACTCGTCACACCTGCCCAAAATAAAATCCAGGGCAACCCGTCTGCACAGTTCCTGGGCACTTTAAATTGCCTAATGGACCATTCAAGGTTTGGCAAATGGATTTATTCAGCTACTTCCATCTTACGGATATAAATATGTTTTGGTAATAATTTGCATGTTTTCCCACTGGGTCAAGCCTTTCCAGGTAGACAAGCTACTGCCTCTTCAGAAGCTAAAATCCTATTGGAAAAGCATCTATACACAGGGAATCCCTCTTGAGCTTCACAGCTACCAGGGAACCCATTTTTACTCATCAAGTATTATGGCAAGTCTGTGCTGTTTGGCCAGTTCTACAGCGTTTTCACTGTAGTTATCATCCTCACTCCTCAGGACTAGTCAAGTGAACCAAAGGCATCATCAAAACCCAACTGGCAAAATTTGTGAAACTCTCCAAATGCCTTGGTGGTTGGTTGGTTCTTCTAAATCTCAGATCCACCCCCTTTGGAGCTCATAAACTCTCATCCTTTGAGTTATTTACTGGGTTCCCTGTAAATCTAGCTTCCACGTCTTTTTACCTGCACCTAATAAAAGGAGATACAGTTCAATATTGCGAATGTCTAATTACATCTCTTGAAAATAATCATGCTCAAGTAGAGCAATCTTTTCACAGTGTGTTCCCAGGAGATGAAGACCCAAACATCACACCCTGCAACCTTGGCATTTTGTTTATTGGAAAAGATATCTCCAATAAGACTCTCTTCAACCACACTAGAAAAAGGTGTTTATCAAGTGTTACTGACTAATCCCTGTGCAGCCAAAATCCAAGGAGTAGACTCCTAGATCCATGTGTTCCATGTAAAGAAAACTCTAAAACCTGACTGGACTTGTACACCAAATGGTGGCCTCAAATTAAAGATTTCCAGGAACTGAAGCAGACAACAGCTGGAGCAGACAGCTTTCCCCAAGATGATGGCATCAGGCCAATACTCTTTCTGCTTTTTCTTATCCGTTTTCTCCTTCTCTATCCTGGAGGGACAACACCCTCCTTCACGTTTCCCAATCCCTCACAAAAGGGGGAAACCTTCCTGATAGTTCAGATTCTGTTGAACAAACCCTGTCATCAAAACCCCAATCTGTCCAGGACAGCCATGACCTTGTAGTCTTCCTCACAGCAACCTTCTCCTTCATCTCCACTACAACCACTAACTATACCTGCACCTCTACGGATATTTGTCACTAAGTCAAATTTCTACAACCACGTTTTCCTTGGTTTGATCTCTCCCCTGCCATAACTCTCAATGCAACTAATCATACCAATTCCACCCATACAGTTTCCCATTCCCACTACTACCTTAGGTCTGCTTGCCCTAGCCAAACAACCTCCTCTCTATATGGCCTTTGAGAGCAAAGTCCACAGAACAATATGGTTTCTCCCTACTTGTTCCTCAAACACCATTGACCCTTAGCTTGAAAGGACCAACTGAAAAATCCCAATTAAGAGCCCTATTAATAATCAAACCCTAGCAGGAATCTTATATGCACCACCTGGTTTTATCTTTGTGGCAACCCAGCCTCTCAGTGGGCCTATGAATGTTTAGACAGCTGGTGGGTTGGAGGCCCATGCTTGCTAGAATAACTGTCTCTGTGAACATCCACAATAAATCTGAAGCCTTCCTGTGGTCTTCCTCCCTAAACCTTCAACTCTGCATTCACCAGGAACTCCCCAGAGGTATACAGGACTCTGGATGCCTCTATTGTAGGTATTCACACCAATGAAGAAATTATTAGAAATCTCTCTCTGGAGTTGGGAAAACTTGCCAATTCCTCTGTTAAGACAATAGCAGTCCAACCACAATTATTTGACTCATTGGTTAAAGTAGTTTTGGACCATCACATCGTCCTTGATTACCCACTTGCTAAATACAGAGGTATTTGTGTGATAGCAAGCAACTAACACACATGAATAAATTCTTCCAAAGAACCAGAAACCCAAATACATAAAATTAGGGAACAAGTATATTGCTACAACAAATTCCACCTGATGATCCGTGATCCTTTGATCTCTTTGGCTAGTTACCTTCAGGTTTAGGCTCCTGGTTTAGGACTATTACACAAACTGGAGTCATTATTCTGCTCATCTTATTTTATATAATCATTTTCAAACTTTGTACCTGGTGCCTGTCAAACCTTTGGGTAGAAATAACATACCCAATAAGGTGATGCTGGCTCAATACATCAAGATGATCTCCAATGCTTACAACCTAAGATATAGACTTTAGATGGGAAACGCCTGAGAGTTCTCTCTTCTACTCACCCTTGTTACTCAAATGTGGCCTCAACAGTTTCCAATCTGGGCCCTTTTCCTTGACATGGGACAGGACCCTAGGAAAGGTTCTTCCTCACATCAAGAAATAAAAATGTTTCTAATAAGAACAGATGACCCAACTCTTGATCAGTGATGCTCTTAAAGAAATATTTTGATCACAATGGGGAAATGTAAAAATGTGTTAAGGAAACCAGATTCAAAATTGGAGTTGGGAAGCCAAAAAGGGAGGGCTCTGATACACGTACCACTCATAGTCACAGCTTGCACAATCCAGAAGAAAAATTTCCTCTCAGCCCAGCAACAGCAAGCTGCCCTCACCTGCAGCCAATGAGAAGCCACTACCGCTTGGAAATCTCATTTTTCTTCCAAAGAACTCTTGTTCAAAAGCCCTCCCAACTTGCTCCTTTTCTCTATAAAAGGATACTCTCCTCCTTTATTCTCCCAACCTGCCTATAGTCCACCATCAATTGCCTGTCCTGAATTGCAGTTCCTCTGTTACCCTGAATAAATTTGGCTGAACTGCTTACCTTTTCCTTTTAAAAGGCTGATAGAAGTATATACCTAGAAGTTCCTTATTTTCTCTGAATCTTAACTGTTTCCCTCCTATATAATCTAAATATAATAGTACCCACTACAAAATGGTTAAATCACAAAGCACAAATATGGTACATGTCAAAGTACTTTGCTAATTATAAAGCTAATCATAAAACATACAGAAATGTTACTTTGTGCTCTTGCCTTTACTAAGAGACCAGATCCCTATAAATGAAATCCCTGACATTATTGGTCACTCTTGAGCACGGTTCCTCTACTTAGGCTGAGTTAGAAGTCACTGAAAATAAGAGTGAAATAGATATCAATTGTGTTCCAAGGCCAGAATCTGAGTGTCCAGTTCTTCAAAGGGCTCACGTGTACACAGAATATAAAATAAATACCTAAGCATGGATTTGAGAAGGCAATTTAGTTTTCTATTCACCTGGAGAGGAAGCTTCCTTACCAAAATTTTATTTTAAGTAATATGAGAACAAAATTTCAAAAGTCACCCCTCAGGCAACTCTTGTTTCTAATATGTACCTCTCTATTTTGAAATAATTTGTTTGTACATTTGCTTTTTGACTTGTAGACATTATCTATTGGCTTCCTATTATGATAGAATGAACTTCGTAGAGAAAGCGTTCTGAGCCAAACTTGAGATATTATGATGCAGAACTGTCCAGTGATGCATTACTCCGAACCACCCTTTCATTTCTAGTCTTCAAAGGCCTACATTAAAAGCAATACAACCTAGAGTGTCTCTGTTTAGAGACAATAAGGAAGCTAGCTGGGCCTAAAGTATTAGACCACTCTAAACCTCTCTCTGAATCTAGTTCAGGGATGCTCGGTTTCTTTTGCCCTTTTCACCCACCCCACACGGTTTAGTCCTGTTCCTAAAGCTATAGGACAAATGAAAAAGGAGACCCCAAACAGTTTCAGGACAAGCGTGGGCATAATTCTTATGAGTTCTATGGAAAGGGATTAACTGGAGCTAAAAGAAACCAGCTTTTAATTACCTGAAAAGTTATCTAAAGCCCACAAGATGCAGCATTAAAATTTATGGACTGAATCTCCTGCATTACATCTGTCCAAAGGAGACCACTAATGTTCTCCAAATGTAGACTTCGGCTGGGGTACGCTAGGTTTGAGGCAGGGACAACATCGGGTCCAGTGCCAGGTTTACAAGTAAACTTGAGATCAGGCAGGTGACCCTGTCAAGCAGGCATGGTACATTAAGGAAAGGAAATCTTTTCTCTCATTAATCAACAGGATAAAGGTGATTAAGCAGGAATTATTTTTCAATGACCTACATAATTTCATCAGGCTGCTATGGCTATTAGCAGAGAGCAGATGACTTCCTAACAAGATGAATTTGATAGTACAGCCCTTCCCGAGAAGGCTGGGTGTGGGCCCAATCGGTTGACACTGCCTACTACTACTCCTCAGCTTGGGGATCCTTCCTCCAATGGGGATATCTCCCCGTCACTGGATGGCTGAGGCTGCAGCACTTGCTGAATGGTGGAAGCCGGGTCTGTTAAGAAGGGATGGATCCAGGTAGGTGAGACAGAGGTCACGTGATTCCCAAAGTTCCAAACAAACAAGACTATAGCTGCTACCAACACCTCACCCTGGCCAGGCTTGAAATAGAACAGCAGCTAGTTCATTCCCTAGCAGAAACGGGGTTAACAAGGAAGCATTGTTGGAGTCGGGGCGGGAGACAGACGGACAGGCATGCAGGCACGACATCAATAACAACCACCATGATTTGAACGCAGTTTCATTAGAGACCTTACGAAACTGAGCAAGAGCCACCCAACAAGTCAGCCCTTACACCGGGAGAGTGCTACAAACCTCAGAGGGACGCCACCTCGGTCTCCCGTGAAAGCGAGGTGGCTTGGGGAGAAAAACTGAGCCCCAGATCTCTTCGCCTCTCCTTCCTCCCGTAGGACCCCCGCTCTCTGGCCCCAGGGACCAAGGAAAGAGGTGGAGAGACCTGATGACATCTTTCTCCGTCAAAATAAGCCGGCTCTCTCTCTCCCGGGGTCAGTCACCAAGTAACGCCGGGTCCCGCGGCTCTCGCAGCCACCTCGTCCCCGCAGTGCTGCGGCCCGATGCAGCGATCTAGTTTGGGGTATTCCCAGTGCAACCCCCATCCCAATACCTGCTCCTCCAGCCCAGTCGGCGGAATGCAGAGAAAGGACGCGTCTGCTCTCCCCACTCCCTTAACCCCCTAAAATAAAAGAAGTCCTCAAGCGGCAAAGCTCCAAGCAGGGTGCCACGTACCTGCCCGCGGACTCGGCTCCTCCTTCCACACAGTGCGGGACGCTCCGGACAAGTGTCCCCAAACTGTCGGGAAAGTTTGTGCCGCCGTCCAGGGTACACTGGACCCCGAGCCGCCACCCGCGCCGGACTCCAGGAGGGGCGGAGAGCCGGCTCCTCCCCGCCCGGCTCCAACTCAACAGCCCGGCCCTAGAAAGAAAGTAGGAGAAGGGAGAAGGTTTGAGCGCAACTTTCCGACCATGCGTCAGCGGGCGGCTGAGCCGCGCGGATCCGGGGCGCTGCACCACTCCCCCCTCCCAACTCTGTGCTCCTGGGAGCGCGGGCGGGGCGGGGCGAGCCGGGGCAAGGCGGGGCCCAACCTGCCCGGCCGCCCTGGGGAGCACGGAGCCCGGCCCCGCCCCGGCCGCCGCCAGCCCCGCCCCCACCCCTACCCTTGGGACGCGCGGCCGCCAGGTGCGCCAGGGCTTGGGCTCCGCGGCGCCGCAGCCTTGCGCGGGTTTCCAGGGTGAAGGGGGAGGAGCCTCGGAGGGAAACTTTCCACCGAAACTTAACCCGGGCGACGTGGAGTACACCCCACCCCGCCTTTAGGGGCTCGTCTTTTGTCGGCACTGCATCCCTTCATACACAACCGCTCTCACACCTCCCCACCAACAAAAAAATAAATCAATATTTATGAACCCGCCACAAGGCTGGTTTCTTGGGTCCTGCGGGGTGGAGGAAGTCAGACAACTCCGCATGTCACGGACGTTTTAGATTTCTTGCTCCCCAAAGGTCTGACGGCAGCCAGCGGTGCCCTCTCCCCACTCCAATTTCTTTCACTGAAGCCTTTCTTTCTGTCCCTGAGGTTTGAACTTTAAAATACTAACAAGGTCCCAAGAGAGCTGAGTCGATGACGGAAGCGTTCTCCTGTTATTTTACTGGCATATTCTACTGAAGTGAGCAGGGGGAGTTTTACTCTTGGCGGACTTAAGGAGTCAGGGTTTTGGGGAACGGAGGGCAGTGAGCTGGTGTTGCTTTTTGTTTTTAAGGTGAGTCAGCATTGTTGCAATTGTTTGCGAGTATATGTGTGCGTGGCACATGTTCCCTAGCAATCCTCCCCCAACCCCCAGATGAGGGCTTTTTAATGTGGACAGTTCTACAGCAAAAAGGAACCATCCCCAACTCAGGACTCCCCAGAAAATGGCACAGCAGGTTCAGAATCCATTACCCCAGCACCGGGGGCGAGGAGTTGGTGGTGGTCTTTGGCCCTGCGCGGGTCTCCTTTCCAGAGCCCAGACCTCCACGGTGTAGGGCCTAGCCTCTCCTTTGCCCTTAGACACTTGGGGCTGTGCCCATTGCACAAAGTAGGCGGCCCTGACTTCCCTCCCCCATTCCTGCATCTCCCACGCCCCCTGGGTGCTTGGGCAGCAGAGTCAATGCTCTGCTTTCTGGACTTTAAAGCCAGGAGGAGGAATCAAATTCTTAGGTAGAGGCCTTCTTGGCATTTTCAGAGCCCTGTGGTTGGCATGGCTGAAACTTGAGGTAAGCCAAAACCTGAGCAGGTCGGGCCACACCACAACTTACAAAGGTGGATGTGGAGGATTTTCCACCTCAGCAGCATCCTGCTGGCACCTCACCAAATTCTCCTTTGGAGGAGTATCCTCCCTCCTCCCTCCATTCTCAGTGAATGGCATCCGGGGAAAACCAAAATCAGGTATATCTAGTTTCAAGTTCTCTCTTGCAACCATGGTAATGGGATGATAGGAACTTCCCACTTCCTTCTAAAGCTGTCTACGACCACTGCTGTGGCTCATGGAAAGCAGCACCAACACAGGTTGCACTTGCTGGGAGTCCTTTCAGGATTCACTAGCCTTTCACCTGTAACAAGTGT
Source organism: Lynx canadensis (assembly GCF_007474595.2). Taxonomy (NCBI): domain Eukaryota; kingdom Metazoa; phylum Chordata; class Mammalia; order Carnivora; family Felidae; genus Lynx; species Lynx canadensis. The sequence continues at coordinate 76,149,064 of NC_044306.2, forward strand.
AGACAAGGGTCTCAAGTAAAATCTGGGGAAGGACAAGGGAGAAAAAAGGGGAAAGGTCTACCCAGCAGGTCACCTTGGCCTGCTCTAATAATTGGAATGTGGGGAAATCATTAGTGCTTTTTGCATGCTAGGCATTCTTCTAGGTGTTGGAGACAAAGGGGATAACAAAAAAACTTAAAACTTCTAGCCCTAATGGAGCTTACCTTCCAGATGGGAGAGAGACAGATGATAAATGTGTGGACTGCCATATGATTAGAAATGCTACGGAGAAAAATTAAGCAGGGAGGGGACATGAGGAGGAACAGGTTTTGTTTTTTTTTCTTTTCAAAATTTTGTTTAAATTCTAGTTAACATATAGGGTAATACCGGTTGCAGGAGTAGAATTTAATGATTCATCACTTACATATAACACCCAGTGTTCAACACAAGTGCCTTCCTTAATATCTATCACCCATTCAGCCCATCCCCCCCTGCCCACTTCCCCTCAGCACCCTCGGTTTATTCTCTATAGTTAAGAGTCTCTTATGGTTCTCCTCCCTCTTTTTTTCCCCTTCACCTATATTCATCTGTCTTGTTTCATATGGTATTCGTCTTTCTCGAACTAATTTATTTCAATTAGCATAATACACTCTAGCTCCAACCACATTGTTGCAAATGGCAAGGTTTCATTCTTTTTTGATGGCTGAGTAATATGTGTGTGTGTGTGTGTGTGTGTACATGTATACACATCTTTATCCATTCATCAGTTGGACATTTGGGCTTTTTCCATAATTTGGCTATTGTTGATAATGCTATGAACATCAGGATGTATGTGCCCCCTTCGAATCTGTATTTTTATATCCTTTGGGTAATGCTTGGTAGTGATTGCTGGATCATAGGGTCTATTTTTAACTCTTTGAGGGACCACCATACTGTTTGCCAGTGTGGCTGCACCAGTTTGCATTCCCACCAACAGTGCAAGACGGTTCCTCTTTCTTCTCATCCTCGCCAAAACCTGTTTCTTGTGCTATTAATTTTAGCCATTCTGACAGGTGTGAAGTGGTATCTCATCATGGTTTTGATTTGTATTTCCCTTATTATGAGTGATGGTGAGCATCTTTTCACGTGTCTGTTGGCCATGGTGCTCTTTTAAATAAGAACATCTAGCAACACCTCTGTAGGAAGTAATATTTGAGCAAAGGCCTAAAGGAGCAAGATATCTGGACAGACAACTTTCAAGGCAGAAAGCACAGCAAGTACAAAAGCCCTGAGGCAGAATTATGCCTGAGTGCACTAGGAACAGCCAAGAGGCCAGCATGGCAGATCGAAGAAGGTAAAGACAGGGAAGAGGTTGGGGTGAGACAGTTCAGGTGAGGCTTTTACTCTGAGTTGGGAGCCATTGGAGAGTTTAGGGTGGAAAAGTGACATCTTCTGTCACATTTTAATAGGATAACTTTGCTAGATTGAGTATAGACAGTAGTGGGTAGCAGAAACCAATTAAAAGGCTACTGAAATAATCTAAGAGCAAGAGGACAGTGACTTGGACCAGGGAGATACGGGTGGAGGTGATGAACTGACAGGAATCCCTCACAGATTGAGTGTGAAGTATGACGGAAAGAAAGCAAAGAAGACTGAGGTGTTTGTCCTGAGCAGCTGAAAGGATGCAACTGCCAAGGGCAAAGACGACAACTTCAAAAGGAGCAGGTTGGGATAAAAATCAAGAAGGCCAAAGGGATGACAGGAAAAAAAGGACACATAATTTGAACAATCTTCAATTTCCTCAGTTTATAAAATGAAAAAAATACCTACTTCATTAGGGTTGTTTTAAGGATAACATGAATTAATCCAGTGAAGTGGCTAGCACAGTACCTAATAAATGGCAAGCAGTTAAGTTTCCTGTGTACAATATGAATTTCATACATATCCACTCTGCCCTCTGGGGATGAAACAGAGTCATTGTTTTCAGAGGAAGTAAGTCTTACTAAAAGGAGAGGGAAAAGAAAACAAAGAAAGAACATGAAATAAAAATACAAAAACAATGGAATATTACTCAGCCATAAAAAAGAATGAAATCTTGCCCTTTGTGACAAGGATGAACCTTGAGAGTGTTGTGCTATGTGAGATAAGTCAAACAGAGAAAGACAAATACTATATGATTTCACTTATATGTGGAATTTTAAAAATAAAATCAGACTCATAGATGCAGAGAACCGACTACTGATTGCCAGAGTGGGGGACAAAGTGGGTGAAAGGGATCAAGAAATACAAACATCCAGTTATAAAATAAATAAGTCATGGGAGAGTATTGAACAGCAGGGGAAATACAGTCAATATTATTGTATTAACTTTTTACGGTGACAACTGGTAACTAGACCTATTAGGATGATCATGTATATAAACAATGTATATAAACATAAAATTGCTATGTTGTATACCTGAAATAGGATACTGTATTTCAATTATACTAAAATTTAGAAAGATGGAAACTCATAGTCAATGGAGGAAAAAAACAGAAGAAATGAAGTCCAAGAAAAGTGTCTAATAAAATCCATGTTATAGTAGTTTCTCTGGAGTTCTAGTCCCTCAAGGAGACAAACTAAAGTATCAGAGTTTGATAGTTTGGGAAAGGAATTTGAAACATGAAAAGTTTGTAATAAAGCAAAAAAAAAAAATACAATATATATAATAAGCAAAGAATTTTGGTTACTACTCCTTATAAAAAATTATTTCAAATAAGATGTAAGAATAGAAAAATATTCAAAAGAGAATTCTAAAAAGTAAAATTAAAAAAAACACAAATGACCACTGTATTTTAACAGTCCAGTCATATCAATTAAAGCTAGGATGAGAAACAATTATTTTTTATTTATAAATTTGGCAAGACTAGAAAAATTATAAAAAGTAATATTGTTGCATGTTGGATAATTTCATATCATGCTAAAGGAAGCTATACTAATTTTTAGAAATGTGTATCTAAATATTGAAAATGTTTATACTTTTCAAACTAGAAATTTTACTTCCAGGAATTTATTCTAATATTCAAATATTTGCTAAAACTTTACATATAATGTGGCACCTGGGTGACTCAGTCAGTTAAGCATCTGACTTCTGCCCAGGTCATGATCTCACAATTCGTGAGTTCAAGCCCTGCATTGGGCTCTGTGCTGACTGACAGTTCAGAGCCTGGAACCTGCTTCAGATTCTGTCGCTCTCTGCCCCTCCCCCCCCAAATAAACGTTAAAAAAAAAAAACCTTTACATATAACAATGTCCATCACAGGGTCATTTAAGTATAGTGAAAAGAAATATCCCTAAGTATCCAATAAGACAGATTTATGGTAAGCACTAGGTTATGGTAAAGCCATTTATGTTATTATAGGCAGATTTTTTTTAAATATGGATGAATATCTATTAAATGAAAACATGTTCACAATATATTATAGTAACAGAATAAGCCATGGGGCACCTGGGTGGCTCAGTCAATTGAGCGTCCAACTCTTGATTTCGGCACCACATTGAGTGTGGAGCCTGCTTGGGACTGTCTCTCTCCCTCTCTCTGTGCCTCTCTCTCAAAATAAATAAACATTAAAATAAAATAAGCCTACCACAAAACAGAATGTAAAATAGTATTCTCCTGGGGTGCCTTGGTGGCTCCATCAGTTGAGCGACAGACTTTGGTTCAGGTCATAATCTCGTGGTTCATGAGTTCGAGCCCTACATCAGGCTCTGTGCTGACAACTAGAAGCCTGGAGTCTGCTTTGGATTCTGTGTCTCCCTGTCTCTCTGCCCATCCCCTGCTTAAGCTCTTTCTCTCTCAAAAATAAACATTAAAAAAAATTTTTAAGGAGGATTCTCCTTAAAAATGTTAATTGTCATCTCTATATTAGGATGACTATTTATTTTCTTTGTTCCTTTCTCTATTTCCACGTTTTCTGCCATAAGCAAGTGTCATGCTCTCTTGGGAGTGGAGCTGCTGAATATATAATGAGATTTAGTGAATATTGCCAAAAGTTTTCCAACATGGTTATACCAATTTATACTCCCACTGGCACTATATAAAAGAGTTCTAGTTTGAAACAATGCATTTTTAACATAATGTATCCAGTAAACAGCCATTGATTTGAACTCTACTACTTTAGAAGTTAAAATGATTTCATGGAAGATAGAAGTACATTGTTGTGAATGCACAGATTAGTAATATAATGCCAACCCTTTCTAAGTTGTATTTTTCATTATCTCATTTATTCTTACCCTTTTTAGCTGTGTTATATACATTAGTCAAAGTATTCAGATTAGATTTCTTTAATGCAGCAGTTGCACAAGACTCCCTTTTCTTACCTCCTTTATCCCTGCTTTAAAATGTAATTGTATTTCAAATTGCCTTACACATTTCCCTCAAAATATTTAAAACATCAAAATCCATGATTACGTGAAAAAAGGAGAGCAGTATCTCATTAGTACTTGCAAACACTCTTCTTTCACAGAGCTCATGGAACTATAGTCTCTATCTTAACATCTCTGTGAGAAAGCGAACAAAGGCTATCAGCTCTGTTTAACAAAAACAGAAGTTCAGGTACAGCAAAGGGAAGAGGGCAGTTTGAGATGAGGATGTCAAAAAGATCCCTTCATTGACCCAGATACCTTGGAATCTAATCTAAAAAAGACACAAAGACATTATCATTTATAGTCAGATTAAATCTAAATATAAATTGTCTCCTAAAGTTGCTTCTCTTAAGAGCTTAGAAATGAACAATGTGTATCTTGTTAGAATATTAATCATTCTGTCAAGAAATTCTAACAAATACATTAATAATAAAATAAAATTGCTTTTCAATGGTCTCATCTCCTGTGGAGATTATCAAGTGGTCAAGGTCTACCTACTCCACTGATGATATATGTCTTATTTATTATAAAAACTCTTTTCAAATCCACCTGTCTTCTCCTTTAAAGAAAATCAGGGTAGGGGCGCCTGGGTAGTACAGTTGGTTAAGGGTCTGACTCTTGACCTCAGTTCAGGTCATGATCTCACAGTTCGTGAGTTCAAACCCCACTTCGGGGTCTGTGCTGATGGTGCAGAGACTGCTTGGGGTTCTGTCTCTCCTTCTCTCTGTCCCCTCTCCCTCTTAATCTCTCCCTGCCTTCTCTCAAAATAGACTTTAAAAAAATGAAAATAAAATGAATCACTGTAGCATGTTAACAGCCTAAGCTCTGGAGCAGATGCAGCCGACAGGAGTGTGTTCAAATCCCAGCTCTACTGCTTTCCAGCTGTGTGACCTGGATCAAGTAACTAAGTAACTTCATTTCTCCTTGTGCCTCAGTTTTTGCTCTAATAAGAGATCATCGTAGTAACTATGTCACTAGTTTGTGATGAGGATTATGTAGCTCCCTGAGCACAGTGTAGAGCACATGATAAGCACTCAGTAGATTTAGTTTTCAAGGCAATTTTTAGGAATTTGTAATGAGGAAGTAATTCTGAAAGTAGATATTTAAGTCCAAGTATTATCATACCAGCATGAATTTATAATATCAAAATTTTGGAAGTAATTTAATTATCGAATAGGAATGAACTAAAGTAAATTATGTTCTATCCAAACATGGTCAGTCTACCACATAGTATGATCTCCATTTTATTTAAAAAAAAAAAAGCTATAAAATAAAACCCCTGTGTACATTCAGAACTACAACGTACGGTTGTGCAAGTTGTTCACTGCACAGGATGCCTGCCCTTGGAGCAAGTAAGATCTGAAATCTAGCTGTGCTCTGCTTATCAAGCTGTACACCCTGGTTCAAGATTGCATTCACCTAGAGAACAGGATGCCTTTTTCTGAATTGCCCAAAGGGTTAGTATGGGCTAGCATCACCTATGTGTAAATCTGGACAAAAACAAAAAAGATTGAAAAAACGCAAACCGAAGTATTAACTCTGATTATCTTGAAGAACCAGGATTCTAAGAGATATTTGCTTCATTCTAATTTTTTATATTTTCCCAGCTTTCTACAATGAATATGTTACTTTATGATAAGAGAATAAATTTTACTTTTTAAAAAAGGTTGTGTCGGGGCGCCTGGGTGGCGCAGTCGGTTAAGCGTCCGACTTCAGCCAGGTCACGATCTCGCGGTCCGTGAGTTCGAGCCCCGCGTCAGGCTCTGGGCTGATGGCTCAGAGCCTGGAGCCTGCTTCCGATTCTGTGTCTCCCTCTCTCTCTGCCCCTCCCCCGTTCATGCTCTGTCTCTCTCTGTCCCAAAAATAAATAAACGTTGAAAAAAAAAAAAAAATTTAAAAAAAAAAAAAAAAAGGTTGTGTCAAAAATGCAAATCACAACTACAAGATAAAGTCTCACACACATTAGAATGGCCACTACCAAAAAAAAAAAAAAAAAAAAAAAAAAAACCCACAGAAAATAAATGCTGGGGAATATGTGATGTGGAGAAAAGGGAACCCTTGTGCACTATTGGTAGGAATGTAAATTGGTGCAGCCACTATGGAACAGACTAGGACAGTTCTTCAAAAAGTTAAAAATATACTTACCACATGACCCAGCAATCCCCCCTCTCACATAAAACCAACAGAATTGAAAGCAGGATCTTGGAGAAATATTTGCACACCCATGTTCATAGCAATATTATTCACAATAGCCAAGAGGAAAAGGTGGGAAACTCTGGCATTGTCCTTGACTATCCAGCTCATCCAAAGTCATGCCCACTTCCTGGAGACAGTGACTGGTCTACGCAAGAAACAAAGTTTGGGTCCACAGCTCTGGAATTCTCCATAGGATCAGGCTGAGACTACCACAGTTCAACTGCTCACTTAGCAGGATCCTGCTTCCTTTACTCCCCTACAGGTGTTGAGCCTGAGCTCATAGTCCAATAATCTCCCTAAATGCAAATCTCTATTTTAGGGTCTGTTTCCTGGAGGACCCAACCAGGAACAATTGTTAAAGAAATCTTTTCCTTTCCTGATAGTCTCCTATATTTTCTTCTTCACTTTTATACTTGATCTTTTATAACTCATTTGGAGTTTACTTTTAGATAAAATCAGGATCTGATATTTTTCTTCTTACAGTGAGCTAATTTTCTCAGTACCATTTACTAAATAATCCAATGTTTCTTTGATTTTATTTCTCTATGGCAAATTGCCTATATACACAGGTGTGTTTCTTGACTTTCTACCCTGACCTCTTGGCTTAAAGATTTGATCCTGGAACACTGTTTCGAAAGCTTTGGCTTATTTTTCAAAATTGTCTTTAGATATTCACCAAATACATTTTAGAATCACTTTATTGACATGCCTCCAAAAATCCTCTGGGATTCTTTTTAATTACACTGAATTTATATTTTTGAGTATATTTTGAGTAATTTAATCTTCAAAATGTTAACCCATCCCATCTCTTAGCAGGATATTTTGCTTCATTTATTCAAGTATTTTTAAAATATCCCTTAATAGGGGTGCCTGGGTGGCTCAGTCAGTTAAGCGTCCGACTTCAGCTCAGGTCACGATCTCACGGTCCGTGAGTTCGAGCCCCGCCTTGGGCTCTGGGGCTGATGGCTCAGGGCCTGGAGCCTGCTTTCGATTCTGTGTCTCCCTCTCTCTCTCTGCCCCTCCCCCGTTCATGCTCTCTCTCTGTCTCAAAAATAAATAAACGTTACAAAAAAAATTTTTTTAATAAAATATCCCTTAATAAAGTTATATAATTTTTTCCGCAATTATTTTCTGTACTCCTTAATAGCTCAATTTCTGTATATCATATGGTTTTGTTGCAATTAAAACGTTTTCTATTACTATTTCTAGTAATTTCATTGCTGGTATGAAGGTATGAAATTTATTTCTATATATTGATCACACATCTGGCTCTCTTGCTGGACTCTCTTTGGTTCTCAAGTTTGGTTGAATCTGAAGAGGATTTATATAAATTACCAACATCTGAAAGTGACATGTTGTAATGCATTCACCAATTCTTTCCAGTCACCTAGCATTAGAAGAGGTTTCTCTCCTTTTAAGTCTCCAACTCCCATAAGAAAAGGCAGAAACTTGCTTTTTCTAGACTCTTGTAAGGACAGAACATAGATTTTGCAAGGGACATTAATGAGCTAAAGGAGAAACCACCACAACGCATCATTCTGCAAGATATAGAAAACAGAGACCGGCTTGGGGGAGAGATTCTCTCACTAGTACCCAGTGCTCACACCGGTAGCACTGGTGCAATGCTCACTGCAGTGTCGACACAGAGTGGGAACAGCGCTGTCTCCCCTACAGCAGACCTGCAGGATGACTGGTGTACATGCAGTTCCCAGTTATATGGCTTCTAAATCTGTATCTGTTGCCAATGTTACAGACTCAGTAAGCTGCCTAGTATTGTTTAATAAGTTATTTAATAAGCTTGATGTGGTTTTTATAGATTTTAGCAGAACTAACAGTTGTATTTCACATTTATTGTTATCTCTTTGCAATGGCCAAGACATCAACTCTAACTTGAAAGGCAGTCGTCACGGTGGAGATCATGATGTTGTTCTCAAACCTAAACAGAATACAAAGCAGATGCTATTAATTGTCTGCCCGATTTCAAGCCTTCAAGTTTTTTCCTTTCTACCAGTTTTGTTTACAGAGGCAAAACTACAGCTGCCCTTGCAACTAAAAAGTGGCCGTGTATCACAGTCAAGCCAATGGAATGTGATACAAGGTCCCTGTGTGAGCTTTCAGAAAGCCTGGCAGGCTAGGTTCCACATCTCTTTGCCCTCTCTCTACCTGCTTCCTCCTGCCTGGATCATGATTACCTAGAAAAGCAAAAGCCACCTTGAGAGGATGAGGGGGGAAAAGCTGGATATGTGAGATGATGATCACGAAGTAAGAAAGCTAGAAGAGGCCTAGAACACTGAAACTTTGTCAGAACATACACCAGAGCTATACTGTCCACCTCTGGACTTCCTGCTATGAGGAAAAAACCAATCCCTTGTGCATTTACCACTATTTTGGTTTCTTTTACATACAGGAAACACACTCCTAAGTAATACAGCACCTAAAATTTTTCTAAGTATGATGTTTATTATGAATTTTTGGTTGATGTCCATCATTAGGTCAAAATTTTTTCCTTAGATTCTAGATTATAGATAGCTAATTTCTGGCATCTCCAGAATTGTTGTGCAGGAGAAGGAGCCAGCAGTCATGCTCAATTCACTATCTTAGCTAGAACCAGAAGTCTTTGACTTAATGCATGAAACATTCTTGCAAATATATTTATGTAAGTACATATACATACCTTAAGGATAAGGAATACACCAGGCGTGTGTGTGTGTGTGTGTGTGTGTGTACATAAGCATTTATTTCCTTCCTTCCCTTAAATGCTGTACACACAAAAAGAACCTACCAAATTCCAAACCTTCTATTAGTCCTATAGGGAGCCATAAAAATGAGCATAATACTATCTTACCACTGTAATCCAGAAAAGAAAATAAACTGCATGGTATAACATGATTAGAGTTATAGGAATTTTTTTTTTAAAGGGAAGTAAATTTAGCTGGAGCTACCTAGAAATGTCTAATAGTTGGGGCACCCGGGTGGCTCAGTCACTTAAGCATCTGACTTCAGCTCAGGTCATGATCTTGCAGTCCGTGGATGTGAGTCCCACATTGGACTCTGTGCTGACAGCTCAGAGTCTGGAGCCTGGCTTCGGATTCTGTGTCTCCCTCTCTTTCTCTGTCCCCCTCCCCCACTCAACACTCTGTCTCTCAAAAATGAATAAATGTTAAAAAATAAATAAATAAGAAAGGTCTAATAGAATGGTACTTGAAAGTTCTACATCAAGACGGCAATGTAGGAAAATCCTGACCTCCCCTCTTTCCATGAATAAACTGAATCAACAGCTACACATGAAACAACTTCCTCTGAAAAAACAAAAAACACAAACTAGCTAAGCAAATCCTATGTATCAGACAAGTGAGGGGGGAAAAAACACATTAAAGCAGGTAGGAGTAGCTGAGACCATCTCAGACACACTGACACAAAATCAGGAGGGCAATCGAAACCTGGAGCTTCTACCTGAGGAGCTAAGGATTTTAAGCCTGCATTGGTCACATCAGTGTTCAACACCTGCACTTGAAAGAGAAGCCCGCAACATGCGAGCTTTGAAAACCAATAGGGCACATGTCCACAAGACCAACAAGGCTATAGAGAACTGAGAAACACCTCTTAAAGAGCTCACACTCTCAAACTTACCCATCACAGGGACCAGTGCAGAGGCAGCCAATTTAGAGGAGCCCAAACTTTATGTAAACAATGCTTATTTAATTATCTTAAACACCCGTCTGGAGGGCAGGCATCTAACTTAACACACATCAAGGAACATACTAGGGCACTCTCTGGGAACAGAGGCTGGCATGCCCTATCTGCACTCTCCTTCTGCCTCACTCTAGCTCACCACTATCTCCTGGAAAGGAATAATTACCCTCCTCTGGTCTCCAATTTTTGTAGCTGTCACCAATGGACACCTAGATCACCTGGCGCTAGTAGCCAGTGGGACTTAATGCTTGCAGCTCCATAGGACTGTGTATGTTGCATACTTTAAAAAATATTTTTTTTTTTGAGAGAGAGAGCATGAGTGGAGGACAGGGAGGGAGAGGGAGAATCTTAATCAGGCTCTACACCCAGGACCAAGCCTGTAGCACAGAGCTCAATCCCATGTCCTTGAGATCAAGCATTGGATGCTTAACCGACTGAACCACTCAGGTGCCCTTATGTTTGCATCCTTTAAAAGCTGCTGTCTGAGTAAACAAAAAAATAAAAATAAAAATAATAAATAATAAAAGCTATATCCTGAGGGTCTGGCTTCCAATCAACCTGAACAAATGTACTGACTGGGATCCTATTCTTTGGGAAACTGACAAGTTTCGGCATGCTCTCAATGACTGGGATCCACTAGCAATAAAATAGGCTGCCTGGGTAATCATGAAGGTTTGAGAGCCTAGAGCGAGGGCAGGGTTGAACAATAAGTTTCATCTCCTAAACAAGGTCACTCCTCCAAGGCTGGGAGAGGTGGCTGTTTTACCAAATACACAGAAACCAACAGAGTCAAACAAACAAACGAAATGAAGATACAAAGAAATGTGTTCCAAATTGAAGAACAAAATAAAACACCAAAAAAAAAAAAAAAAGTCCTTAAGGAAACAGGTAAGTGATTTACTTGATAGAGAATTCAAAATAATGGTCAGGAAAAATCTCATAGAACATAGGTGAAAAGTGGACGAACAGAATGAGAACTTTAACAAAGATGGAAAACATAGAACTACTGGGGTGTGTGGATGACTCAGTTGGTTGAACATCCAGCTCTTGGTTTCAGCTCAGGTCATGATTCCAGGGTCATGAGATCAAGCCCCACGTCATGCTCTGCACTGAATGTGGAGCCTGCTTGGGATTCTCTCTCCCTCACTCTCACTCTCTCACTCACTCTCTCTCTCTCTCTCTCTCTCAAATAAGAAGAAAAAAGAAGAAAAGAAAATATAGAATGACCAAAAAGAAGTCACAGAGCTGAAAAATCAATAACTGAACTGGAAAATATAGGGATTCAACAGCAAATTAGATGAAGCAAAAGAAAAGATCAGTGAACTTTAAGAAAAGGCAGTGGAACTCACCCCATCGGAGCAGCAAAAAGAAAGTGGAAAAAGAAAAAAAAAGTGGAAGCTGCCTTAGGGATTCATGAGACAACATCAAGTGAACCAACATTTGCATTACAGGGGGCTCAGAAGAAGAGAGACAAAACAGGGCAGAAAACATAGTTGAAAAATAATTGATGAAAACTTCCCTAACCTAGTAAAAGAAACAGACATTACAATCCAGGAATCCCAGACAGTTCCAAAAAAGATGGATCCCAAAATATCTCATTATAATTAAAATGTCCCAAGATAGAGAGAGGCTGGGAAGATGGGAGAGTAAAAAAACCCTAAGCTCACTACATCCCACAGATACAACTAGGTAACATTCACATCAGTGTAATAACCCAAAGGGGACTGGGTGGCTCAGTCAATTGAGCTTTTGACTCTTGATTTTGGCTCAGGTCATGATGTCACAGTTTGTGGGATTGAGCCCCACGGTGACATCACGGAGCCTGTTTGGGATTGTCTCTCTGCCCCTCCCCTGCTCATACTCTGTCTCTCTCAAAATAAACAAACATTAAAAAAAAAAAAAAAAACAATATGAAGACTGGGAAAACAAACTCCACAACTAAAGGTAGAGAATAATCCACACTAAAAGAGAGTAGGAAGGGTGAAGATGCCATTTGGGAGTGAAACAGACATTGACTGTCTGTGGTAGAAAGGGAGCTGGTAGCATGGTGAAGAATGAAAAGGAGACTTTCCCCGGAGGGGGGGCAGGGGGGAGGGGCTACACATGAAAGACAAATCCCTATGACATTTGGCTCTTAAAGCAAGAAGGGAGGAGACACCACAGACCCAGGGCTTGGAGCAGCTCAGAATAATAGCTCTTCAAGTCTGCAATAAAAAGTGGCCTCCAATAAAACTACATTGCAAAAAAATGGGAAAGAAATAGAATGAAAAGAGTAAAAAAGTGGAAGAGGCAGAGCCTAAAGAGTTTGTGGTGGAAAAAGTACTGGACTGATGTGTAGCGAATGGGAAGGTGGAGCATTTACTGAAATGGAAAGAATTTACAGGTACTGGCAATACTTGGGAACCTAAGGAAAATTTAGATTGTCCAGAGTTAATTGAAGCATTTCTTACCTCTCAAAAAGCTGGTAGAGGAAAAGATGGTACAAAAAGAAAATCTTTGACAGTGAATCTGATGAGAGCAAGTCAAAGAAGAAAAGATAGGCTACTGATAAACCAAGTTTGCCAGAGGTCTTGATCTTGGACAAATAATTGGTGCCACAGACAGCAGTGGAGAATTAATGTTTCTCATGAAATGAAAAAATTCAGTAAAGGCAGACTTGGTGTTGGCAAAAGAGGCAAATATGAAGTGTCCTCAAATTGTAACTGCTTTTTATGAAGACAGACTAACTTGGCATTCTTGTCCAGAAGATAAAGCTCATTGTTTGCATTGCTTCATCTAATATATAATATATAATATACAATATAGAGGAAATCTAGGTCTTGATTTTTTAATTTACTAATGTGAAAAAATAACATTCTAATGAAAATCAAGTTTGATATGTTTCTTTTGAAGTAGTATTGGGGGATTGTTGGGGGGGGTGGGTTCTGCAACTATAGCACTGGTTACTTTGAACAAATAAAGGCTTTCTGTAATTGCTTCCTTTATCAGAAAAGAGCATTTGAGACATGGTATATTATTCTCCCGCATTAGAGAACACCTTCTCTAAGTGTTGGGGGAAATCTTTATAGTCATTAATCACAATGTGTTCAACTCCTATATGCCTATCGACCATTCTGAGTTTTTTGTTTATTTGGGGTCTTTTTATGCATATGCTTAAAATATGTATGTAACACTGGGTGTTGTATGGAAACCAGTTTGACAATAAATTTCATATTAAAAAAATAAAATAAGTAAAAATAAATAAATAAATAAGCAAGGCAGCAAGGCAATCATGAATTTCCAAAACTAGGCCATCAGATATAAGTTCAGTTGATTGTGAGTTTTTTTTTTGATTGTGAGTTTTGAAACTGTTTATCAAAATTAAATAATTTGATTTGATTTGTATTAGAAAAAAAAAAGTATGTAAATGGTTTTCTTTTCTCCTCCCCCACCTTGGTTTTTTTTTTTTACATTCATCAAAACATCAACAGCATTTTATAACCATGGATGAGCCTGTGTTGCTGGGATGCCATCATTTTCAGCAACATAAGAAATAGATCACATAAATAGAAATTTTTCCTGAAGCCTTAAACTTTCAAATTTTATAATTGGAAGATTTAAATATAATGTAAACTTGGGGCACCTGGGTGTCTCAGTTGGTTAAGCATTCAACAACCCTTGATTTCAGCTCAGGCCATGATACCAGGGTCATGGGATCCCCACTAAGTATGAAGCCTGCTTAAGATTCACTCTCGCTCTGATAGAGTCCCAGACAAGAGGCACCTGGGTGGCTCAGTCAGTTAAGTGTCCAACTTTAGGTCATATCATGATCTCACAGTTCTTGAGTTTGAGCCCCGAATCCAAGCCTAGAGACTTCTTTGAGTTCTGTGTCTCCCTCTGTCTCTGCCCCTCCCCCTGTCTCTCTCAAAAATAAACATTAAAAAAAAATTTTTTTTTTTTTTGACAGTTTCCCAGGGGCACCTGACTGGCTCAGTCGGTTGAGCATCCAACTTCAGCTCAGGTCATGAGCTCACAGTTTGTGGGTTCCAGCCCCACATCAGGCTCTGGGCTGACAGCTCAGAGCCTGGAGCCTCCTTTGGATTCTGTATCTCCCTCTCTCTCTGGCCCTCCCCTGCTCATGTTCTGTCTCTGTCTCTCAAAAATGAATCAATGTTTTTTTAAAAAAAATTTTAAGCACTCCCCAGACAAACAAAAACTAAAGGAATTGATGACCACTAAACCAGCCCTGCAAGAAATTTTAAGTGGGACTCTAATAGTGGAGTGAAAAAAAAAAAAAAAGCAGCAAAGGATACAAAGGACCAAAGAGCATCACTAGAAACACCAAATCTACAGATAACACAATGGCACTAAATTTATCTTTCAATAATCACTCTGAATGTAAATGGACTAAATGCTCCAATAAAAAAAAAAAAAGATCTTTATTCTGCCTACAAGACACTCATTTTAGAATTAAGGACACCTGTAAATTGAACGTGTGGGGATGGAGAACCATCTATCATGCTAATGGACATGGAAAGAAAACTGGAGTAGCCACACTTTTATCAAACTAGATTTTAAAACAAAGGCTGTAATAAGAGATGAAGAAGGACATTATATCATAATTAAGGGATCTATCCATCTAGAAGAGCTAACAATCGTAAATATTTATGCCCCCTACACGGAATACCCAAATATATAAATTAATCACAAACATTAAGAAACTCCTAGATAATAATACCATAATAGTAGGAAACTTTCATACCCCACTTACAACAGTGGACAGATCATCTAAGCAGAAAACCAACAAGTAAACAATGGTTTTGAATGACACACTGGACCAGATGTACTTAACAGATATATTCAGAACATTTCATCCTAAAGCAGAATACATATTCTTCTCCAGGGCACATGGAACATTCTCCAGAATAGATCACATACTGGGTCACAAAACAGCCCTCAACAGGTACAAAAAGATTGTGAACATACAAGGCATATTTTCAGATAACAATGCTATGAAACTTGAAATCAACTACAAGAAAAAATTTGGAAAGCCCTCAAATACATGGAGGTTAAAGAACATCCTACAGAAGAATGAATGGGTTAACCAGGAAATTGAATAAAAAAATACATGGAAGCAAACGAAAATGAGAACACGACAGTCCAAACCCTTTGGGATACAGCAAAGGCAGTCCAAAAGGAAAGTACATTGCAATTCAGACCTGTCTCAAGAAGCAAGAAAGGTCCCAGGGAGCCTGAGTGTCTCAGTCATTAAGCATCTGACTCTTGGTTTCAGCTTAGGTCATGATTAATGGTTTGTGAATTCAAGCCCCATATTGGGCTCCATGCTGACAGTATGGAGCCTACTTGGAATTCTTTCTTCCCCTCCCCCATTCATTCTGTCTCTCAAGAATAAACAAACTTAAAAAGAAATTATAAAAAAAAAAAAAAAAGAAGCAAGAAAGTTGCCAAATACACAACCTAACCTTACACGTAAAGGAGCTAGAAAAGGAAGAGCAAATAAAGCCTAAAGCGAGCAGAAGAAGAGAAATAATAGGGGTGCCTGGGTGGCTCAGTAGTTTAAACATCTGACTTCATCTCAGGTCATGATCTCATGGTATGAGAGTTCAAGCCCCACATTGGGCTCTGTGCTGACAGCTCAGAGCCTGGAGCCTGTTTCAGAATCTGTGTCTCTCTCTCTGCCCTTCCCCCACTTGCTCACATGCTCTCTCGCTCTCGCTCTCTCTCTCTCTCTCTCTCAAAAATAAACATCAAAAAAAATTTTTAAAGGGAAATAAAGATTAGACCAGAAATACACATTACAAAACAAACAAACAACAACAACAGAGATCAACAAAACTAAGAGCTGGTTCTTTCAAAGAATAAACAAAATTGATAATTCCCTAGCCAGACATATCAAAAAGAAAAGAGAAAGAACCCAAATACCCAAATAGATAAGATCATGAATGTAAGAGGAGAGATCACAACCAACACTACAGAAATACAATTATAAAAGAATACTATGAAACATTATATGTCAACAAACTGGGCGATCTGGAACAAATGGGCAAATTCCTAGAAACTCACAAACTATCAAAACTGAAACAGGAAGCAATAGAAAATTTTAACAGACCCATAACCAGCAAAGAAATTGAATCAGTAGTCAAAAAATTCCCAACAAACAAGAATCCTGGGCCAGATGGCTTCCCAGGGGAATTCTATCAGACATTTAAAGAGTTACTGCCTATTCTTCTCAAGCTGTTCCAAAAAATAGAAATGGTAGAAAAGCTTCCAAACTCCTTCTATGAAGCTAACATTACCTTGATTCCAAAACCAAAGACCCCTCTAAAAGGGAAATTTACAGGTCAATATCCCTGATGAACCTGGATGCAAAAATTCTCAACAAGATACTAGCAAATCGAATTCAACAGTACATTAAAAGAATTATTCAACATGATCAAGTGGGATTTATTGCTGGGCTGCACGGCTGGTTCAATATTCACAAATCAATCAATGTGATACACAACATTAACAAAAGGATAAGAACCATATGATCCTGTCAATAGATGCAGAAAAAGCACTTGACAAAATACAGCATCCTTTCTTCATAAAAACCCTCTCAACAAAGTAGAGATAGATGGAATATACCTCAACATCATAAAGGCCATATACGAAAGACCAACAGCTAATATCATCCTCAATGGAGAAAAACTGAGAGTCTTTCCTTTATGGTAGGGAACAAGACAAGGATGCCCACTCTCATCATTACTATTTAACATAGTACTGGAAGTCTTCGCCTCAGCAATCAGAAAACAAAAAGAAATAAAGGGCATAGAAACCAGCAAAGAAGAAGTCAACTTTCACTCTTTTATTTTTTAATTTTTTAATGTGTATTTATTTTTGAGAAAGACACAGAACATGCAAGGGGGAGGGGCAGAGAAAGAGGGAGACACAAAATCTGAAGCAGGCTTCAGGCTCTGAGCTGTCAGCACAGAGCCTGATCCGGGGCTTGAACCCATGAACTGTGAGATTAGTGACCTGAGCTGAAGTTGGTTGCTTAACCAACTGAGCCACCCAGGTACCCCAAAGTCAACTTTCACTAATTGCAGATAACATGATACTCTATGCAGAAAATCTAAAAGACTCCACCAGAAAATTGCTAGAACTAATACATGAATTCAGCAAAGTCACAGTATATAAAAAATCAACATGTAAACATCTGTTGCATTTCTATACACAAGTAATGAAGCAAAAAAAAAAAAAAAAAAATTCAATCCCATCATCACATTTACAATTGCACCGAAAAACTGTAAGATACCTGGGAATGAACCTAACTAAAGAGGTAAAAGATCTGAAAACTATAGAAAACTTATGAAAGAAAATGAAGAGGACACATAGAAATGGAAAATCATTCCATGCTCATGGATTGCAACATTATTAAAATATCTACACTACCCAAAGCCATCTACACATTTAATGAAATTCCTATCAAAATACCACTAGCATCTTCACAGAGTTAGAACAAGCAATCCTAAAATTTGTACAGAACCACAAAAAAACCCAAATAGCCAAAGCAGTCCTGAAAAAGAAAAACTGGAGCATCACGATTCTGAATTTCAAGCTATATTACAAAGCTGTAATCATCAAGACAGTGTAGTACTGGCACAAAAACAGACACATAGATCAACAGAACAGAACAGAAAACCCGGAAACAGACCCACAACTATATGGTCAACTCATCTTCAACAAAGCAGGAATATCCAATGGAAAAAAGATAGTCTCTTCAAAAAATGATGTTGGGGGGCGCCTGGGTGGCTCAGTCGGTTAAGCGGCCGACTTCGGCTCAGGTCATGATCTCATGGTCCGTGAGTTCAAGCCCCGCGTCGGGCTTTGTGCTGACAGCTCAGAGCCTGGAGCCTGTTTTGGATTCTGTGTCTCCCTCTCTCTGACCCTCCCCCGTTCATGCTCTGTCTCTCTCTGTCTCAAAAATAAATAAACGTTAAAAAACTTTTAAAAAAATGACGTTGGGAAAAGTGGATGGCAAAATGCAGAAGAATGACCTGGACCACTTTCTAGTATCATACACAAAAATAAATTCAAAATGGATGAAAGACCTAAATGTAAGACAATCCAAATCCGAGAAAAGAACACAAGCAACAACCTCTTTGACCTTGGCCAGAGCAACCTCTTACTAGACATGTTGCCAAAGGCAAGGGAAACAAAAGCAAACATGAACTTGGGACTTCATCAAGAAAAAAAAGCTTCTGCACAATGAAGGAAACAATCAACAAAACTCAAAGCCAGCCTACAGAATGGGAGAAGATATTTGCAAATGACCTATCAGATAAAGCATTAGTATCCAGAATCTATAAAGACACCCTCTCCAAAAAAAACTCCACCCAGTTAAGAAATGGGCAGAAGATATGAACACTTTTCCAAAGACAACATCCAGATGACTAACAGACACATGAAAAGATGCTCAACACTAGTCATTGTCAGGGAAATAGAAATCAAAATCACGTCACACCTGTCAGAATGACTAATACTAATACAAGGAACAACAGACAGTTGGCAAAGATGCAGAGAAAGGCTACCCTTCCTGCATTATTGGTAGGAATGCAAACTGGTGCAACCACTCTGTAAAACAGTATGGAGATTTCTCAAAAAACTAAAAATAGAACTACCGTATGACCCAGCAATTGCACTACTAGGTATTTACCCAAAAGATAACAAAAATACTGATTCAAAGGGATATCAACAAGCATTATCAACAATAGCCAAACTACGGAGAGAGCCCAAATGTCCATTGACTGATGAATGGATAAAGAAAATGTGGTGTATATATATCCAATGGAATATTATTCAGCAATCAAAAAGAATGAAATCTTGCCATTTGCCATGATGTCGATGGAGCTAGAATATATAATACTAAGCTTAATAAGTCAATCAGAGAAAGAAATACACCACATGATTTCACTCATGTGGAATTTAAGAAACAAAACAGGTGAACATATGGGAAGAGGATGGGGGGCAGAGAAGAGGGGAAAACAAACTACAAGAAACTCTTAACAATAGAGAACAAACTAAGGGTTGATGGAGGGAGGGAGGTCAGGGGGATGGGCTAGATGGGTGATGGGTATTAAAGAGGGCACTTGTGATGAGCACTAGGTGTTGTATGTCAGTGATGAATCACTGAATTCTACTCCTGAAACCAATACTGCACTGTATGTTAACTAAAATCTAAATTAAAAAAAGAAAAAGAAAAAGATTCTCCCTCCTTCTCTGCCCCTCCCCACAAACAAAAAATTGCTTATCATGAAAACAATTTAAGTTGGACAATTTAAAAGCAGCCATATCAGAATCCATATCCATATCTATAGTTCTATAAATGCAAGTTTATTTGTAAGATCCCTGAAAGGAAAATTTTGTTGCTACCAACAACTGCCCACCTAAATGAGAAATCTAGATAAATCCTGGTTTAATTAGGTAAGCAAAACTTAGCTAAATGGACATTTAAAGCTTCCTTCTAGTGAACCATTCCTTTTCAAGAAGTTGGAATCCTTGTGCTGTATTCACTGAAAGGTCATTATTCATGGAATGTATAAGACTTCATTCATGGAAACCTAATCATAATCAGATGATTAGAGAAGTTGACAATTTAACACCTGCTGGAATAAATGGGTGGACAAACTTCTATAATCTAAATTCTTGACCTGAATGTTTTTTCTTGATCCCAACTCATTCCTTACATGAATGCTCAATCCTCTCAGTATTTGAATTACTGGTTGAGCAGAAACCAGGAAAAATTATAATTTTGTAGTCAGAATGTTATCCAACTCTATGTTGTTTACTTTATTGTAAATACAGGTAAATAGTTGTCAATAAATGTTTATATTCCTTAAAAAATTTATATTTTTAAGGAATATTTAAGGAATATTTTATATTCCTTAAAAAATATAAATAAAAGCGAAAGGGGCCAAATTTCATGAGTTCTTACAACCAGTTAGACTTAAAGCCCAAAATTCTTAAAATCCATTGGTTTGATTCTGGGAGAGCCTGGAGGGCATTAGGAGGCCAAGTTCCCATCCTTAAAGACAGAGCCCAAGGGGCGCCTGGGTGGCGCAGTCGGTTAAGCGTCTGACTTCAGCCAGGTCACGATCTCGCGGTCTGGGAGTTCGAGCCCCGCGTCGGGCTCTGGGCTGATGGCTCAGAGCCTGGAGCCTGTTTCCGATTCTGTGTCTCCTTCTCTCTCTGCCCCTCCCCCATTCATGCTCTGTCTCTCTCTGTCCCAAAAATAAATAAACGTTGAAAAAAAAAATTAAAAAAAAAAAAAAAAAAAAAAAAAAAGACAGAGCCCAAAAGCTCATGCAGATATAGCACAGAACCAGCAGTTTGAAAACTGCCTGGACTAACAGGAGGGAGAGTAATTTACTCATCTCAGGGTATGGCCTTGAGAGATAGGGATCACAGGGAGACCCCACCAGGAACAAATGAACTGGCATATGCCATTTCCCTATCGCACCCCACAGTATAAACATAAGGCCACCTGCAGGGACCAGCACAATACCAACACTTGCTACCTAACTTGCTTATGCCAAGCCACCCCACACATGCTTTAGCAGAACTGTCCTCCCCAGTTACGCCTGCAGGGCACTGCAGACCCTCTCCCCAAGTAGAGAGGCATAAACCCCACCAATGTCTCATCTCCCAAACAGGTGTTTTATGGAACCTCAGTTCCAGCATTTTGGTGGTGGCGTCAGATATCCTTTAGAAGCAGACCAGTGCACACCTTGTTAAATCATGCCCAACCCCTGCTAGGGACCAAATGCTGCCCAAAACAGGAAAAGAGAGCCTCTGCAGACAATTGGACTGAAGGAAAAAGAAGCCAGGACTCAACAGCAGAACACACACAACACACATAAAAGACATTTCCTGAAGGGCCAGGCCTGGGGAACAGGGGACCCTGCACTGCAGGGCATTATAGGACCTCTTCTTCATAAGGCCATTACTGTCAACAAGAGACATATCTGACTTTTCTAACACAGAGAAATAGACACAAAGAGTTAGACAAAATGAAGAATCAGAAAAATATGTCCCAAATGAAAGAATAGGACCAAACCACAGGAAGAGACCTAAAAGAAATGGATATAAGTAATATGCCAGATAGAGAATTTTAAGTATTGATTACAAAGATACTCACTGGACTTGAGAAAAGAGTGGAGAACAGTGAGACCCTTAACAACCAGAGATGAAGAACACAATAAATAAAACAAAAACTCAATCAATAGTATACATACCAGGCTATGGGGGCATCTGGGTAGCCCAGTCAGTTAAGTGTTCAACTCTTGCTTTTGGCTCAGGTCATAAATTTCCAGTTCATGGGATCGAGCCCCACATCGGGATCCATGCTCACAGTGAGAAGCCTGCTTGGGATCCTCTCTCTCCTGCGCTCTCTCTCTGACCCTTCCCTACTTGTACTCTCACTCTAAATAAATAAATAAAACAAACTTAAAAAAAAAAAAAAAAAAGAATACCAGGTTAGACGAAACAGAGGAAAGAATTAATGACCTAGAAGAAAGAGTAACCATAAGTAACCAAGCTGACCAAATGAGAGGAAAACAAATTATGTAAATTGAGAATAGTCTTAGGGAACTCAGTGACTCCGTCAAGTGCGATAATATTCATATTATAGAAATCCCAGAAGAAAAAAAAAGGAGGGGGCAGAAAATTTATTTGAAGAAATAATAGCTGAAAACTTCCCTAATCTGGGGAAGGAAACAGACATCCCAACCCAGGAGGTACAGAGACACCCCACAAACACACACCAAAAATCAACCCAAGGAACTCCACACCAATACACATAGTAACTTAAATGGCAAAGAGTAGTGATAAAGAAAAAAAATTTTAAAGCAGCAAGAGAAAAGATGACAGTTATATACAAGGGACACCCCCTACATCTATCAGCAGTTTTTCAGCAGAAACTTTGCAGCCAGAAGGGAGTGGCGTGATATATTCAAAATGCTGAAAGGGGAAAATCTACAGCCACGAATATTCTATCCAGTAAGGCTATCATTCAGAAAAGAAGGTATGAGGGGCGCCTGGGTGGCGCAGTCGGTTGGGCGTCCGACTTCAGCCAGGTCACGATCTCGCGGTCCGTGAGTTCGAGCCCCGCGTCGGGCTCTGGGCTGATGGCTCAGAGCCTGGAGCCTGTTTCCGATTCTGTGTCTCCCTCTCTCTCTGCCCCTCGCCCGTTCATGCTCTGTCTCTCTCTGTCCCAAAAATAAAAAAAAATTAAAAAAAATAAAAAAAAAAAAAAGAAAAGAAGGTATGATAAAGAGTTTCTCAGACAAACAAAAATTAAAGGAGACCATGACAACAAAACCAGCCCTATAAGACATATTAAAGGGGACTCTTTGAGTGAAAACGAAATGCCATAAGTGAGAGTATGAAAGGTAAAAAACACAAAAGCAGTTAAGTCTTTCTGTAAAAAATCAGTCAAGGGATTCATAAAATAAAAGCATATAAAATATGATACCATATTCCTAAAATGTGGGGGAATATTTTAGGAGAGAGTAAAGAATGGGTTCAAATTTAAGCAATCGTGAACTTAATATACACTGCTATATGCACAAGATGTTTTATACAAACCAAATTGTAATAAATCAAAAACCAGTAATGTATGTAAAGAATAAGGAAAAAGGAATCCAAGTATATTACTCAAGAAAGCCAACAAAACATGAAAGAGAGAAGAAAGGATCAGACAAAAACTACAAGACAACCACAAAACAAGTAACAAAATGGCAATAAGTAACATATCAATAATTACTTTGGGGGTCACCTGGGTGGCTCAGGTCATGATCTCACAGTTGGTGAGTTCAAGCCCTGCATCAGGCTCTGTGCTGACAGTTCAGAGCCTGGAGCCTGCTTCAAATTCTGTCTCCCTCTTTTTCTATCTCTACCCCTCCCCACCTTGAGCTCGCTTGCTCACTCTCTCTCTCAAAAATAAACATTGGGGCGCCTGGGTGGCTTAGTCGGTTGAGTGTCCAACTTTAGCTCAGGTCGTGATCTCACCCTTCATGAGTCAAGCCTCACATCGGGTTCAATGCTGACAGCACAGAGCCTGGAGCCTGCTTCGGATCCTGTGTCTCCCTCTCTCTCTAACCCTCTCCCACTCACACCCTGTGTCTCTCTCTCTCAAAAATAAACATTTTAAAAAATTTAATAAACATTAAAAAAATAATAATTACTTTGAATGTAAATGGACTAAATGTTCCAATCAAAAAATATAGGGTAACAAAGTGGATAAAAAACAAGACCCATCTACATGCTGCCTACAAGAGACGAATTTCAGACCTGCAGGTTGATAGTGAGGGGATGGAGAAATATTTATCATTCAAATACATGTCAAAAGAAATCTGGGGTAGCACTACATATATCAGACAAAATGGATTTCAAAACAAACACTGTAATAAGAGATGAAGAGCACTATATAATAATAAAAGGGACAATCCAAAAGAGAATATAACAATTGTAAATATTTATGCACCCAGCATGGGAGCACACCAATACAAAAAAAAACTTAATAACAAATGTAAAGGAAATAATTGATAGTTTACAGTAATAGTATGGGACTTTAACACCCCACTTACATCAATGGACAGACCATCCAACAGAAAATCAACAAGGAAACGATGGCTTTGAATGACAGACTGGACCAGATAAATTTAACAGATATATTCAGAACATTCCATCCTAAAACAGCAGAACACACATGGAACATTGTCCAGAATAGATCACATATTAGGTGACAAAACAAGCCTCAGCAAATTAAAAAGGATCAAAGTCATACTATGCACCTTTTCTGACCACAACACTATGAAACTAGAAATCAACCACAAGAAAAAATCTGGAAATACCACAAATACATTAAGGTTAAATAATATGCTACTAAACAATGAATGGGTCAACCAAGAAACCAAAGAAGGAATAAAAATTACATGGAAACCAATGAAAACGAAAACACAACAGTTCAAAATCTTTAAGATGCAACAAAAGCTGTTGTGAGGGAAGTTTATAACAATATAGGCCTACCTCAAGAAGCAAGAAAAATCTCAAACAATATATCTTTATACATAAAGGAGCTAAAAAATTTTAAAAAAAGAAGGAAAAGAAAAACAAAATCCAAACCAGAAAGGAAATAAAGATTAGAGCAGAAATAAATGATATAAAAACTAAAAAAATAGAACAGATTAATGAAATCAGGAGCAAATTCTTTGAAAATAACAAAATTGATAAATCTCTAGCCAGACTCATTATATAAAAAAAGGACTCAATCACAAATAAAAGAGAAATAAAAACCAATACCACCAAAACACAATTATAAGAGATTATAAAAAATTATATGTCAACAAATAAGACAACCTAAAAGAAATAGATAAATTCCTAGAAAGAGAGAACCTACCAAAACTGAAGCAAGAAAGATTAGAAATTTTGAACAGAACAATTACCAGCAATGAAATTGAATCAGTAATCAAAAAACTTCCAACAAATATAAGTCCAGGGCCAGATGGCTTCACAGGCAAATTCTACCAAACATTTAAAGAAGAGTTAATAGCTATTCTTCTCAAACTATTCCCAAAAACAGAACAGGAAAAAATACCTCCAAATTCATTCTGAGGCCAGTATCTCCTGATACCAAAACCAGATAAAACACTAAAAAAAAAAAAAAAAAAAAAAAAAAAAGGACTACAGACCAATGTCTCTAATGAGCATAGAAGCAAAAATCCTCAAAATATACTAGCAAACTAAATCCAACAATACATTTTTAAAAAACTGGGGTGCCTGGGTGGCTCAGTCAGTTAAACATCAACTTCAGCTCTGGTCATGATCTTGAGGTTCATGAGTTTGAGCCTCATGTCAGGTTCACAGAGCCTGCTTGGGATCCTCTCTCTCCCTCTCTCTCTGCCCCCCTCCTCAAAAATATACATTTAAAAACATTAAAAAATGAAGTACATTTTAAAAATAAATAAAAATTTAAAAATCACTCACCACGTTCAAGTGGGATTTATTCCCAGGATGCAAAGTGGTTCAATATTCATAAAAAGATCAGGGCACCTGGGTGGCTCAGTGGGTTAATTGTCCGACTTTGGCTGAGGTCATGATCTCACAGTTCATGAGTTCAAGCCCTGGATGGGGCTCTGGGATGCTGACAGCTTAGAGCCTGGAGCCTACTTTGGATTCTGTGTGCTCCCTCTCTCTCTGCCCCTCCCCTGCTCATCCTCTGTCTGTCTGCCTCTCTCAAAAAATAAATAAATAAATAAATTTTTAATATTCACAAATAAATGTGATACATCACATCAATGAGGATTAAAACCATATGATCATTTCAGTAAGTGCAGAAAAAGCATTCCATAAAGCATAACATCCATTAGGGTTTTTTGTTTTTTTTTTTTTAGGTTAATTTATTTGTTTTGAAAGAGAGGAAGCGAGCAGGGAAGGGGCAGAGAGAGATAGAGAGAGAATCCCAAGCAGGCTCCAAACTGTCAGCACAGAGCCCAACACAGGATTTGATCTCACAAACCATGAAATCATGACCTGAGCTGAAATCAAGAGTCAGATATTTAAACAACTGAACCACCCAGGCTCCCCAACATCCATTCATGATTAAAAGTCTCAACAAACTAGGTCTAGAGGGAACATGCCTCAACACGATAAAGGCCATATATGAAAACCCCACAGCTAACATCATAGTCTATGGGGTAAAACTGAGAGCTTTTTCCATAGGGTCAGAAACAAGACAAGGATGTCCAATCTCACCACTTTTATTCAAAGTATAAGTCCTAGCCACAGTGATTAGATAACAAAAAGAAATCCAAGGCATTCAAATTGGTAAGGAAGAAGCAAAACCTCCACTATTTGCAGATGACATGATACTGTACAGAGAAAACCCTAAAGACTCCATAAAAAACTACTAGAGCTGATACATGAATATAGTAAAGTTCCAAGACAAAACACCAATTTGCAGAAGTCCATAGCATTTCTATATACTAATCATGAAGCAACAGAAAGAGAAATTAACAATCCCATTTACAATTGCACCAAAAATAATACCTAGGAACAAACTGAATGAAAGAAGTGAAAGACCTGTACTCTGAAAACTATAAAACATTGGTGAGTGAAACTGAAAATGAGACAAAGAAATGGAAAGACATTCCATGCTCATGGGCTGGAAGAACAAATATTGTCAAAATGTCCATACCACCAAAAGCAATCTACAGATTGAATGCAATCTCTACCAAATACCAAGAGCGTTGTTCACAAAACCAGAACAAATAACCCTAAAATGTATAAGGAACCACAAAAGACCCCAAATAGCCACAGCAATCCTGAAAAAGAGAAACTGGAGGTATTACAATTCCAGACTTAAAGTTATATTACAGATCTATAGTAATCAAGACAGTATGGTACTGGCATAAAAACAGACACATAGATCAATGGAACAGAATAGAAAACTCAGAAATAAACCCATGATTATACAGTCCATCAAACTTCAACAAAGGAGGCAAGACTATCCAACGGGAAAAAGACAATCTCTTCAACAAATGGTGCTGGGAAAACTGGACAGCATCATGCAAAATAATGAAACTAGATCATTTTATTTAACCATACACAAAAATAAAATGAATTAAAAGTCTAAATGTGAGACCTGAAATCATAAAAATCCTTGAAAACAGTACAAGCAGTAATTTTTCTGACACCATAGCAACATTTTTCTAGAGGTCTCCTGAGACAAGGGAAATAAAGCAAAAATAAACTATTAGGAATATATCAAAATAAAAAGTTTCTGCACAGCAAAGCAAGCAATCAACAATCCTTAAAGTCAACATATTGACAGGGAGAAAATATTTGCAAATGACATATCTGATAAAGGGTTAATATCCAAAATATATAAAGAACTTGTACAATAGCCAAAAAACAAATAATCTCATTAAAAATGGGAAGACATGAACAGACATTTCTCCAAAGAAGACATACAGATGGCCAACAGACACATGGAAAGATGGTCAACATCATTTATCAGGGAAATGCATATTGAACTACAATGAGATTATCACCTCACACCTATCAGAATGGCTAAAATCAACAACACGAGTAAGAAGTGTCAGTGAGGATATGGGGGAAAAGAAAGACTCTTGCATTGTTGGTGGGAATGCAACCTGCTGCAGCCACTTTGGAAGACAATATAGTTGTTCCTCAGAGAGTTAAAAATAGAGCTACTCTTTAATACAATAATTACACTATGGGGTATTTACCCTCAAAAAACAAATACGCTAATTCAAAGGGATACATGTACCCCTATGTTTATTGAAGCATTATTTATAATAGCCAAATTATGGAAGCAGTCCACATGTCCATCAATTGATAAATGGATAAAGTGTGTACATATTTACAATGGAATATTATTCAGCCTTAAAAAAGAATGAAATCTTGCCATTTGTAACAACAGGGATGGAGCTACAGAATATAAGTGAAATAACTCAGAGAATCACAAATACCATATGATTTCACTCACATGTGGAATTTAAGAAAGAAAACAAGGGGTGGGAGGGAAGAGAGACAAACCAAGAAGACTCTTCCTCTATAGAGAACAAACTGATGGTTACCAGACGGGTGGTTGGTAGAGGGAGTGTGGAGGGGATTGGTGACACAGGGGATTGGGTTTCAAGAGTCCACTTATGAAGAGCACTGAGTAATGTATAGAATTGTTGAATCACTATATTGTACACCTGAAATGAATATAACCATGTATATTGACTATACTGGTATTGAAATTTAAGAAACTTATTTTAAAGAATGTCAAAAGTTTTTTTTTTAAAGGAGAGAATATTAAAAGCAGCAAGAGAAAAACACTTTGTGTCATATACAAGGGAATCCCAATAAGACTATCAGCAGATTTTTTTAGCAGAAACTTTGTAGACCAAACAGAGCAACACAATATATTCAAAGAGCTGAAAGAAAAAAACTGACAACCAAGAATACTCAACCCAGTAATGCTGTCATTCAGAATTAAAGGAGATACAGTTTTCCAGAAATAAAAACTAAAGGAATTCATCACCACTAGACTGGCCTTTTAAGAAATGTTAAAGGGAATTCTTTAAGCTGAAACAAAAGGGTCCTAATTAGTAACAGGAAAACATATGAAAGTATAATACCCACTCGTAAAGGTAAATATATAGTAAAATTCAGAATAATGCTGTAAAGGTTGCATAGATCATCACATATAAGATGGTATGAAGGTTAAAAGACAAAAATAGTAAAAATGTATCTACGATAATTAAGGGATACACAAGATAAAAAGATGTAAAATGTGACCTCAAAAACATAAAACATAGGGTAGGGGGATGTAGACCTTTAGGATACATCTAAATTTAAGTGGTTATCAATTTAAAAGACACTTATAGAGGCACCTGGGTGGCTCACTCGGTTAAGCATCTGACTTTAGCTCAGATCATGATCTCACGATTCAGGAGTTCAAGCCCCACATCGGACTCTGCTGTCACCATAGAGCCTGCTTTGATCCTCTGCCCACCCCCCTTCCCCTCTGGTTCTATCTCAAAATAAATAAACTTCAAAAAAAAAAGAGAGAGATTGGGACGCCTGAGTGGCTCAGTTGGTTAAGCATCCGACCGCAACTCAGGTCATGATCTCACAGTTCGTGGATTCCAACCCTGCGTCGGTCTCGGTACTGACAGCTCAGAGCCTGGAGCCTGCTTTGGATTCTGTGTCTCCCTCTCTCTGTCTGCCCCTCCCCCACTCGTGCTCTGTCCCTCTCTCTCAAAAATAAACAAACATTTAAAAAAAAATTTTTTTAAGATTTCTTGTTTTTAGCTCCTCCTGATATGAATTGGTCCACTTTTTTTTTTTTTTTTAACATTTTCATCAAGCTTTCATGACTTCTGATTCTTTTCTCCTCTATTCGCAGGAGTCACCCACTCTAACTGGTTAGTGATAAACCTCTTCCTTAAAGAGAGATGGGGTGCCTGGGTGGCTCAGTTGGATGAACATCCAACTCTTGACTTTGGCTCATGTCATGATCATGGGATGAAGCCCGCATCTGGTTCTGGGCGGAGCATGGACCCTGCTTAAGATTTTCTCTCTTTCTCTCTCTGTCCCTCTCCCCTGCTTGTCTATTGTTATAGTCTGATGAACACTTGCCATTTATGTTTTACATCTCTCAGAAACTGTATTCTCTTCGTGGCCTGTTACATACACTCCATACTGGATGCTTTATCTTTGGACCTAGGCTACAAAATAACATTACACACTAAACTCACAGATACTTAGGAAACCTACAGCCAGTTTCAAGAGCTTTCTGTAAGTAGGCAGTGAGAGATTATAATTAAGCAGCTATATGGAGCTTTTAGAAAGGAAAATCCAACAAGAAAGTGTAGCTGTAGTGAACCATGATTATTCATAAAAATTGTATGAATAATTGAAATTCACAAGTTTTCCTAATAAAAACTGCTTTCATCTTTGTCCATTTGGGCTGCTTTAACAAAATGCCACAGACTAGATGGCTTATTAATAACAGAAATCTTTTTCTCACAGTTCTGAAGGCCAGAAGTCCAAGATCAGGGCACTAAGGCCTTCTTCTGAGTTGCAGACTTCTCATTGCAGCCTCACTTGGTGGAAGAGGCTGGGAGCTCACTCAGGGGTCTTTTATAAGAGCAATAATCCCATTTACCAGGGCTCCACCCTCATGACCTAATCACCTCTCAAAGGACCAACTCAAAACACCATGGCTGTGGGGGGTAGGTTTCAACATACGAATTTTGAAGGGACATATTCAGACTATCACACATGCCCTCTGCCTAAAATCCCACTGAATTTGCAACTCTAATCATCGAAAACTTGGAAAGATGGCAGGACTATAAGTTTGTAATTACCAAAAGGATCATTATCTATAAATCAAATGTATCAATATGAAGGATTATGGTGACTCACAGGAGAATACAGTCACATATCTAAATATGTGAGTCCTAGCGGTTACTCACGAGGACTTTTATTCACTTGAAAAATAAAAGCAGGTATCAGATTGAAACCATATTCAAGAAAAGCATTTTTGCAAAAAAGCAGTCTTTCTTTCCATGAAATACAAAAATCAGTTTGAAAGATGTGCTAAAAAAAAAAAAAAAAAGAATAAGGACTGGTAGGAGACACCTGTGCCCAGCATAAAACAGTGGCTCACCAAGTTTGCATCCTTGTCCGTCATCAGCATCAGCATGACCTGAGAACTTGTTAGAAATGGAGATGCTTTGCCTCCTCCCAAGCCCCTGCCCTAAACCTACCAATCAGACCTCAGGGTTAAGGCCCAGCGATTCATGGTTTAACAAGCCTACCAGGTGATTCTGATACATAGTAAAGTTTGAGAACTGCAGGTGTAAAACACAGCAGGAAGATATTTTAAAGGCAACTCTTCATCATACCTAATTTAAATTCCTCTAATTTTAGATAGCCTTGGGATTTGGCCATCCTCGGCTTGTCTATGATTTTTCAAAAAGAAAGCTATAAGATCTGGCATTAAAAAGGGCATTTGTGACACCCTGTTATCAAAATAATTCCTGATCTAAGCATACTATGCTTGCTGTTTTCTATCTGTCATCGGGACCTAACTCTGCGACACAAAACACTCAGTTCTTCTTACCCCTCCCTTTATCCTCTACTGCTCCTTAATCCCTTTCAGGATTCTCTGTGGTCCACAGGCTTTGACAATGAATTTCAGGTTCTAATTGTTTCTCAGAATTTGTGAAAATATGATTGATAAACAGTGAACTTTACAAAGCTAAGTAGCTTTAGAAAAAAATAAATAAGGGGCCTTATCTATAGCCTGGATATTCAGTTCTGCAATATAAAGAGTTACATTTTTTAATTCTAGGCTTGTTTACAGTTCATTAGCATATTCATTTGCAAGTATTTTTTTCCTTTTGAATGTGTTTCCTGGAGTTAGAATAGATGCCATTAAGATAAAACAATTGCCATTATTTACCAAAAAGGCGTATGATTCAGTTATAAAAATAAGAGTATAGGCAGTTGATCATTTAAGAACTCTTAAAAATGTACCAAACCTTGAATTTGGATTCTCTCAAATATCGCTAAATATTGAGGAAAGCAGTACATTGTTAAAAACATATTGGAAAATCTGTCTTTTTCCCTTATGTTAAACCTGCAAGCTCTTTTACTACAGTAAGTAAAGCAAATAAACAATGATCATCACACAGTGAACTGTTGCTTAATTTTGCAACAGTGGAAATCTCTCTAGCACAGTAGTTCTCATCCTTGGTTGCCTATTAGAATCACCCAGGGAGCTTTTTTAAGTACCAGTGAATGCCCAGGTTGTATCCCAGAACAATTAAGCAAAAATCTCTGGGGCTGGAAAGCAGATATCAGTATTTAGAGCTTCTCCAGGCAATTCTAGGGCACTTAAGGTTGAGAACCACTGTTTAAGTTGATCAAGGCCCTTTTATGGAAAGGATTCTATTTGGTGTGGTTAAAGTAGACATAGAATCTAAGGACATGAGTGTAGCACCTATTGATTACCACTGGTTGCTAAATCCTTAGCTCATGACCGTTTCACATCACTCCATTTATTCAAAAATCTTTAGTGGCTATACAAAAACTCACTCAAAATGGATCAAAGACCTAAACATAAGAACTGAGTATAAAACTCTTAAAAGAAAGCATATGGGAAAAGCTTCACGACGGTGGATTTGGCAATGATATCTCAGATATGACATCAAAAGCACGGGCAATAAAGTTGAAAATAAATTGGACTACATCAAAATTTAAAACTTCCGTACATCAAAGAACACAATCTATGGTATGGGAGGAAATATTTGCAAATTGTATACCTGATAAGGGGTTAATATCCAGAATAGAAAAAAAACTCCTACAACTCAACATCAGAGAAACAAATAACCTAATTTAAAAATGAGCAGAGGTCTTGATTAGACATTTCTCCAAAAATATACAAGTGGCCAACAAGCACATGAAAAGATGTTCAACATCACTCATCATTAGGGAAATACAAATCAAAACCACAATGAGATACCACCTCACACTCATTAGGATGGCTATTATTTAAAGAAAATTTTAATGTTTATTTTTGAGAGACAGAGTGTGAGCAGGGGAGAGACAGAGAGAGAGGGAGACACAGAATCTGAAGCAGGCTCCAGGCTTCCAACTGTCAGTCCAGAGCCCAACATAGGGCTCAAACCCATAAACCACAAGATTATGACCTGAGCTGAAGTCGGATGCCTAACTGCCTGAGCCACCCAGGAGCTCCAGGATGACTATCATTAAAAGAAAGAAAGAGGGGCGCCTGGGTGGCGCAGTCGGTTAAGCGTCCGACTTCAGCCAGGTCACGATCTCGCGGTCCGTGAGTTCGAGCCCCGCGTCGGGCTCTGGGCTGATGGCTCGGAGCCTGGAGCCTGTTTCCGATTCTGTGTCTCCCTCTCTCTCTGCCCCTCCCCCGTTCATGCTCTGTCTCTCTCTGTCCCCAAAATAAATAAACGTTGAAAAAATAAATAAATAAATAAAAGAAAGAAAGAAAGAAAGAAAGAAAGAGAGAAAGAGAGAAAGAAAGAAAGAAAGAAAGAAAGAAAGAAAGAAAGAAAGAAGAGGAAGAGTGTCCATAAGGATGTGGAAAAACTGAAATCCTTGTGCATTGTTGGTGGGAATGTGAAATGCTGCGGCTGCTATGGAAAGCAGTGTGGTGTTTCCTCAAAAACTTAAAAATAGAATTGCCATATGATCCCACAATTCCACCTGTGGGTATATATCCCCAAGAGAATGGCAAGCAGGACCTGGAAAAGATGCTTGCACACCCATGTTCATAGCAACATCATTCACAACAGTCAAGAGGAGGAAGCAACCAAAATGTCCATCGACTAATGAATGGATAAATTATGGAAAAGGTGCTCATTTATGTTCTGAGCACAAGGCAAACTCAAAAGAGTATAACTTAATATTGGTTCTGTTGTTATTAGCACCTAATATTTATTGAATGCTCACCATGCGCTCAGTACAATGCTACCCACTTGTGGCAGCCCAGATGCTCCTCTCAGACCTCCAACCGCATCAGTCTACTGGCCTCGGCTGCTAGGCTCTGAAACTATTTGGGCCAAGCTTCTGAAACTATTGGCTGCTCCCAGCCAATGCCTCAGCATTGGTAGAGGTACAAAGGCAAGCCCAGTCCTGGAGATACTCAACGCCTCTGAAAGGCAACTCAGTGGTCTGAGGGCTCCCTAGCAGCTTTGCCAAAGCTTATATAGCTTGCATGGCAGTCTGGGATGTTTCCACCCAACTTGCTTCTCTCTCTACTCCACTGATGGTCAGACTGGCATTATGGTCTGATGGCTCTCCCTGCCCTTTCCAGCTCCTTCTCCATCTTCTCTCACAAGGGAAAATCTAAAAGGAATCCTTGCATCTTTACCCCTGCTTCTTGCAGGACCTGTCTTCACACAGTAAATGCATTATTTCAGTCAATGCTTATAACACAAATTGTACCGATCATCTCTACTTTATAAATAGGGAAACTGAGGTTTAGAGAAGTCATTATCTCATCAATGGCAGGATTAGATTTTGAACTGTAGTTTTTCTGACCCTAAAACAAGCACTTTCAATCAGTACATGAGTAACACAAATATTTTTATTTTATTTCATTTGGAAAAATGTCCTAAATATGGGGAAATACAGAGAATACTGTAATAAATTTCCACATGTCTATTACTCACAATTAACAAGAATGATTGGGTTGTCAAATGAGCTCCTGAATTTTTAAAATATTTGAATAATAAAACACTACACTCGAACATTACAGATAGGAAAGGCCATGGGACTGGGGCTGGGTATTCTATCTCCCTATCAGCAACTATTTTCATGATTTTGCTGTGTGTCCTTCCAATTCATATATTTTTTTATTTCATTTTCTTTTTTAAAGTTTATTTATTTATTTATTTTAAGAGGGGGGAGGGGCAGAGAGGGAGGCAGACAGAGAATCCCAAAACGGCTCTGCGCTATCAGCGTGAAGTCCTGACATGGGGCTCAAACCCACGAACCATGAGATCATGACCTGAGCCAAAGTCAAGAGTCAGTGACTCAACTGACTTAGCCACTCAGGCACCCCTTTTCTGATAATTTTAATACATACGTTTGTATCTATAGAAATTCATTGCTTTGTGTGTTTCTAAATTTTACATTAATGGATATTGTCTGTATGTCTTTTTTTTGCAGCCTGCCATTTTCAAGATGAACTATATTTTTAAGATTGCTTCATGTTACTAATTCATTCTTCTAAACCAGTGCTTCTCAGCAGAAGGCCATTTTACCTCCCCAAGAGACATTTGGCAATATCCAGAGACATTGTTGGTTGTCACCATGAGAAAGGAGAAGAAAGGGCTACTAGCATCAAGTAGGGAGAGGCCAGGGATGCTGCTAAATACCCTACAATGCACAAGACAGCTCCCCACAAGAAAGAATTTTCTGAGGTGCATGGGTGGTTCAGTCAGGTAAGTGTCCGAGTCTTGATCTCGGCTCAGATCACAATCTCTTGGTTTGTGGTTTGGAGCCCCACGTCAGAGCTCCATGCAGACAGCATAGAACCTGCTTGGGATTCTCTGTCTCCCTCTTTGTGCCCCTCACCCTGCTCCTGCCTTCTCTCTCCCTCTCAAAAATAAATAAATAAACTTAAAAAAAAAAGAAAGAAAGAATTTTCTGGTCTAAAATATCAATAGTGCCAAGGTTTAATACCCCCCACCTAAACTAGTGATCCTCAAAATGTGATCCCTGACTAGTGGCCTGAGCATCAAATGGAAATTTGTCAGAATGCAAATACTAGGGCTTTGCATCTCACCCAATCAGAAATTCAGGGGGTGGAGCCCAGCAATCTATTGTTTAACAAACCCTGTTGTTTAACAAACAATCTATTATTTAACAAATCTAGTGATTCAGATGCTCACTAAAGTGAGAACTGCTGATCTAAACTGTTGGCTAGTATTCAATTGTATGGAAACACTCCAATTTATCCTGGGAACCATTTCACATTTCTTATGAAAAACAATGTCCTCTCTACTATGATGCTTTGTCTTCCCATTGCTTTATCATAAAATATATGCTGTAACAAACTCAAATGAATATTTTAGCAGGAATGAACATCTATTGAATGCTTACTATATGCTTGGCATTCTAAATGTTTTTCATCTGTTACTTACTCATAGCAATCCCACCAAGTAGGTGCCAGTATTATCTAACTTCGCAGCTGAGAATCTAAGTAGTTAAGGGGTGTCTAAATGGCTCAATCAGTTAAGTGTCCAACTTTGGCTCAGGTCATGATCTCACAACTTATGGGTTTGAACCCCACATTGGGCTCTGCATTGGTGGTACAGGGCCTGCTTGGGATTCTCTCTCTCTCCCTCTCTCTCTCTTCCCCCGCTTGCATTCTCTCTCTCTCAAAATAAATAAATACACTTTAAAAAAAATGTCCCTTAAGTAAGAAATTTGCTTCAGGGTCACACAACTTAGTGTCTGGCTGAGTCAGGATTTGAACTCAGGCTGTCTGAAACTGAGACATTGCACATACTCTCAGAAACAGACCATACCATCCAAGCTTAATGTTCAGAACCTAGCATAATGAATGGTGCATTCAAGCATCTAATGAAAAAATGATACAGGAACAAGAGAAAAGGGTGCAGTGAAGGTGGAGTCTAATCTGCATTTGGCTTGCTTCCACCAGGCACAGAAGCCCAATTTTATCTAAAATACTTCAAAGCACCTGCTCCAACCATATACACAGGCATTTATATTTATATCACTAGAGCAAGAGCCTTCATATGAAATTTGGAGCAAGAATCTGGCTTCTCAACACTTTTTTTAAGATTAAAAACAGGATTTGGAATCAGGCTGAGTTCTGCTCTAAGCACATGAAAAATAGATACTAAAACTTTAATGGTATTTTTAGCCCCACCTCCCCTCCAAAAACTCTCAATGGTGGCCTCCAAACATTCACTGTAGTTTTAATTTTTCTTGAGTGTCATATTCTATTTTGATGTGGTATGAAAAGTTTAGTGACTTTCATCCTAAAATATTTAGGATGACACTAGGCATGCATCATATTGGGCCTGAGAGCACTGGTGTTTCAAGGGGGAGCTATTGGTATTTTGGGTGGGACAATTCATTACATAGACCAGCACATTGCAGAAAGTTTAATATCGCTGTTCCCCATCACAAATTGCCATTAGTGTTCCTGGTTATGTGACCATCAAAAATGCTCCTGCACATTCCCCTAGTGCCCTGATACTCAAAATGTAGCTTTTGGACCAGCAGCATCAAAGTTACTTAAGAGATTATTGTAAATGCAAAAGGTAGGGCCTACCCCAAACCTAAACAATCAGAAACTGTATTTTAACAAAATCCCAGGTAATCTGTAAACACATTGAAGTTTGAGAAGCAGAGTGGGACTACCTGTTGAACACTGTTTCCCTAGAAAACTTCCTGGATTAGGAGGCACTTTCAAAACTGTTCAGACTAGAGATGCTACTCACTTAGTAAAGCAGTTCTACTTCTGATTGAAAATCAGAGACTCAGAGCATTTCTGAAAAATGAAGCTGACATCCAGTAGGATACAGTCAAATCGTATATGGGCACAAGTCCAAAAAAAATTGCTTGCACCCCTCAAAGCATTCTTGCCTCTCATCAGTTACTTAGATCTATAGGTCAATATCCTGCTTTTTTGTTTAAACAGGTTTGTGTTGGATTTCAGTTACATGTAATGAAAAAGCCCTAGGAAGAGAGAGGCCACACTGTGAAGAGTGTTAGAGGCTAGACTGAAGGACATGAGCAGATACTCCCAACGTGGGGTCTGCGAATGGTGACTGAAGTGCCAAGAGTGTGACCCTTTCAAGCCTTTCGGGTAAACAGGGAGCATAAGATGACCAGAGACCCCAACTGGTCAACTCTGGCCTTGAACAACTTTACTTATTTACCCTAGTGTGCTAGTGATCATTTCTGTGTGTGCCTTGTTTAAAAAAAAAAAAATACTGGGAATTATTATTGTCGGCAATAGGTTACTTGGTTTGTTTGTTTTATTTTAAATTGTGGTAAATACACATAACATTAGATTTGCCATCCTAACCGTTCTTAAGTGTACCGATCAGTAGCATTAAGCACATTCACAGTGTCGTGCAACTCATCTCCACAACTCTATTCATCTTGAAAAATTCAACTCTATATTAGTTCAACAACATCCCCCCATGCCCCTCTCCCTAGCCCCTGGCAACCACCATTCTACTTTCTGTCTCTATGAATTTGACGACTGTAGACACCTCATGTAAGCGGAATCATACAAGAGTTGTCTTTTGGTGACTGGCTTATTTCACTTAGCATACTGTCTTCAAGATTCATCCTTGTTGTAGCATGTGTCGGAGCTATTACAAACGATTTTTTTCAAGGAAAGGATTAAAGCTTCCCTCCTAAGAAATATTTCACACTGAGCAACATCCTTGTGGTTACAGCAGAATTTATCTGTTTGGGAGCCAGAGAAGATTAGGGTGAACTCTGTGCCTGATATGATGCATTCCCAAGGGGGAAATTTACCTTGCTTGTTTTCATTGAACCCAGCAGTCTCCAAATTGATACAATAGTAAATAATCATTTTTTTAATAGAAACTTCAGTCTTGTACTTCTATTCAACTCAAGTAGAAATTTCCTGATAGTTTCAGTGAAAGAACCTGCAAAAACTGCTTAACCAGAAAGCTCTCAGGTGTCCAACTTACCCTGCTCACTGGTTTCTGTATTTGATAGGACATGGTAACCATATGAATCAAAACTGGGTGACTCAAAATACAGAAGAGGGTTTGATTCAGAATCCAGGTTCCTTTATTTCATTGATTTTGTTTATGACAACTTGCAACCTTACCTTTCAAAATATGAATTGCATTAACTTTTGACCTATCAAAAAGCTAGTTTTATTTCCCCTTTCATCATTAAGAGGATAGAATTTTTCTTGAGTAAGGATTCACAGTTAATTCATGATTCTTTAGAGCTTTATGGCTACCTGTGAATACTAATGAGGTGGTCTTGAAAGAGTTGGTTGTTGATTTTTTTTGGTCGATTGGTTGGTTGGTTATTACTCTGTTGTACAGTGGAGGGATAAGGGAATGCACTTCTCTGCAAAGGGAAATTCTTCCCATTGGCTTAATGTCTATCTTCAAGCTCTTGTATGTTTATTCTTCTTTCCAGTCATGCAATACCTTAAAAATACCTACCGTGGATGAAAAAGATTTTAAGAGAGGGTTTGCTAAACTGTTCCTAAAGTATTACCAGTTATGGGGGGTGGGAGGGCCTGAATAGAATTCAATGCTCCAAGAGCACTTACTGTGATTCCTGCCATCATTTTTGGAAACTTATAATTATTTTATCATTTAGAAAAGAATTAAACTTGATACATTTCAGTGTGCATTAGTGCATTAGAGCATATTCAATTCAAACCATAATAAGAGAAACAGCTTTACATTTGCAGCTCTGAATAGATATTTTCACTTTTGTCCCTAATGTTCATTAATTACTATAATTTTTCGGTAACTTTCCTTTCATTTAAACATTTCCTAAAGTTCTGGAGCTTGTAAAGGCAAGATCTTAAGAAAAAGCCTTTCCCAATATAAATTTTTAAAATAGTCCTATCCAAACCCTTTATATGTAATGACTCATCAGTAAGCTAGAAATTTTAACTTATTAAATATAATTGGTAAAGTTACCAAATTAAGCATTTCATGATACTGTTTTCCCAAGTTTAATTATTCAGTTGCTTCTAAATCTTTTGTGAGAGCAGGGGTACAGTGCAAGCCCAAAATACATACAAAGCTTTTTATAGTGCAGAAAACATAGTAATAATACTTAACTGTATAAAGCTTTACATTGTATAGTGTTTTCACAGAGCAAGTAATGAGGACTTATCAGGAATTCTCACAATGATTTCAAAACATTTCTTCCTGAGTTCATTGATGTTCAAAGATATGTAGCATGTGCCAAATGTGTAGTAAGAATTTTCGAGCCTCCAAAAAGGGTCCAAAACACCCTCAAAAAAAGAAAAAGACAAAATTTAGCAATAGTTTTCAAGGCAATGGGACAACGAAGGAGAATGATCCCTGGAAAATGGGAAGCAAGCAAGGGAAGCCGTGTGATTGCTGCAGCTTACTGCTTTGGGAGAGGTTCCAGGCCCCAGGGCAGGGAGCCAGAATCCAGACACAGCCCAGCGAACTCCCTGAGCCAGGAGTCCAAGGTAACCAAAATGGTGAGCATCCACAGGACAGAGTACTGGAGAAGAAAGAGTTGCCCAGAGACACAACCCTGGAGATATACAGAGGGCCCCTTTCAGTACTCAGCAGAGTACTGATGAGTGCATGTATGTGAGGAAACTACCTGAGTCTTGGAAACAATTATTTGAAAGGCACAAATTACCAAAGCTCACTCAGGAAGAATTAACTTAAATACCCTATATGTTCATTAACAAGATTGAATATGTAAAGAACCTTCCCAAAAACAAAACGCCAGGCCCAGATGCTTTACTTGTAAATGCTATAAAACAATCAAGGAAGAAATAATATTAATTATAAACAAACTTTCCAGAAATTTTAAGAGAAGGAAATACTTTCTGATTCATTCCATCTGGGCAGAATTCCCCTGACGCCAAAACCAAACAAACGCATGACAAGAAAACTATAGTTCAATATCACTCATTACCATAGATTCAAAAAATTCTAAACAAAATCCAACAATATATAAAAAGGATAATACATCATGACCAAGTGGGGTTTACCCCAGGAATGCAGAGTTACTTAGCATTAGAAAATGAATCAATGTAATTCATCCATCTTAAACTAAAAAAGAAAAATCATATGATCATCTAAGTAGGTGCAGGAATGCATTTGATAAAATCTGACATCTGTTTTCTCAGCAAGCTAGGGAACTTCCTCAACCTCATAAAGGATATCCATGAAAAATCTACGGCTAACATCATACTTAACTGTGACAGATTGAATGCATTACCCCCTAAGATCAGGAGCCAGGCGTGGATCAACACTTCTTTTCAACATTGTACTAGAAGTTCTGGAAAGGAAGAAGTAAAATAGTTCTTATTTTCAGACAAAATTATTGTCTATGTGTAAAATCCAATATAATGCATACAAAAGTCACTAGCATAATTGAGCTTAGCAAGGTTGTAGGGTACAGGTACAGGATCAATGTACAAAAAAGCAATAGTATGAAACCAATCTGTAAGATACTGTAATGGTGGGCATAATATCATCGTACATTTGTTAAAAACCATGGAATATGCAACACAAGGAATGGCTCCTATGAGCCATAAACTATAGACTTTAGTTAATAATAATGTATAAATATTGGTTCCACAATTATAACAAATGTACCACAGTAATTTGTATGATGTAAATAATATGGGAAACTGGGGGGGGTGGAGAGGATATGTGGGAATTCTCTGTACTTTCCCATCAATTTTCCTACAAAGCTAAGAGTGCTTTAAAAAGTCTATTAACTTTAAAAACTAACTTAAATAAACTTACAATTAAATAAACCATGTCAATTCCCCCCAAATTGATTTCTAGATTCAGTGCCACCTCAATCAAAATCCCAGCTGATTTTTTTTTTTGCTTGAAACTGACAGT
Organism: Lynx canadensis; assembly: GCF_007474595.2. Taxonomy (NCBI): domain Eukaryota; kingdom Metazoa; phylum Chordata; class Mammalia; order Carnivora; family Felidae; genus Lynx; species Lynx canadensis. The sequence continues at coordinate 76,190,024 of NC_044306.2, forward strand.
GATACTAAAATTCACATGGAAATGCAAAAAATCCATAATAGCCAAAACAACCTTGAAAAAGAAGAACAAATTTGGATAACTAACCCTACCTGATTTTAAGACTTGTTATAACACTATAATATTCCAAATAGATATGACTGAGGGGAGTGTAAATTGAAGCACTGGTTCTATATATCATTTGGCAAATGACTAAAGTCTTTGACTCAACAATTCAGTTTTAGCAATTTCTACTATAAAAAAAATCTAAGACACAGAAGAGCAAAGATAGTAAAATCATCATTATTCTTTGTGGCTACAAACTAGAAAATTAACAGAAAACCTTGGATTGCGAGTAACTTGTTCTGTGAGTGTTCTGCAAGACGAGCAAACATTTCTAATAAATTTTAACTAGATAAACGAGCATTGTCTTGCAATACAAGTAGTCTGTGACACCGGATGCCACATGATCACAACTGAGCTAATGGTTCTTCTCTCTCTCTCTTGCTGCAGGATTGTGGGTGATCATCTCCCACAATCTCTGATGCTTGGTCTCAGGCCTCAGTGTCTGGTAGAAGTCAGTGATTTTTCAGAACATTGCAAGGTGCTCAAACTGGCACTAGTGTATTTTTTTGTCACTTCAAAGCACCTATGGACAATCCTTTGCTTTTCCATACAAAAGTAAGCTTAAGAATGCTTTGCTTCGGGGCGCCTGGGTGGCGCAGTTGGTTAAGCATCCGACTTCAGCCAGGTCACGATCTCGCGGTCCGTGAGTTCGAGCCCCGCGTCAGGCTCTGGGCTGATGGCTCAGAGCCTGGAGCCTGTTTCTGATTCTGTGTCTCCCTCTCTCTCTGCCCCTTCCCCGTTCATGCTCTGTCTCTCTCTGTCCCAAAAATAAATAAACGTTGAAAAAAAAAAATTAAAAAAAAAAAAAGAATGCTTTGCTTCATCTAAGTTAAGCAGCCTGCAGGTATAGACCCTTTTCTCTGCTGCCTTATGACCAGTTACATTAAATACAGTATATGACAAGAGTTTATTAATACTGTAGTCAACATCGGTGTGAGCACATACAGCACAGAAAAAGGTTGAAAAGAAAGGTGGTAAGAAGAAGGAGATGATTACGATGGCAGGGAGGAAATCATCAGGAAGTACTAACAAGTTACGTGAATGGCCGAAATTGCAAGATTTTAGAAGTAGTCTATGTCTGCATCTCATCTGTAGAGAGATGGAGGAGGAATCCCTTACTTCAAATGAGATTAGGGAGGTGTGTAAAATGTGGGTAACAGTGCAAAATTTTGTAGAAAAGCACCACCGGAATAAGGCTGTGGCAGTGTGAGTGATAAATTTGTTTCAGGACAATGCAGTGTCACATTTCTGAGAAATCCTCAGAAGGAGGCAAAAGCAAGTGCCATTGAATAGGTTCCTTGTTAAAGGTACATGAAAAGAAAAAGATTCCATTGAGCCAATAGATAGCAGTGATTCTGTTAGTGATAGTGAAAGTCATCCTATACAATAATCCTCCTCTCTCTTGTCTCCCTCACACCAGCCATGAAGGTTTCCAAAGGTAATTGCAGGTTAATTTGTTTATTTTTCACTATATTTGGTATTTTATTATTTTGTATTATATTACAGTATTGTAATCATTTTTGTATGAATATTTTTGGACTGGGGAACAAATCATCTATATTTTCATTATTTCTTATGTGGAAATTTGCTTTGATATACTAGTGCTTTGGATTATGGGCATGTTTCTGGAACAAATTATGATCACAAACCAAGGTTTCACTGCATATGACAACAGGAGACTACTTGAATAAATTATGGTATATACTTACATTAAAATAAGTATCCATCCCAGTCATTAAAAATTACGTATTTAATGACATGGGAAAAACTGTGATATATATAATTATGTGAATTTAGCAGGTCACAAAACAATAGGTTCCTGCTTTATTTTAAAATATCTGTTTCTTAGTGCCCGGCTAGCTCAGTCACTAGAGCAGGAGACTCTTAAAATATCTGTTTCTTGAACTATTGGGACCCCATCAAAATAAAAAGCTTCCGCACAGCAAAGGAAACAATCAGAAAAACTAAAAGGCAACCAACTAAATGGGAGAAGATATTTGCAAATGACATATCAGATAAAGGGTTAGTATCTAAAATCTGTAGAAAAGTTATCAAACTCAACAAATAATAAATAATCCAGTGAAGAAATGGGAAAAAGACATGAACAGATGCTTCTCCAAAGAAGACATCCAGATGGTGAACAGACACATGAAAAAGTGCTCAACATCACTCATCATCCGAGAAATACAAATCAAAACCACAATGAGATACCACCTCACACCTGTCAGAATGGCTAACATTAACAACTCAGGCAACAACAGATATTGGTGAGGATGTGGAGAAAGAGGATGTCTTTTGCATTGTTGGTGGGAATGCAAGCTGGTACAGCCACTCTGGAAAACAGTATGGAGGTTCCTCAAAAAATTAAAAATAGAACTACCCTATGACCCAGCAACTGCACTAGGTATTTATCCGAGGGATACAGGTGTGCTGTTTCGAAGGGGCACATGCACCCTAATGTTTATAGCAGCACTATCAACAATAGCCAAAGTATGGAAAGAGCGCCAATGTCCATCGATGGATGAATGGATAAAGAAGATGTGGTATATATATACAATGGAGTATTACTCAGCAATCAAAAAGAATGAAATCTTGTCATATGCAACTATGTGGATGGAACTGGAGGGCATTATGCTAAGCAAAATTAGTCAGTCAGAGAAAGACAAATATCGGTGTAAGTATAACTTCACTCATATGAGGAATTTAAGATACAAAACAGATGAACAACAATAATATAAAAATAGGGAGGGGCACAAAACATAAGAGACTATTAAATATGGAGAATAAACAGAGAGTTGCTGGAGGGGTTGTGGGAGGGGGGATGGGCTGAATGGGTAAGGGGCTTAAGGAATCTACTCCTGAAATCATTGTTGTACCATGCGCTAACTAACTTGAATGTAAATTATAAAAAATAAATAAATTATAGAAAGAATAAATAAATAAATAAATAAATAAATAAACAAATAAATAAAAGATCTGTTTCCATATCTGACAAAATATTTATAGTTCTGGGGTGCCTTGGTGGCTCAGTCGGTTAAGCATCTGACTTCAGCTCAGGTCATGATCTCACAGTCTGTGAGTTCGAGCCCTACATCGGGCTCTGTGCTGACAGCTCGGAGCCTGAGGCCTGCTTCAGATTCTGTGTCTCCCTCTCTCTGCCCCTCCCCTACTCATGCTCTGTCTCCCTCTGTCTCAAAAATAAATTAAAAAAAAAAAACATTAAAAAAAATTTTTTAAACAAAATATTTACAGTTCTAAGTGAAGAAATTACCAGTTATTTTTCACAAAAACAAATGCATGCTTCTTTTTAAAAAAAGGTTTTCAAGTTTAAAAATTTTTGAAATTTTATGATTAGAAAGATATATTTATCAAAATAGTCATGTTTAGCATGAAAAAATAATGTGTATCTCAAATTACATCTGACAAGTTAAATCCTGTTTCAAACTGAAGAAGGAGGAACTCTCTAAATGACTATATGATAGACTTTCCCTTCTCATTCATTCATTGTGTTTGCTTTCAATTTTGCAATCAATCTGTATTTGCCTTTATGTTTTATATTTTTAAATTTATTTTACTTTTCATTTATTTATTCTTTTTATTTTAGAGAGAGAAAGCATGCAAACCGGGGTGAGGGTCAGAAGGGGAATGAGAGAGAGAGAGAGAGAGAGACAGAATCTCAAGCAGACTCTACTCTCAGCACAGAGGCCCTCACAGGGCTTGATCCCACAACCTTGGGGTCATGACCTGAGCTGAAATCAAGAGTTGGTCACTCAACGGACTGAGTCACCCAGGTGCCCCTGTTTTATATTTTTAAATGAAATCTGTACATGCTTTCTACAAAAAATTTTAAAGACACAGAAAAGTATTCAGAAGAAAATAAACAAATATGTATAATCACTACTAATACGTTCTTGTATTTCATTGTTCTTTCAAGGACTTGTTAGTATGCTTCTCAGTCCCTGGCCTATATCAGTGGAAGATGCTGTTCATATGGAATCAGTCCCATGAGCCAAACTAGTCCCACATAATTGTAATAAAGTTATGAAATTGCTCATCCTTTTCTATGTGTTGGAATAGATATTTACTTATTTGTTTTGGAATTCCATTAATTTTCTTCCAAATATAAAAGTATTCATATTCATTATTTTCTAAGATATAAAACACTATAAAGAAGAAAATAAAAATCGACAATAATTCTACCATAAAGAGATTATCACAGATACCTTCCAGGGTTTTATTCTATGTTAATATGTATTATATAAACACTTTACTAAAACTGGGATCTCACTATATATTGTTTGGGTTTTGCTTTTTTCACTTAACTTTTTCTCATTGTAATTTTTCCTACCTGTTAATGACTGCATTGTATTTATTTGTATGACTATACCATAAGCCATTTAGTCAGCCCCTTATTATCGGACATTGGATTATTTCCAAGTTGTTTTTTTGTTTTTTTTTACAAGGCAAGCCTCCTGTTTACTGGGATATGGGGACATATTAGCAAGTACTGTAGGGACCATCAATTTACAAATATTTTTGTGCTCTACACGCATTATTTATGATAAAGTTTTTTTGTTTTTTGTTTTTTTGCCAGGGAGAGGGTGATGGATGGTCAGGGAAGCTAGGAATGGTAGGAGTGGGGAAATGTGCTCCATCCAGTTCAAGAAAAACCACTTTTGTTGCTTTGGGGAGGGATTCCTGGAGCCCCGCCCCCCAGACCATTGCTCAGTAGTCTCCGTTCCTACTGTATGCTGAGCTGCACTGCACCCCTGTGGCGGAGCTGCCGTACTGCACCAAATCGCAATGGTTTTAAAGAGGTTATTTGGATTCATTCACTTATGAACTCATTTTTTAAATCCAATTTAAAACTGCAGTTGCTTTCTTCAACTCACAGATAGAAAATTTACAAGCTCAAAATGATAGAATGTGTGGAATTTGGATCTGTAATAAATGCTTCCTTTGAGCTCTGAGCACTTGAACAAAAATAAACTGAGCACTTATGTCCCCTGCTCTTTTCTCTAGCTTCAGTCCTGTTCATCCTGCCCTTAGGCATTATCCTGTAGCCATAATGAACTACTCTCAAGTCCCCTAATAGGCCAGGCTTCCTTTTGCTTACTGGACTTTACACATACTAAGCAAACCCTGAATCCCCTCTCTTTACTTGACTTCTAAATCTCTCTTAAAATGTAGACTCTTTTCAATTCTCTAAGATGGGACTGATTGTTGATTGGTGCCTGAAGCCCCCCCCCCCCGCTCTGAACAGCAATTCCTGTAAACTCATTTCGTTCCCCTACTGGACTAAAAGGTGCTAGAGCACACACATGACAAACATAGATAGCACAGTATGCCCTCTCCATTCAGTTCCACCAAATTCAATTCTGCCAATATTAATGGGATGTCTACTCTTTCCAAGGATCGTCACTGATAACTTGGGTGAAGAGAAGGGAGAGCGAAAAGGTACGGGATGAAGAACTGATATCTACTGCTATTAAATTTGCATGGTATATTACTCCTTCCAACCACTTACTTCATGGACAAAGCATGAGGTGTTAGACCTCGCTTGAAATATTAGACTCAGATGTATATACTTTAATACACACCCCCATGATTCTAATCATGTGTAGCTAGTGCTGAGAACCTTTGCCTTAGAGTATCTGTACCACACTCCTGAGTCTCAAAGTCTTAAACAGTGAGAAATAATGGTGAGAATTTCAAGTAAGTTGGTGAAACAGTATTTGAGGACAGAAGTAATTTTAGAGATGTTCTGGTTTTGCCTGCCCAATATCCATTCTTCTGCTGCTAGGAGCACATTGGTTTTCCTTTGGAGAACTACCCCTTCCCTACTCCAAGCTCTTGCAATTGGGGTAGAACTGATTTTCATCCAGTACCCCCCCCCACCTCCAACACATACACATACACATACACACACAGTACATGCACACACAGCACACAGCACCGCCCCCCCCCCCCCAAGCTCTGAATTTGCTCTTTTTCAGCTTAAATTGAATTTGGACTCAGTCACAGCTGAACCTTTAGACTGAACTTCTATCCTTGGACTTTTCAATTATTGAGCTAATAACTAATAAATCCCCTGCCACTACTTTTCCCCTAGATGACTTTGAGGTGAGTTTTGTCATCAACCAAAACATTTCTAACCAACAAATTTATGAGACTTTTAAATAAGTAAAGCAGCTTTATATTTTGTCTACTGATAGAAAGGAGATACATCAATTGATATGTCCTAATATGGTTTTTTTTTTTTACATTGTTCTAGGATAAGATTTCCTTCATTGCTCTCAGCAGAGCTTAAGTGTATTAAACATGAAAAGCATGACATTTATATTGTCTAGGTTAGCCTTGTTCAATGTATAGGCATATTTTGGAGATACTTAGTGTTCAGTTTCAGATCACTGCAATAAAGTGAATATCATAATAAGGCGAGTCAAATGAATTTTTCAGTTTCCCATGTTATGTTCATACTATTGTGCAGTCTATTAAGTGAGCAATAGCATAGTGTCTAAAAAATGATGTACATACCTTAACTTAAAAATACTTTATTGCTAAAAAATACTAACCATCATCTGAGCTTTCAGTGAGTCATAATCTTTTTGCTGGTGGAGGGGCTTGCCTCAGTGTTGATGGCTGCTGACCAGGGGGGTGGTTGGGGAAGGCCAGGGTATCTGGGGCAATTTCTTAAAATACCACAACAATGAAGTTTGTCACATTGATTGACTCTTACCTTCATAAATGATATCTCTGGGGCATATGATGCTGTTTGCTAGCATTTTACCCACAGGAGAACTTCTTTCAAAATTGGAGTCAATTCTCTCAAACCCTGCCGCTACTCTATCAACTAAGTTTATGTAACGTTCTAAATCCTTTGTTGTCATTTCAGCAATCTTCACAGCATCTTCACCAGGGATAGATTCCATCTCAAGAAACCACTTTCTTTGCTCCTACATAAGTAGCAACTCCTTGTCTGTTAAAGTTTTACCAAGAGATTACAGCAATTCAGTTCTGTCTTTAGGCTCCACTTCTAATTCTAGTTCTCTTGCCATTTCTACCACATGCAGAGTTACTTCCTCCACTTGAACTCCTCAAAGCCATTCACAAGGGTTGGAATCAACTTCTTCCAAGCTCCTGTGGTATGTTGATATTCTGATCTCTTCCCATGAATTACAAATGTTCTTAACAGCATCTAGAATGGTAAATCCTTTCAGGAGATTTTCAATTGAAAATTGCTCAGATCCATCAAAGGAATTACTGTCTATGACAGCTATAGCCTTATGGAATGTATTTCTTTTTTTTTAATGTTTATTTATTTTTCTGAAAAAAGAGAGAGAGAGAGAGCATGAGGGAGGGAGGAGCAGAGAGAGAGGGAGACAGAGGATCCGAAGAGGTCTCCGTGCAGACAGCGGAGAGCCATACAAAACTCATGAACTGTGAGATCATGACCTGAACCAAAGTCCAACGCTTAACCAATTGAGCCACGTAGGCACTCTGGAACGTATTCCTTAAATAATAAGACTTAAAAGTCAAAGCTACTCCTTGATCCATGGGCCACAGAATGGATGTTGTGTTAGCAGGCATGAAAACAATATTAATCTTGTACTTCTCCATCTGAACTCTTGGGTGACAAGTGCATCGTCAGTGAACAGTAATATTTTGAAAGGAATCTTCTTCTCTGAGCAGTAGGTCTCAACAGTGGGCTTAAAATATTCAGTAAACTATATTGTAAACAGATATGCTGTCATCCAGACTTTGTTGTTCCATTTATAGAGCACAGGCAGAGTAGATTTACCGTAACTCTTAAGGGCTGTAGGAATGAGGAATGGCAAATGAGCACTGGCTTCAACTTAAAGTCACCAGCTGCATTCGCCCCCTACAAGAAAGTCAGCCTGTCCTTTGAAGCTTTGAACCCAGGCACTGACTTCTCCTCTCTCACTATGAACGTCTTAGATGGCATCTTTTTCCAATAGAAGTCTGTTTCATCTATGTTGAAAATATGTTGTTAAGTGTAGCCATCTTCATTAATTATCTTAGCTGGATCTTCTGAATAACTTGCTGCAGCTTCTACATCAGCACTTGGTGCTTCATCTTGCATTTTGATGTTATGGAGATGGCTTCTTTCCTTAAGCCTCATGAACCAAACTCTGCTAGCTTTGCTAGCAACCTTTCTGCAGCTTCCTCATCTCTGAGACTTCAGCTGTGAAGATTGAGGAGATTTAGAGCCTTGCTCTGGATTAGGCTTTGGCTTAAGGGAATGTTGTGGCTGATTTGATCTTCTGTCCAGACCACTCACACTCTCTCGACATCAGCAATGAGGCTGTTTCACTTTCTTATCATTCATGTGATTACTGGAGTAGCCCTTTTTATCTCCCTCAAGAACTTTTCCTTTGCACACAACTTGGCTAACTGGTTGGCACAAGAGGCCTAGCTTTCGGTCCATCTCAGCCTTCGACAGGCCTTTCTCACTAAGCTTCATTTCTAGCTTTTGACTGAAAGTAAAAGATATATGACTCCTCCTTTTCACTTGAACACTTAGAAGCCATGTTGTAAGATTAATTGGCCTGATTTCAATATCATTGTGTGTCAGGGAATAGGAAGGACCAAGGAGAGGAAGAGAAATGGGAGGATTGCCAGTTGGTGGGGTGGTCAGAACACACACATTTATTAGGTTCACCATTGTACACAAGCATGGTTTGTGACACCTCACAACAATAACAATAGTAACATCAAAACTCACTGATTACAGATCACCATGACAAATGTAATACTGAGGAAACCATTTGAAATATTGCAAGAATTACCAAAATGTGACAAATATCTGATAATTTCTATTTAATTTTAAAACAAAGTTAGCAAATGCTGTTGGAAAAATGGTGCCACAAACCTTCAATAAATAAAAAATGCACTATCTGCGAAGCACAATACAGCGAAGCACAGTAAGACAAGTACACCTGTATTTGTTTCTGGCATGAGTCTTTAAAAGCTACACACACAAATAAAATGGAGATAACAAGACTTATTTCACAGAACTGTTGAAGGTAAAATGAAATAACATGGGTGAAATCTCTTTATGCCACATAAATGTTGGGTACCATTACTAGTGGGTATCATCATTATTACCATCATCTTTCATTTTCTGCCAGCAAAGTTCCTGGATGGTTATTTATTGTTATAAGTATTGATAGCTATACAAATGCAAACTGTGATTAAGCAAGTAAATGATAAAAACAAGAAATTTGACTCTTTTTAAGCTATAATCATCCCAGGAATGTTGTAAAAGATCAGTTGAAATAATGTATTTGAAGGTACTTGGAAAACAAAACTGCTATATGATTATAATGTGCTGTTATGTCAGCCCGACGGGTCACTGAATCTTAGATATCGTTCATTCACATGTATGTTTTGTTTCAGAGCTTATAAATATCTGATAATTTCTATTTAATTTTAAAATGAAAAACCCACAGCCTGTGTTATAGAGTGCAATCTTATACAATGAATGGCTTTATCTTGGTTTTCATTCTCTTTGGCCTCTCGGTGACATTTAACCACCCTGGCAACCCACTCCTTCAAATTCTTCCCTCCCTTAGAGTCAGTGACACTACATTTCCCTATTTCTTCTTGACCTTTTCAACTATTTTTCATTCCTCTCCTCCCTTCCAACTCTTAACTCTGAGAATGATACACCCAAGACTCTGATCTCCACCTCCTCTGTCTCTGTCTCTGTCTCTCTCTTCAGTTCCTGTAGAATTCATTCATTCTTATCTATCTTGCATCAGTCCATAGTTCCATCTTCCTACTATTTATTTCAGTATGTACATGCTGACACTACCTCACTTTCAATATCTTCACAAAATTCATAATTTCTGCTATTCCAATTTGGCTCCCTTTGCAAATGCCCTGTTTCGGGTGATGGCACTGCCATTATTCCTATGTCCCTGCCTTCCATATTGCTTCCCTCTGCTTCAGATCTGTTTTCCAGGCTCCCAGTACATTAGTGCCTACCGGACTCACCTTTATATGCTCTCCTGGGACCACCACACCAGCCCAGGCCCTCATCGTCTCCCTACCAATCCTTGTAGCTGGTCTCTTTAACTCTAGACTCTTCCTATTCCTGTCTGTCCTATGGACAACTAAATCAATTCCCTAAAATGCTTTTTTGGTGAGTTCCATCAAAGCAAGGATCATACAATGGGCATCTTGGTGCCCCCAGCACCTGACACAGTGCCCAGCACATATCATGGCTCTTGACTGATTGTCATTCCCTTGTTCATGGGACTTGTTTCAGTGTGTGTGTGTGTGTGTGTGTGTGTGTGTGCGTGTGTGTATGTGTGCGTGTGTGTGATATCAACTTCAGTCTCCTTAGCTTAACTGGTTTTCTGTAATATGAATTATTCAGCCCATCTTATTTCTAACTGCTTCGTAGAGTAAATCATTTACTCAAGCCAATCTGGTTTTTCCTTTTGTAAACTTATACTGCACTGATATTTAAGACCAAACTATTTAGCAATCATTAATTCTCTACTATCAATGTAATTTGTCTCTAAATAGATTATAATATCCTAGAAGTCTGAAACTCTATTAACTGGCTGCTAGAGTATAGTCTTTTGAGGTACCCCCTTCACCATAAATACTACTTCTGACCCACTAAAGTAAAAAAATCTGATATTTTTCACTTATATACTTACATTTACTTCCATATTTATAGATCTATAACATTATTTTTCACTTATGTACTTACATTTACTTCCATATTTATAGATCTATAACATATATTTACGTATCTCATAGCACCTGACATCATGCTGAGTACCAGTGGTCGCTTGTTAATTATTTGCTGGGTACTACACGTGGCACTGAACAGCATCCCATTGCGATTCACTGCTTGACCTGGAAGCCCAACAAAAAATAGCATCTTGGGGGCCTGGCATTATTATCCATCTCTGAAGATGTAAGAGCTTAACCTGTCACAGAGTGAGTCTTTTAATACTGGGATGATACGGCCCCAAATATTTATTTTATCTAAAAAAAAAAAAAGAAGAAAAGAAAGAAATGATAATAGCATTTGATAAATATGGCTGCACAAACCATAGGACTTACAATGAGAGACAGCCTCTGAGCTGATGCAATGTTAAAAAAAAAAAAAAAAGTACTGGTGTAGACCAAGAGAATTGTACCAGTCCAGTCTTGTCATTTCTGATTTTTTCTTTTCTTTTCTTTCTTTTGCCCACAGTAGGAATGACCAAATGATCACCTGGTAGCCTGAATTAATGGACCTCCTTTCAATTCCTAATTCAAAGCAAGGGAGTTACGTTGTGTTCTTGGTAGAATCCAATGCATTGTGTCGATGCAGGAAGGAGTCTCAGAAATGGAGTCTTTACGGCTGTATAATTCTGCATGTATTTGAATAATTAAAACTTATGTACCCCTCCCCCAGCCATCCTTTTATTCTTAGCACACTGCAGACATTAATGGCATGAAGCAATAGTGCACTCGCACACTTTCTGAAACAATTGCGCTAATTGTGAACTTGCCAACTGCTAACAAAAATGCTAGTGTGCACTGCTCTGCAGTTGTGCCCAGCTCCACGAAGAGATAGCAACACTTTTGTCTCCAGTAGCCAAGGCTCACAGATGGGTCACTCGGCTGAAGCAGAATTGGGCTATGCTTTTGGCAGATAAATTGGAAAGTTGGCTGACTTGCTCAGAAACCCGACGTCCTGATCATCTCCAGCCTCCACAGACAGGCAGACTCTTCAGACACATAGTTCCAGCTCACCACCTCCCCTCCTCAACAGCATTTTCTTTGGAAAAACTCACTTTTACTATGTAGCTCGCTTCCCCTCTGTTTCTTTGATGACTGTACATTTGCATGTCATATATATATTTGCATTTAAAAAACTCTCTTGGTAGATATATACATATATATATATATATATATATATAGAGAGAGAGAGAGAGAGAGAGAGAGAGAACTACATTATATAGGGAGAGGGCAGGGGAGGGGGGAGGAACGTATCTCAACCTCAGCTTTCTTAACATTTCAGGCTTGATAATTCTTTGTTGTGAGAGTCTGTCATGTCCTGACAACCAAAACTGTGTCCAGACATTGCCAAATGTTCCCCAGTGGGGAAAATTGTCCCTGGCTGAGAAGCAATGGTGCAGAGCAATGTTGAGTGAATTGTTTGAATTAAGGCCTTGATGCACTGTACGTACATAGGCACAATCCACTACAAAGTGCAACCGCATAAAAATTGATTAGAACCGAAATATTTCCAACTGAGACTCATTTTTATTTCAAGAAATATAAAATACAACATAATTAGAGTATTAAAAATTTGAATAGACCTTTAAATTTTGCTGTAATTTGTACTTTTTAATCAAGTATATTTGATATACTAGGCTTTTATTCAAAACGTCTGAATAAGAGAGAAAAATGTTTCCGTAGGTTCCCTGCCTCTCCTATTCTGCCAGACAGGAAGTTTTTATCGTACACCTAGATCCTTGAAAACATTTTTAAATGAGGTGGTTCACGTAGCATAGTATCATGTACATACATGTTAGCTTTCAAAAATTTTCAATAGTTATTATTATCTTATTTAATCCACATAACAACCCCAGATACAGAAATTATTATTTTTTTTTTTACAGATGAAGCTCGTAGAACTTAAGGAGTTTCCACAAGGTCATACAACCAGAACATGTCAGAGTTACCTCTAGAACCCGGATCTTTCTAACCTCAAGTCTTATGTTTTAACCATTTGTTTTTACTCCCATAATAAGGAAACAAAATTCAGGATGAGAAGAAATGCATTGTCCAAAATCCCAGAGGTATTGCTTTGGTGACTCCTCTGTGGTTGTTGCAATGGGGTGATGGTGACTATGACATGCAGTCCTCTCTTGGGGTTAAATCTTGCCCACTGTGGCTTTGGGAATGTCACCCCATCACTGCTCCTTCAAGGAACTCTTCCTGTAGGGGCCTTCTGAGAGTGTGTAGGACATCTACATTCAGCCCACACTAGGAATAGGATAACTTCCAAATTAGACTTTGATCTATAAAGACGTGACATAGGATGGGTTACTGTGGGGACTGGTTAGAGGGGAGGATCCAGAACAGATGTCAAAGATGCTGGGAATGGTGGGATCACAGGGTAGGCAGAAGGAGATTAAGAGTGGAAGGTGAGATGGGAGGGGAGTAAGACTGGCCAAGGTAAAGATGTTTAGCTTAAACTAGGCAGAGAGAAGCATGCTTCTAGACCAAGGAGGCAAGGGGAAAGGTGTGTTCTCCACCCCTGAGGATGTTAGTTAAATTTACACCATCGTTAGGAAGGATCTCTATTCTCTTGCTAGGGCTACCATGACAAAGGACCACAGCCTGGGAGGCTAAAACGACTGTATTGTCTCCCAGTCCTGGAGACTGAAAGTCTGAGATCAATGTGTCAGCAGGGTCAGTTCCCTCTCTGAACTGTGGGGAAAAATCTGTTCCATATCTGTCCCCTAGTTTCTCCTAATTTGTTGGGAACCTTTCATGTTCCGTGGCACCTTGATCTCTGCTTTCAACTTCACATGGTTTTCTCCCTGTGTGAATGTTTATCTCCAAATTTCCTCTTTTCCCAAGGACACCTGTCATACTGGATTAGGACCCACTCTAATCATTTCATTTTAACTTGATTACCTCTAGAAAGACGCTTTCTCTGAAAAAGGTCACATTCTGAGGTACTGGGGGTTAGAACTTCAACATTTGAATTTTGGAGAGATATCCTGTTTCAGATTCTGTGTCTCCCTCTCTCTCTGCCCCTCCCCTGTTCACCCTCTGTCTCTGTCTCAAGAATAAATAAACATTACAAAAAAATTTGTTTAAATGGGGCGCCTGGGTGGCTCAGTTGGTTAAGAGTCCAACTTTGGCTCAGGTCATGATCTCACAGTTCATGGGTTCGAGCCCCGCGACGGGCTCTGTGCTGACAGCTCAGAGCCTGGAGCCTGTTTCAGATTCTGTGTCTCCCTCTCTCTCTGCCCCTCCCCTGTTCACGCTCTGTCTCTGTCTCAAGAATAAATAAACATTAAAAACATTTTTTTTTGAATTTTGGAGGGCTATAATTCCACCCCTAACAGGATCTAAGTTATGTTGGATGCTTATAAATGAACAGTTAAATCCTTTTCCCAATCCCTCTTCAGCCCTGACCCAGCAGGAGTGACACCAGTGCTCCCACTCCAGCTTCAGACACTGAAGGGACTGCTACATTTTAGCAGCTGATGAGTCATGACCAAGTCACTCCCTTGTCTCCAGAAGAACAAACTCACAAATCTACTGAGGGTGCCTGTTAAAGCATAAGCCTTGCCTCTAGATTTTGAAATTTCTGTTTCTGAGCTAAGGACATGAAAACAGATGTCTTTCAGAATAAACAGATATTAGAGGTAAAAATTAACCCCTTTTAAATTAAATAATTTGAAGGATTTAGACTGTGTGCCAGTGACCCAGAAGTAATTAAGATATAATTAAGGTGCACTGTAGTGTAAGGACAGAGTTAATTCATATGCATTAAAGTGGAACTCAATCATAAATGTAAGCTTTTGGAGCTTAAATCAGGAAATCCTCAGAGTTCTAGCCAAAATTGAATCAGAATCTACATGAGAATTTTCACCTTTACATAGCCAGCTGTTGTCTTTGTCCAGTGCTATTCAACACTTTCTGGGAACAGCCCCAGGCCCTCTGACCCCAGGGAAGCCCATGTAACCCTTGCCAGGTTGCTCACCCCCCCATTTCAATGGTAGGCAAGGCTTCACACATGAATCAAACAAGTCATTCGAAGCTCCCACCTAGAACTTTCTACAGGAGCTTTGGGGAGGAAGCTCACTCTTGCTTGTTGGGTCACATGCAGGAAGGATGTGAATCTGAAACTGTCAGAAGCCATGTTCCCCACCAACAGGGTAATGAAGAGAAGGGTAAATAGAGAGTCCTGGCAGCTTTGAGCCATTATAATCTCCAAGAATCCAGAGTTGCCTGGTTATAGCTTTTCTTTTTATTTTAGTTTTAATTTTTTTTAATAATAGCTTTACTGAGATATAATTCATATACCATAAAATTCACCCATTTATTTAAGTTGATTTATTTTGAGAGAGAGTGCAAGTGGGGGAGGGGCAGAGAGAGAGGGAGAGAGAGAGAATCCCAAGGAGGCTCCCCACCTTCAGCGCAGAGCCCTATATGGGGCTCAAACCTATGAACTGTGAGATCATAACCTGAGCTGAAGTCCAATGCTTAACCAACCAAGTCACCCAAGTGCCCCAAAATTCACCCATTTAATGCATACAGTTCAGTGATTATTAATATATTCATAAGATTGTACAGCCTTCACCAGTATCTAACTTTAGAACATTTTCATCACTCCAAAAAGACACCCCATACCCATCAACACTCACTGCCCATTCACCCTCACCCAGTCCCAGGCACCCACCAGTTTGTTTTCTGTCTATGTGGATTTTGCCTTTTCCAGAAATTCTTACTTTTCTCTCATACTGTTTTAAAATTGTTTTCGGCTCTGCCTCCCCAACCAAGTCAGGGATTGTCCTGTGATGATACCGGATGTATTTGACAGGCATTCAGAGGGATAAGATTCTCTAGCAGGGGCTCTCCCCCTCTCCCATAATTTGGGAGCAGACGATGACCTGAGTCTCTTAGTGTGGAGTTCCTAGTGGACTCATGCTCAGAGGGTGGTAAACTTTTGCATGTGAGTAAAACGTGCATATCATTAAGTTTTTTAATTGTACAGTTGAATGGTGTATATTCACATTGTTGTTTAACCATCACCACCATCCATCTCCAGAACTTCATCTTCCCCAACTGAAACTCTGTACCCATTAAACAACTTCCAATTCCCCCCTCTCCATCTAGGCCCTGAGCCTCTATTCTGCTTTCTGTCTCTATGAATTTGACTACTTCAGTACTTCGTGTAAGTGGGATCATATAATATTAGTCCTTTTGTGACTAGACTATTTCACTTGGCATAACATTTTCAAGTTCCTCTGTGTTGTAGCATGTGTCATCATTCCTTTTTTTTTTTTCCAAACTGTTTCTATTGTGGGAAAATACCCATAACATAAAATTAACCATCTTAACCATTTTTAAACCATAAGAGACTCTTAAATACAGAGAACAAACTGGGGTTGCTGGAGGGGTCTAGGGTGGGGGGGATGGGCTGAATGGGTGATAGGCATTAAGGAGGGCACTTGTTGGGATGGGCACTGGGTGTTACATGTAAGTGAGGAATCACTAAACTCTACTCCTGAAACCATTATTACACTATATGTTAACTAACTTGGATTTAAATAGAATTTAAAAATAAACAAACACATTCATAATGTTGTGCTATCATCACTACCATCCATCTTCCAAACTCTTGTCATCTTGTAGAACTGAAAGTCTATACCCGATAAACAATACCTCCCTATTACTTTCTGCCTCCCAGACTTGGACACACACCATTCTACTTTCTGTCTCTATGATTTTTGACCACTCCATATACTTTTTGTAAATGGAAATAGACAGTAACTGTCTTTTTTGTGACTGACGTATTTCATTTAGCATAATCCCCTCAAGGTTTATCCATGTTGTACATATGTCAGAATTCCCTTCTTTTTTAAGGCTGACTAGTAATAATAATATAGCTGATTATGTGTATGTTTGCTTATTTGTTTCTTTGGTTGGTTTTACTGATGATAATTAATTAATTTCCCAATCTCTGTCTTTTGATCGGAAAAATTAACCCATTTACATGTAAATCATTATTGATAAGGGACTTATGTCATTTTGCTCTTTGTTTTCATATGTCTTATTGTTTGTTTGTTTGTTTTTTAGTCTCTCATTTCCTACATTACTTTTTTCTTTTGTGCTTAGTTTACTTTTTGTAGTAGTATATTCCAATTTTTTTTATTTCATTTTATGTATATTCTATACATAGCTGTTTGCTTTGTGGTTACCATGGGGGTTATATAACATCCTAAAGTCAGAACACTCTAATTTGAATTTATGTCAGCTTAACTTCAACGTACAAAAAATATCCGCTACTTTACAGGTCCATCCCCACCTTTTTGCTGCTGATGTCACAAAATTAAATTTTTACACACTGTGTGCCCCAAAACATAAACTAATAATTCTTTTAAATGCATTAGTCCCTTTAATTATGTAGAAACAAATGTGAAGTTAGAATCATAATAATGCTAGTGTTTAGACCAATAATTTTATTGTATGTGTTAACCTCTCAAATCATATAGAAAACAAAAAGTAGAATTACAAATTATTGTTACAGCAATGCTACCTTTTATAATCGCTCATATATTTACCTTTAGAACTCTTTATTTCTTCAGGCAGCTTCAAGTTGGTGTCTAGTGTCCTTTCATTTCAACCTACATTATCTGCAGATAATTTTTTTGAGGCTCCCTTGTATGTGACTAGCAGCTTCTCTTGCTGGTTTCAAGATTTTCTTCATCTCTGTCTTAGAAAAGTTTGGTATAATGTGTCTTGGTCTGAGTCTTTTTGGGTTCATCTTAGAGTTCATTGAGTTTCTTAGATGTTTATATTCATGTCTTTCATCAAATTTGGGAAATTTTCATTTATTATTTCTTCAAATATTCTTTCTGCCCCTTTTTCTCTCTCAAGACTTCCCCCTCTGTCTTTCTGAGACTCTCATAATGCCTGCTTGATGGTGTCCCACAGGTCCTCATGCTTTATTCATTTTTCTCGATCTTTTTTCTTTCTGTTCCTCAGACACGATAATTTCCATTGCCTTATCTTCAAGTTCACTGATTCTTCTGCCTGCTCAAATCTGCTTTTGAACACCTCTACTGAATTTTTTATTTTAGTTATTGTACTTTTCCATTCCAGAATTTTCATTTTGGTTTCCTTTTAGGTTTTCTATCTATTTTATTCCCATTTTGCTTATACATCTTTTTCTTAACCCTCTATATCTTTTTTTAGTTCTTTGAGCATCTTTACAACAGTTGTTTTAAAATCTTTGTCTTGGGATGCCTGCGTGGCTCCACTGGCTAAGTGTCCAACTCTTGGTTTTGGCTCAGGTCATGATCTCACAGTTTCATGAGTTCAAGCCCTGCATCAAGCTCTGTGATGACAGCATGGAGCTTGCATGGTATTCTCTCTCTCCCTTTCTCTCTGCCCCTCCCCTGCTTACATAGTCTCTGTTTTTCTCAAAAATAAATAAATAAACTTAAAAAAATTAAAATCTTTGTCTCATGGATCTGCCATTAGGTCTTTTTCAGGAACAATTTCTGTTAATTTTTTTTTCCTTTAAGTGGGCCATACTTTCCTGTTTTGTATGCTTTGTGGTTCTTGTGTTGTTGAAAATTGGGCATTTGGAAAAACAAAACAAAACAAAAAAAGAAAACTGGGCATTTGAATCGATAGTGTGTTAACTCTGGAAATCAGATTCTCTTTCTTCCCCAGGGTTTGCTGGAGACTTTTATTTTTTGTTTTTTATTGCTGTAGTCTATCTCTGTGCCAAAGATCAGCCTGAGGTGTAAACTTAAAGTCTTCTCAGGTCTTTTCTGAGTCTACACCCTTCACTGGCCATGTACATTGACTTCCAAATTTCTCTCACATAGGCTGTTGTTTTTGAATGTTCTGGTCTTTAGTGTCTAGCTCCTAAAGAAGAAAAAAAGAAAGAAAGAAAAAGGAAGGAGAGCAGGGCACCAGCACTGTAACTTCCTTAAAAGTCACTTCAGTTGGAGGGAGAGGGGCTTGCAAAAATGAGGGGAGGTACAACAACAATGGCCACCTGCCTCTTTGTTTACATCTCTAAGATCAGAAGCAGTATCAGCCATCAGAGCTGATCACTGATGTTTGGAGAAAGGGTCCTTTTTGCCCAATTGGCTCCCACAAGCTTTGTGCAAACTTCTCCAAAAACATATGCATAGCTGCCTGCCATGGGACTGGAGGTGGAAGATGGATAGCTGTCAGTGTGCTGAGAACTAAAGACCACAATTTACCATCCAAGCCTCTAAGCCTTCAATAGACTCCAGAGTTCCAGAATACTTACATCAGACAGATTGATTCTACCAGCACAATTGTTGTCTTGATGGGGAGATAGATTCCTGGTGTTTTCTCATCTAGAACCTTCTCAGAATCTATTGATTCTGCCCCTTTTTTTCCCAGCTCTGTGAGCTACCCCAGTATCTATCCAATAAATCTAAGACTAAGCTACTTTTGGCATTTCATCATTTATAACCAATAGAATCCTGAAAAATACACCTGGGTTTTGTACCACGACTGTAGAAAACTAAATTTTTCCCATAGTTGAATACAACCATACATGGCTAAAAGTAACTGGGGGCTTCATAAATTGAAGGCACTATTAACTGAAAGTTTCCATAGTACTTTTGCTATCAACTTCACTACCCCATGATCAAGTATATTATAACTAGTAGAGGAAGAACCTACCATGTTCCCAGTCTGTGGTTATCTGTCTCAGCTGAGGTCTGCTTTAGAACACTAAGCAATGATAGTAACAGTATCTGATGCAATGGAAGGGTAGCATGTGAAGAATGAGTTACCAGCTGTGTGGCCATACCCCCACAGACTAAGCCAAGGGTGGATGATGGGCCAGAAAGACCAAAGAAATGACCCAGAGACAGCAAGTGAGACATAACTTTATTGGAGAAAGTTACATATAGGGAGTCCAGAAGCTAGACAAATATTTGCTGCTGGGATCTATATGTAGCAAGCTTTTATCATGTAGCAACTAACCTAGCAACTATCTGGAGCTTTTTCCCTCTTTGCATGGCCAGAATTCCAAGTAGATTAAGGCCTGCCATCCAGACATTCTTTTTTTTTTTTTAAGTTTATTTATTAATTTTGAGAGAGAGAGAGAACAAGCAGAGGAGGGGAAGAGAAAGAAAGAGAGAGAGAGAGAATCCCAAGCAGCTCTGCATTACTAGTGCAGAGCCCAATGTAAGGGCTCGAACTCATGAACCATGAGATCATGACCTGAGCCAAAACTAAGAGTTGGACACTTAAGCAACTGAGCCACCCAGGTGCCTCCTTTTTATTTTTATTTTTTAAGTAAGCTCTACACCCAGTGTGGAGCTTGAACTCACACCCCAAGATCAAGAGTCACATGCTCCACTGACTGAGCCAGGCAGAGACCCCCAGACATTCTTCATTACCAAGGAGACCCTATGGGTTGGCCGCCTCTGAAGCCCCTGACCTCAAACACCGAACATGTGTTTTCTATATGTCCTACCTGATGGGAATATAGAGGAAGAATGGGATCTTTATATTCTCAAGGTAGTGATTAATGGGGGCATTTAGGGCGTGCTTGTACAAACCAGCCTTCTAGCGAATACCATTCACTCCACACCAGAATACCCTGAATGGCCTGTACATTCTTTACATGCACCTCTTCTGAGATATCCCTGGAGCCAGTATGCCAAGGTGCATTGCAATCAAATTCCACAGCAACAATATAAACCACAATATCCAAATAATAAGAAAACACAGATAGCTCAGAAACTATAGAAAACATTTCACCAGGATGAAGGCAAGTGATTTAACCAAGCACTAACAAGATCAGTAGTCAGGGAATCAATACATTTAATGTGTGTGTTTAAACGAGCTTTGGCTTGGGAAACGTTGTGGGAATAGCCAGGTACATACACATGGCATTCTGTCTTGTTGAGAGCACATGTCCCTCCCTGTGCTATGGTTAACGTGTCAAGAGACACTCTCTGCAGAACTTCCAGTCTTATTTGGGAATTCTCTTTGGTAAGGAAGGTCATTGTCTTACAGGTGGAATTAAAGGTGGCAACTGTGTGTTTGGCTAGGACCTCTACCTGCCACCCTATATCAATGTTGGCTGCAAAAGGGGAGAAAATGGACAGGGGATAGAACAAGCAAGATGTTCTATTGGTTCTGTGTCAAGCCTTGACCACTTCCCAATTGATAGGTGTCCTCTATAAGCAGATAATTATAAAGCATGGCAGGTATGTGTGCCCCCAGATGCAGCATCAGTTCAGTTATAGAGTAAGTAGGGCCAGCCATGGGTACCACATGCTATAGCCATCCTCATGGAGAGAAGAAGGCACCTTTTGTCTACCTAGCCAGGTATCAGCAGTAATGAGTATAGCGTGATTGCATTAGGACCTGTAGCATTAATGGTTCCATTTTCCCTCACTATGCATGATGGGGCTACTCCCATAATTTGTACCTGGGTTGCAGTTAACCATCCCAGGCCATCCCAAATGGCATATTTTACTGGAAGAGTCTTATTTATCTGCTTGTGTATCAATTGGAAATTTTTTCTCTTTGTGTCTTCTAGGAGAGGGAGCCCAACACCCAGGGAAATGTGTCAGTCCAGGTGTGGGCAAGGAGGCATTATACCAAGTGTAGAAGTATTTCTAAGTGCTAAGGTTGACAACTTAGATTTGTCAGAGGAGGCTTACAGTTGCTGATGGGAGGAATTTAGTACACAGCCAACAGTTGGTCTTATTCTGTATAGAAGCTGTGGTCAGGACCCAATGGGGGAACAGGTTTCCCATGCAGAATCTAAAAGCAAAACATAAGCTATTTAGTACATACCAGAAGAGGCAAGTCATGGTTGTCTAACAGAATGCAGGAGGTAGTGTTGTTCTGGGATTGCACCACCCCTGACTGTGGCTTGGCTCCAGGTTTAGAGTACAAAATTTTTGGCCCTCTCACTGTTACATGGTGGGGAAAACCTGAAAAGGACAATGGAGGTATAACAATGCTCCATAAGGTGATTATGATAGTGTCCTTTTTTTATGAAAGGTACATGGTTGTGTACCTTCATTGTCTTCAGTAGAACGGGGTAAAAAAAAATGGGGTGATGGTTAGGTCCTGTTCTATTCCTATTCCACATTGAGTCAAAAACCCAAACCAGCATGGATTTGTTTGCCATTTACAGGGCTATTTAATTATATGTTTCCCTGTAGATGGATCTTGTGGCAAAGACAATAAAAGGTTACCTCGTGCCCCTACCTACAGCAGAGAACATCTTTCCTGCCTGCTGTCTACTCTGTTCTACGGGTGACATCAGGTCCTTGAGTGAGTACAGTACAGGCACTGGACCCATTGGAATGTACCTGTTCATTTAATGTCCTAGAGCTGTTGACAGGTGGCTTGTCCTGTGGGCCAGTGAATGGTTTCTTGCGACAATTGTTTTGATGGTCCACTCACACGTCCTGTCAGTCCAGCTGCAGTGGGATTGCATGGTAGATGCAAATGCCAACAGGTGCCTTGAGTGCTGGCCGACTCTTGCACTTCATGTCCTGTAAAGTGGGAGCCTTGGTCACTGTCAATGTCAGTGAGCACCCCACAGGCAGCACACGACTCTTCTGGACCAAGGACAGTGGCTTTCTGGTTAGCATGCTTACTGGGGTGGGCTTGCAGGAGTTCTGAGTAAGTGTCAACACGTATCAAAGAATAACAGCAGCCACCAGGGAAGCGCAGGGGACCGATGCCATCTCTGCCATCTCTGAAGAGGGTGCTGCCTCCTTGCTAGCTGTCCAATGTCTCTTGGCAAATGTCATGTGCCAGAGTCCAGCTCCAGCAGGTCCAGGGGTTCCCAAAGGATGAATGGTGTCGGCAAAAAGGTGAAAATAAAACAAAACTAAAATAAAAAACAAAAATAAAAATGGACACAGGCAACAGCAGTGTGTTGAACTGGCCGCTTTATTGTGGCAAACGTGGCGTTATATTTGCTAGCAATTTCCTTATAGCGTGCGTCATCTGTGTTTTCTGGCATTACCTAATTCTAAAAATGTTCCTATGTGTAATCACCCTTTAAGGAATAACATGGTTGTTTTCTCATAACATTCCCTCCTGCCCTTTGCTTATTGATTAATTTCTCACATTATTTTCATTATTAGCTACGTTTATCTATAATCTATAAAGCATTTGCTTTGCTGTTTTCATGAAAGGTCATCTATCTCTCAACACCTCAAGTGGAACAGTTACAGGGACATGACCTCTTAGTTGTTTCCCCGAACCATTTGTGGTTTGAGGAACAAAAGTGTTTGCCTTGGTCCGAGGTGCCAGGAGGGGGCCAAAAGGGCCTTAGGAACCCACGCCTTATACATTCTCAGAGAGACAATGCACCTAGGAACTAATGAACCATTCTGTGCTTTAACCGACTAGGTTTCAATCATCATCTGGAATGCCTCCTGGGGGCCAACTGGGCCTAGGGGTTGGAGTAACTTGTGCCCATAGATACACTCCTTAGTTGCCGGAGTGGGGCTTTCAAATCCATTCGTTCCTGCCTAGGCTGAGAAATACATGAGGCTATCCTTCCTTCAAACAGAGGGGTCTCCATAGGGGATGGCAAGGGCCAAATGTAGGGCCGCACAATTTCCTTGCGGAACCTATTTTCTTTCCCAATGGTTCTTCTCCCAGGGGGCCTATCGAGGGCAATTCCCCAACAGACAATTCCCCAGGTACTTTTATTAGGGCCAAATTACATAAAAGCGGGAGTACAAGAAGCTTCACTGTCGGTGGGCCGCCTTGCAGTCCCAATCCGTCCACAGCAAGGGTCTTGCCATCAGGCTGGGATAGCTCAGCTTCCGACAGTCATGGTCATTGCTGGTCACAGGTTGAGCATTGTTAGTAGATGGTTACAATGTCTCTGTATGCCAAGGTTAGCCCCAGTTCTTAGCAATGGCTCACAAGGTCCATTGTCCTAGATGTCCTGTCTTTTCATGTAGCCAGGTGGTTACATCTTCTGTTGACATATCTTCAAGGAGGCAGACGTGGGCCAACTCATGAGCCTGTTGATTACCAGGTGGGATGTGTGCTGTTGTGTGCATCTACATGATAAGCAGTGATGTTCATACCTCGTATGTGCTGGAGAATGTCCTTCCACATGCCATTGCCCCAGAGTGGGTGCCCTGCCACCACTCAGTCCTGTGCCTCCCATTGGAGAAGCCGCATGGTCAATTCTTTGTAGACTATCCAGCTCTTTGTGCATATAACATGGGGTCAGGCTCAGGGAGTGTCACCATTCAGGCTGCTCAAGGCTTGGCTCATTGACTACTATGTCTAGTGCTGGAGTCTATCCAGATATTTCCTGTTGAGGACTGAATGGCAGTGACGATCCAGGCACAGGTGGGCCCCTTGCTGAGCCATCAGTATACCAGGCATGCTCAGGGATTGGTCTATCTCCTTTCGGCACAAAGGATGGCAGCTGTGATGGCTCTGCTCTGTCAGTTAATGGCTGCTCTTCAGAGTTGACATAAGTTATTGGGTGGAGAATGGAGTGTAGCTTCTCACTACACTCACTACTTCTCACTACAGGGGGCTGTTTGTCAAGGTACAGCGTTGATGCAAGTAGGCATGGCATTCGGCCATTGTGGGTCTGGGCACTGCCTGACTTGGGCTTTTGGAATATATCCTTTAGCCATCCTGCTGTGGGATACTGAGCACGAAGAGTTACTCGGATCCCTTTATATATGTCTTCTACTTGCTATAAAGCATGGTAATTAGCACACAGCTGTTGTTCTAAAACACCAAGTCACATCTTGACGCCTTTCCATAATTGTGACCAGAAACCTAATGGTACTCCCTTGTGCCCCTGCTGTTGCCACAAGCCCATCCTAACCCTTCTGGGTAAGTGGCTTCCTCCAATTCACATGACTATCCCTGGACAAGAATATCTAAGGCTTGGATATGTTTAACAGCTATCTTGGCTTGTTCAAATGTTTTGCTCTCTTTTGAGGACCAGTCCCATTGGTCTCCCTTTTTACCAATATATAAAGGGCTGAAGCAATTGAACTAGGTGAGGGATAAAAGGACACCAATACCCCAAGAGACTTAGGAAAATTTGTAACTGCTTTGGGGTGGCATGCCTGTATTTGACTAATGACCACCGCAGAAACAACTTTTATCTTACCCAACCAGATCACACACAAGTGCTTGACTGATAAGCCAGGGGCCTGAATTTTCTGTGGGTTGACTGTCTGTCCATCCTCTCTCTTCCAGATGCTCCAGCAAAGCCTGAAAGATGTTCTACAGCAGAGGCAAGACTTCACGTGTTAACATTATATCCTCAATGCGATGGGTCCACCTCACTGATGGAGGTAAGAACAGGATCCCCAGCTAACATCTCATGACATATTGTGGGGCTATACAGGTAGCCTTGGGGGAGCACTTGAAAGGTTTATCATTGTCCCTCCTACATGAAGGCAATTTGATCCTAGCTATCAAAAACCTGTACTTGTCAAAGTCTTTTCCATGAGCGTCCTGGAGAATGAAGTACTTTTGTAAGAACACTTTTTTGCCAAGGCATCAGAGTAAAACAGTAACTCTATAAATAATAAAAGACATAAAACTATCCATGGCTAAAGGTCTGTTGAGAGTTTCTTATAAACCTGGTAAAGGCAAAACATAGAAACTTTGTTTTTCTGGGTAGATAAAGAAAATAAAAACTTTGTTTACAATTTCTAATCAAGCACAGACCCACAATTCAAGAAAAGTTTGTCTTTTAATAGAGAGAAAAACCAAATCCCAGTCTTACACGAGTGTACTTTTACAATGCATTTATTTCAAGTTTAGTCAGTCCTGATCATGTATAAAATTCTTTTCCAAAGATTCCCCTTCATGAACCTTCTAATTTCTTTTTCATTTAGATTTTGTCCTAAGTTTTCTCTCTCTAAACAACTGGCCTTGTTTCTGGACTAATTTATTGATTTTACATTAACAAAAATGTATTCTCATTCTTCATACTTTTTTTGCACATCTCCTACTTTGCCTACATACAGAGTTGCCTTCTAGCAGTCTATATTTTAAAGAGCCTTCCCTCTCCCTTTCTTCCTCCAACCTCTATGGGCAGTGTTTTGGTTATCACCTGGAGTATTTATACCTTAAAGACATGATAAGATTTACAACTTCAAGGGTCAGAGAAAGAATGCGAGTTATCTCCTAGGAGTTGATAGTAATTACATTTAAAATTTTTCCTTGGGGAGCACCTGGGTGGCTCAGTCGGTTAAGCCTCTGACTTTGGCCCAGGTCCAACTTCAAGCCCCACATCGAGTTGTGTGCTGACAGCTCAGAGCCTAGGGCCTGCTTCAGATTCTGTGTCTCCCTCTCTCTCTCTCCCCTCCCCTACTTGTGCTCTGGCTCTCTCTCTCTCAAAAATAAATATTAAAAAAAATTTTTTTTAAGTTTTCTTTGTATTAGGGTTTTTCATCACTTTTTAGAGTTTCCACCTCTTAGTATCCTAATTGGGCTTTGTTACAGTGCCAGGATCTTAATCTATGGCATCTTGTGCCCTCTTAGCTTTGCAGCACAGGACGCTAAGTTCTCTCATTTATCCTGTTCTCTCATCTTGTCCACCAGCCCCGAAGCCATCAGGCTTGTGAACATTTTCGAATCCTTTTCTAATCTCAGCTCATCTTTTAACTTCCAGACACAAGCTTCAGCCTGCAGTCAAGCACTGGTAGCCAGCTGGACTACCCATGGTAGAGGACAGCACAACAGGGCTACCATGTGCTTCCTTTCTTTGCCACAGTGCACAGTTCCTCTGCCAGGTGCATTAGACCAGCGGGTGTTTTCAGGCATCCCTGTACTCATGCAGTGGTCCACAAATATCTGACATATGGGCCACCCCTCCCCACATGGACGTCAATGAACAAGTCAGAATTTCTCCCTCAGATGCCTCTTCCTTAAGTCTAGGGAACTTACTTAAGAGGCTTGCATGAGCCATTACTGCCCACACAAAGGTCGATGGTCAACTCAGGATGTACCCCAGCCCCCTACCCCCCATGCACAGATTTCCCTTCTTCCCTTTCTCACATCTGGGCACTCACAAGTTTCTCTGACCTCCTGGCTGGCTCACCAGTTATGTAGGCACCCCCTGGCAGACTCTAAGCCAATGGTGACTAATGCCCCTACGAGACCAAAGAAATGACCTGGAGATAGCAAGCAAGACATAGGTTTATTGGAGAACTTACATATAGGGAGTCCAGGAGCGACAGACCGGATGAAGCATCTGCTGCTGGGATCTACACACAGCAAGCTTTTATAGTGGAGCAACTAGCCTATAGTTGCTCTTATAGCAACTATCAGGAGTCTTTTCCCTCCTTGCATGACTAGCATTCCGAGGAGATCAAGACCTGCCATCCAGACACTCCTTGTTACCAAGGAGATGCTCTGGCTTGGCCACGCCTGGAGCCCCTGACCGCCAATGCTGAACAACATGTTTTTTCTACATACTCTGATTGATGGAAATATAGAGAGGACAGGATCTTTGTATTCTCAAGATAGTGATTAACTGGGCCATTCAGGATGTGCTTGTACAAACCAGACTTCCAGCACGTACCACATACCATGTAAAAACCTCAGAGACTATCTCAGCATTTGACACTTAATTATAGAGTAAAAAAATTTCAAAACCTCAGGTAGTCCTGTCAAAAAGATTTGCCTCGGCTTTTTATCCAGGGCTGGGCTGACAGTTCCCTGTACTCGTGGTAATTAGCACCACCTTAACATTCAGCAAGCCATCACACATCCTCCAACTCCTCCCAGGTAGACTGGGACTGCCTTAGCCTGACAAATACCCTGCACAACCTCACCCAACCTCTCCTTAAATCTTCATCTTTTGTCTCATGCCCGTCTCTTCAGCCTTGGGGGTCATTCTAAGCCACCCCCACTGCCCCTGTGTCTGGCACAGTGCTATCTCTGCTTCCTTGCTGATGTCATGCCTTCTGCTGTTCCTCTTACCCTTGACAGCCAGCTCAGATGCTTTTCCATCAGCACAACCAGGAGCAACTTACTGATCCTTGAAATCCTAGGCTCCTTGGTTATATCTCTCTGACCACTCTTGTCCTGTCTTCCTTTTAAGGTAGCTCTTGGGACACGATCCTCTCTTCCTCAATTATGCAATCTCTGGGATAGAGACTTGCTTTACATTATCCATACTACCTAAAAGAGTTTGCAGCAAATTTTTGTTGAACAAAATGAATAAACAAAAGAATGTTTCTTGCCACTGATGGCCTTCCATTATCTGGCCTAACTCTGTTAGCCCTTTTATTTTGGCGTTTCCCAAACATGCTTCATGCTTCTTGCCATTGTTCCCTGTTCCTCTGTTGCCTTGAAGTCTTTGCTCATATTAACTCTGCATGTATCCTTTCGTTTATTCAGTCATTTATTATTCATTCATATACACTATGAATGACACTATATATATTCATTCATATACACTATCATTCATATTCATTCACTCACTCATCCTGCCACTCGAATATTGACAGAGCATCCACTGAGTGCCACCCATCAGGCAGAGGCACTAAGAACACAAAAATGTCAAAGAATGGCTCCTTGTCTTCCACTATGGTGAGGGAGACATAGGTGCAATTTGAGCATTGTAAATACTGTGTGGTACTGTTCGTCCATAAGAGACGTATGTACACAATAAATATGGGGACAGAGTGTAAGCAGAAAGAGTTAGAGGTCCCTCCCCCAAAAAAACAAAGATAGACATAGCTTTCTTGACATAAGAAAAGTCATTTTAGGTCCCCAGCCATCTTGTGAAAGAATGGAAGAACAAACAGCCAGTATCAGTCCAGGGGATAACCAAGTCATATTCAAAACTGAAGACTGACCTGATGCACACTCTTGAGTTATCTTTGCAGGATCCACATGCCTTTGCACACCCAGTTACCACACCAACAGGAGCCAGAGAATTTATGATGCTGACTCTTGCCAGCCCTGGTGACTTTGACCTGGAGTAAGTCACCTTGAGAAGACTTTTGCCCCAATCCCATGCTGTATTCCCCATTGTACAAGCCCCTTAATGAATATATATATATATATACCCTTAGCTTAAAACTTCCCCAATTTTGTTGTTGGGGAGACTGCTTTGGGAAGGATCCCTAGTATTTTTTTCCCAATGGGAAAAAGAATTTTTCCCCATTCTTTGACTTGGTTGTGTCTTCTGGCTTAATGCCCACAGAGAGGAGAACCCAGTTTTGAGTAATAAATTTGGTGACCCAGATGGGACCTCTCAGCTAACCCCCTTGAGTTCCTCCACCTCCCTCAGGCAACAAGTGGGCAGTGACAGTGAGAGTTCAGCTGGGTGAACTCATCTATGTTGTTAGGGAACCTGCGGGGAAGGACATAAGAGAATCCCTCTTGGAGCCTGATGTGTCGGATCTGTGTACCTAAGACTCACTGGGCAGGATCAGTGGCTATCTGCTTGGAGAGTTCCTTCAGAGACATGAGTGGCAGTCATCCCACAAACTGACCTTAGGGCTCTGCCTCTATCTTAAGTGGGGACAGGAAAGGCTCAGGGTCTGTACAACTATCTGGTCTGGTCCACCTGGAGAATCTGAGGGATTGAAAGACATCCCTGTCTTCCCAAGTCCTGGAAGCTGATCATTGAAGGCCTCAAGGAGATAAATGTCAGATTCTGGAGATTGTCTGTCTGGAAATTGTCTGTAGAGATGTGCCAGTTGAACAACCTTGTTTTTTTACTCTATATGTACTTGAACAACCTGAATGTGCACTTTTAAATTACCAATTGAAAGAGTTTACTTACCAGCTCTCTAGAGAAGGAAATTTTCAGTGAGCTAAGAATAGCGAAATCTGTGTCTCTACTAACCCTTAAAGCAGACCTCTTAGTAGTTAGAGACAAATCCTTAACAGAGATCTAAGGATAAGGGGAATCAGACATCAAGTCCCTCAGATGACCCATTAAGGAGGATCCTGAGTCATTGAAAACTTTTTGGGTATATCCCAATGACAAAAAAAAACCCAACCTGTTTTCTTTTGTAATACTTCCTGGCCACGATACCAGCTAGAAGACCAGGAAAAATGGCCAGAAAATGTCTTGTTAAATTATAATACTGTACTCCAATTAAACCTGTTTTATAAGAAGGAAGAAAAATGGGATGAGATCCATTATGTACAATGGCCCTCTGCTAAAATAAGGGACTGCAGAAAAAATATGGGCTTGAGTATATTCAACTATCTAGCCCAGGGAATCAGACCATGCTTCTCATTTGGAGGGAACTCCCTGAAGACCTCTTAGATCTCCCTTTGCCCTGGGGATTTGCAGCAGGTCCCCGGCCCTCAGTTCCACCTGCAAGTCCATTCCCTCAAGATTCCAAGTCACTGCTGGATTCACCCCCTGTTTACTACTCTTCTGACTCACCTCCACCTTACTTAGGAAAAGGAGAATGTAATGATGGGCCCCCAGTGCTCAGCCCACCATTAGGAGTGGTCATTCTTATCACACTAGGAATGTATGCTCTCTAAGGCAGGTCCCAGAAGGAAATTTGATCATTATGCGTGTTCCTACCCTTCTCTACTTCTAACCTGTAAAAGTGGAAGCAAAATACTCAAGGACTCAGGACAGACCTGGAGGGGTTTATTAACCTGATGAGCACTATTTTTATGAACCATAACCCCACTTAGACATTCTAAGGGAGACATTCAAAGCCTATTAACTACTCTGATTACAGAGGAAGAAAAAACTAGGGAGGAAGCAGACAAGCAGCCCACCATCCAGCCAGGCAGTGCTATTTGGAGACCAGCTAAGCAGCCAGTGCCAACCATTGACCTTTGCTAGGACTCAGATATCTAGGCTGGGGGGCAGGGGAGGGGGAAGCTGGAACATTATAGGTACTTGCTCCTCAAAGGTGTAAAGACTGCAGTGACTTGACCAATTAACTGAGGCAAGGTAAGGAACATACAACAAGGAAGGAATGAAAATCCCTCTGCCTTTTGGGGGAGAATTAGCAAATACCTTAGGCAATACACCACCCTGGACTCTGAGGATCCAAGAAAAGCTACAGTAGTAAACACCTATTTCATATCTCACACCACTCCAGATATTCACTGCAAGCTTCAAAAGATTGCAGTAGGACCTAACAGCCCCACCTCCCAACTGGTTGAGGTGGCCTTTAGGGTCTTCAAAAACCAAGTGTGGCAGAAGAATAAAAAGACACAAAGATGAAGAAACAGAGTGCCCTGTTGGCAGTGGCACTGCAGATCAGCCCAGGTAACCCAGGAGAAGAATATAAGAAGACACTGTGGGTGAGTGCCCACTATCCCCAACATGGGATACACAAGCTGCCAGCAAAGCTGGAACCTAACCTATGTGCTTACTATAAAAAGAAGGAACACTGGAAGAGAAGATGCCCTGACTATTCCTAGACAAGAAAGGCTCAAGCTAAACCCTCTTCCTTTCAATTCCTGGGCAGACCGAGGCAGAACATTAACAGGGCCTGGGGGCTCCCCAGTTGGCTCCTCAAGGCACCATCCCAATATCCTCCGAAGACCCCCACATAGTGGAAGAACCAATTGAAATTTTGCTGATACTGGTGGTACCAGTGTTGACTACCCAACAGGGCCACCTC
This sequence comes from Lynx canadensis, assembly GCF_007474595.2. Taxonomy (NCBI): domain Eukaryota; kingdom Metazoa; phylum Chordata; class Mammalia; order Carnivora; family Felidae; genus Lynx; species Lynx canadensis. The sequence goes on from NC_044306.2 coordinate 76,221,505, forward strand.
TCCAAGACAGAATGCAACATCAAGGGGGTGTCAGGAACGGTAAATATAAGAAAAATTTTGGAGCCTCTGACCTATGAAATAGATTCAAAAAACTTTAAAGCACTCCTTGTGTGCTCTAGAATGCCTGATCCCTCTGTTAGGGAAAGATCTGCTGGTCGAGTTGGGAACCACTATATATGTAAACCAACGTGGAGTTGAGATAAATGTGCGCAAATCACAGAGGGCTACCCTTCTGGCACTTTTAAATGGGGATCTTCCTGTTCCTGCCTACAAACTTGATCAAGTGAGGACAGAAGTTTAGGTGGGAGGGTAAGTAGGCAGAGCTGTGAATGTTCAACCTGTAAAGGTTTTAAATAATTCAAGGGAAATTTTCTTTTGCCTGCTGAAAGTAAAATAATACCCCCTTAGACTGGAGGCAAAGAAGGAAATAGATCTTGTAATAAATAGATAGGTAAGCCAAGGCTGGATAGGACCCTGCCAATCTCCCTGTAACATTCCAATATTGCCTATAAACAAAACAAAACAAAACAAAACAAGACAAAAAATAGGAACAGAAGAATATTGATTTGTCCAAGGTCTTAGGGCAATAAATGAGGCTATACAGGATATCTATCCTGTGGCCCCCACCCCCTATACTTCACTCACTCACCTCCCAAGCAATAGCAGGTTTTATAGCATTCTGGACCTTAAAAATGCCTTTTTTCTCCATACCCTTAGATGAGGGCTCAAAAGACCCATTTGCTTTTGAATGTGAAGATCTTCACTCATATCAAAAGCAGCAATATTGTTAGACTGTTCTCCCCCAGGGTTTTAAAAGCTCTCCCATTACTTTGGAGAAGTTTTGAGTCAAGACTTCAGAGGACTACACCTAGAAAAGGGAACAGTCCCCCCAAATGTTGATAATATACTTATAGCTGACCCAGCAAAGGAAGACTGAGATCAAAATACAATAGAGGTTCTAAACTTCCTAGCAGAAAGGAGATATAAAGTCTCAAAGAAAAAGGCCCAGATGTCTAAGACAGTGATGAGGGAGCATAAGGCAAGCTGACAGGCCGCAACCCCCCACCCTGCACCCATGGGGGATATGTGTGATATTCCCCCCCCCCCCCCCCCCCCCCACTCCTGACTGCCTGAAAACAAAGGAAAGGGAAAAAACAAATGGTTAACTGATAGAGATCATAGTCCTGCAGGACCTAAGTCTCCACCACCCCTCCACAGTGATGTGGGAAACAAAGGCAGAAGGAAATGGCAGATAGAACTAAATTCCCTTATAACCTGCAGCCCATTGACAAATACTTGAGGCTGATAGAGTAAAACGTTTCTCCAGGATTCCTACTGTCTTAATGCTAACGGTTTGCTAGAGGAAAAACAACCTTCGCTTGACAATAGCTAGATCTCCTGTATCCTGTGAGTCTTCTTTGGTATATGAAAATCTCACTGGAAACTTCCCCTGGACTTTACTCTCCCCAACTCCATAGTGTAAAACCAGTCTCTCCTCATGGCCTGTGGGCAACTCTTCCTGCCCACGGGTCCTGTCCCCCTGCTTTAACAAAATTATCTTTTTGCACCAAAGACATCTTCAAGAATTCTTTCTTGGTCATCGGCTCTGGACCCCACAAACTTCACAATCACCCCAAAAACCTCATCACTTAGGATACTTGATCCCTGAAGGACAGAGGAGACTCCCAGAGGACAGAAAGCAAGCCATATAACAACACTTGAAAGCAGTTGAGGGGTTTCTTGGGAATGGTGGGATTTTGGCAGATACGGATTTCCAATTTTGGTTTTGTTACGGAACCAGGCTGGAACGTTGGCAGAAAAACCAAGCGGCACTCGGAGATCTTGGTGGATCGGAGATTTATTTAACATCAGAAGGCTCAGAGGAGACCGTTTCTCCAAAGATCTGAGTGCCAAATGCAAGCGGGAAGGGTAATTTATAGTTGTCAGTCTCCATATTCATGGGGGTTGGGGGGGTTCACGCACATGCGCGGCAAACAGGGCAAGAAGAACCTGGAAGAGCGGTCTTCAAGCCAGAGACCAGAGCTTGTTTTAGTCCCGTAGGCCATCTTATGGTGTAAAACTTTATTCATTTTCCCAACAGTTTGATTGAAAAGCTCCTTCATGAAAAATTGCAGGCACTGGAAACAGACCCTTTTGAGTGGGATGGCCAAAATGATGAAGACATTCAAAAACTAAAAGCCCCTCTGCTTTGGGCATTCCTGACCTCCCAAAGCCATTTGAATGATACACATGAGAAGCAGGGACAAGACTTAGGAGTCCTCATCCAAATGTTGGGACCTATGAGGAGAATCATAACATACTTGTCAAAAACAGAGGCCACCATGTCTACAGGCAGTGGTGACTACTTGCTTATTCATAAAGGGGCAAAAAAAAAAAAAAAAACAAAAAGCAAAAAACAAAAACCTTACTGCGAGGCAGGCTTTCATAGTATGGACCCCTTATCAAGTAAGACGAATTCTGACTACCAAAGGCCATAATCGGCTAACAGATGGCAAACTAGGCCAATTCCAAGCCCTGTTGCTAGATACCCCAGGCCGGCTTATCAAATAACAGCAAGCTTTGAATCCTGCCACTTTGCTGTCATCTTCCCAGGGGCCACCTGTCCACTAACTGTAATGAAACCATTGATGTGGTATATTCCAGTAGAAAAGACCTAAAAAGTGAACTTTTGCCTAATGCTAATGAAGTGGGGTGGAAGCAGATTTATGGAGAGAGTCAAACATAAGGCTGGATATGCTTTGGTCTCCCTGCATAAAGAGATAGAAGTCAAAAGCCTGTCCCTGGGAATTTCACCTCAGAAGGCTGAGCTAATAGCCCTGACCCAAGCCTTAGAGCTAGGGGAAGGAAAGACTTAGTACATACATTGATTCAAAGTATGCCTTCTCGGTAATACACACCCATGGGGCTATCTGGAAAGAGCAAGGTCTACTCTCAGCTGCTAATAAAGAGACCAAACATAGCAAAGAGATTCCCTGGCTCTTAGAAGCCATCCACAAACCCAAGGAAATAACTGTGATTCATCACAAGGGATACCAAAAGGGAGAATATGAAGAGCCCAAAGACAATAGCCAGACAGACACAGCTGCCAAAAGCCCAGCTAGGGAGAAGGAAGCCTTAGAATTACCACTTATTTCTTAGTTTCCCTATGTAGACTTAGACCAGACTACACCCCCGAGGACCTACAAGAGACTACAAATGGCTACAAGGGGACCTCAATCTTAAAATCTTGGCTAATCAATAAAGCCAGAAAAATATGGGTACCTCTAAGTCTGGGATGGGCAATTGTTAAAGCACCTATGACTCCATTCATCAAGGAAGAGACGATGCACAACCGGCTGATGAGAATAATTAGCACACCCAGCTTAAGACATCTAATTGAAAAAGTCATGAGCCAATGTGCATATTTCCAAAAAACAATGCTAATACCAGGCCTTCTGCCCCAGCACTAAAAAGAACTGTTTAACCTGAGGTTTCCCAACTAGGGTAAAATTGACAAATAGATTTTACTGTGATGCCCCCGGTATCAGATGGCTTCAAGAATCTCTTGGCCCTAGTTGACACTTGTACTGGCTGTGTTAAAAACTTTCCATTGCAAGACAGAAAAACAAACAAACAAACAAACAAACAAACCAAGAGAAGTAGTTAAAGTCCTTCCATAGAATATTATTCCTAGTTTGGGGTTATCCCAAACACTTCAAAGTGACAATGAACCAGCCTTTACCTCCAAAGTGATGGTTAAAGTTACTTACTCCTTAGGTATCAAATGGAAACTGCATGCTGCTTGGAGGCCCCAGTCTTCAGGAAAAATAGAGCAAGCTAACTAGACCTTTAAAAAGATATTGACAAAATAAAATAAAATAACTTAAAAAAAAATTGGCCAAACTATGCCAAGAATCATAGGAATAATGGCTAAAGCTGCTCCCTGTAGCTCTAACCCGCATTAGGGCAGCCCCTAAAGGAAAGTTAAAACTCCATTCCTTTGGAATGATGTATATCTGGGAAGCCATTCCTAAAGGGATGGGTGGGGCCCCACCTGAACTAGACATTATAGAAAACACTATAAAACATATGATACAACTAGGGAGAGCTGTGACTGGACTGAGCCACTATGCCAACCTAAGCCTTCCTGACCCCACGGAAATAAAAAGTCATCGTTATGAACCAGAAGACTAGTTGTATCTAAAGACACAGAAATAGGAACCCCCTCGGATCAAACACAGCACTTATGGAATTGATGAGGGTTTCAGGGTGATGATGGGGTTATTGGGGTCTGGAGCCGACAGCCAAGAAAGAATTCTTGAAAATGTCTTTGGTACCAAAAGATGATTTTATTAAAGCACGGGGACAGGCCCAGTGGGCAGGAAGAGCTGCCCTGAGCCCCTGAGGTGAGACTGGCTATATACTGAGGAGTTGGGGGAGGTAAAGACAAGGGGAAGATTCCAGTGGGATTTTCATATGCGAAAGAAGACTCACAGGGTACTGGAGGCCTAGGTATTGTCAAGCTAAGGTTGTTTTTCTCTCTTGTCAAGCATTAACAATAAGACAGTAGGGAGATCCTTGGGGTCCCTGGATAGCTCAGTTGGTTAAGTGTCCAACTTTGGCTCAGGTTATGATCTCTCAGTTCGTGAGTTCCAGCCCCACATCAGGCTCTGTGCTGCCAGCTCAGAGCCTGTAATCTCTTCAGATTCTGTCTCTCTATCTCTGTTTCTCTTTCTGCCCCTCTCCCACTTGCACTCTGTATCTCTCTCAAAAGTAAGTAAACAACAACAAAAAGACAGTAGGGAGTTCCTGGAGGACCGTCTGCCTCAAGTATTTGCCAATGGGCTGCAGGTTATAAGGAAACTTAATTTTATCTGCCATTTCCTTCTGCCCTTGTTTTCCATATTAGAACGGACCTTATTTAGTGTCGTTAACCACCAGCTCTTCATTTACATTGCAAGGGATGACACCTTGGATCTACCGTTCCACAGTAGAAAAGACAGCAGAACCTGTCTTGGGCAACAAAGAAGGGGACCAAACAGACTACTAGTGTGAACTGGCATCAGATTTCAAGCTCCCCTTCAGAAAATCCAGTTAACACAGGAGAGTTAAATTCCCAAGGAGAGTCAAATGTACCTTACCCTGAAGTACTGGGAATAATGTATTGTTATTGTTTGACCCCTGCATCTCCAACCTCCTAGTAAACTTTGTCACTTTGTGATTATAACAAATTCAACCTCAAATTGTTCTTCAAATAACCCTTAAAGAGCACCCCAGGGGATAATAAAAACTTATCTAGCTTTATCAGCAGGAGACTGTCACTCCTCTAACTAGGGACACCACAAGACCCATTCTCAGCAGGAAGTAATTACAGAAGGCTGACCTCCATCCATGACCCCTCAAGAATGAGGAACAAAATATCTCAAGGGGGGGATTTAAAAAAAAATTTTTTTTTAACATTTATTTATTTTTGAGACAAAGAGAGACAGAGCATGAATGGGGGAGGGTCAGAGAGAGAGGGAGACACAGAATCCGAAACAGGCTCCAGGCTCTGAGCAGTCAGCACAGAGCCCGATGCGGGGCTTGAACTCATGGACCGGACTGTGAGATCATGACCTAAGCTGAAGTCGGACGCTTAACCGACTGAGCCACCCAGGCGCCCCAAGCGGGGGGGATTTTGTAAAGTAGAAAGAGTTAAGGGTTCCCAGAAAAACAAAGACAGACATAGCTTCCTTGACATAAGAAAAGTCATTTTAGGTCCCCAGTCATCTTGCAAAAGAATGGAAGAACAATCAGCTACTATCAGGCCAGGGGATAACCTACTCATACTTAAAACTAAAGTCTGACCCGATGCACACTCTTGAGTTATCTTTGCAGTATCTACGTGCCCAGATACCACACCAACAGGAGCCAGAGAATTGACGATGCTGACCCTTACCAGCCTGGTGAATTTGACCTGGACTAAGTCAACTTCAGAGAACTTTTGCCCCAATTCCATGCTGTATTCCCCATTGCACAAGCCCCTTAATGAATAAATATGCACCCTTAACTTAAAACTTCCCTCTTTTATTCTTGGGGAGACACTGTTTTGGGAAGTGATAAGGTTTTTGGGGTGAAAGTAGGGTGTTTGTGGGGTCTGGAGCCAACAGCCAAGAAAGAATTTTTGAAGATGTCTTAGGTGCAAAAAGGTGCTTATATTAAAGCATGGGGACAAGACCTGTGGGCAGGAAAACTGCCTTGAGCCCTGTGGAAAGACTGGCTCTTAAATTCCAAGGGAAGGTTCCAATGAGATTTTCATATGCTAAAGAAGACACACAGGCTACCAGAGGCCCAGCTATTGTCAGGCTAAAATTGTTTCTCCCTCTAGCAAAACATTAACATTAAGACAGTAAGCAGTTCCTGGAGAAAGTTTTACTCTGCCAGCCTCAAGTATTTGTCAATGGGCTGCATGTTATAAGGAAATTTGTTTTTACCTGCCATTTCCTTCTACCTTTGTTCCTCATATCACTATGGAGGGGTGATGTTGGGGCTCCAGGAAAACAGAGTCTATAGGTTTCTGGAGACTAAGCTATTGATAAGATTGCTTTTTTTTTTTTTTTTTTTTTTGTAATTTACTAAGATATTTGTAAACTGATGGAGACTCATGTCCTGCATGACTGTGATCTCTATCAGTTAACCATTTGTTTTTCCCCTTTCCTTTGTTCTTGGGCAGCCAGGAGTGCCCGAGGAATATCACACATACCCCGCCTTGAGGAGCTTGGGGGTGTTTGCAGCCTATCAGCTTGTCTTATGCTCCCTCATCAGGAAGGATCCCTGGTGTTTTCCTTTACTGTTCCAAGTGAAACCCTTCTTTTTCCCATTCTCTGGCTGGGCTGTGTATTTGGATTGACCTACCAAGAAGTAAACCTAGTTTTTGGTAACAACAGGAGGAAGAGTGGTTAACTCTACCTGGTAACATCTACCTGGCAGATGGGGGACCATGTTCAGAGGAACTTCACAGAGGAGATATTCCTTCAAGTATCATGCCCAGGGTTGTTGTTCAGGATGGACTCACAGCAAAGGGTAGCAGGCAGTCCTGGGTATGGAACTTCCAGGCCCCTATGAGGCCCTCTCCCCAACTGAGAATTTCTTTGCATGCTGAATTTGGGTCTCTCTTTAGAATGGGATTTGGAGCCCAAGACCCATTCAGACTTACTTTTTGGGTCTTAACTTGCAATCAATTACAATTGGTTAATAAATTGCTTGCTTAATTAAGTGAAATCCCCAATTCTGCTCTAGACAAATCACACCTGGCTACTAGTTGTTTGGTCCCTTTAAAGTACTTATGTCCAGTGTCATCATATTTGCCCTTATTTTATCAGTCAACTTCTCAGAGTTCAAAGGGTGACTTCCTGGCACACCCTACATTTAACTGCTTCATGTGAAAAGCTCTTCCTCCTGCACTTGGATGTATGCTCCTTAAGTGTGGGGTCTATTTTTTTCCTTCTGTGTACCCCACAATACCGACTATGCTAGGCTGGTGATCAGGGTCAGTGTCTATAGAAAAAATTAACTCTTTTGTCTTCTCTCCCTAAGGCAGTTCCCATTTCTCAACCTTCTCCCCTCCTTTTCCAACTCATCCACTGCCTCCAATTCTCCCACCACCTGCAGTAAATTGCCTCCAGCCCCAGGAGCTATTTACTATCTAGGAAATGCAAAATGTTTCCTGAGAGAACAAGCCCTCTTCTGGGGGAGGATATTTGAATGTACAACAGGAATACACAGAGGTTAAATCTGGTGTATCTCTTCAGTATCTCTTCCCTCACTGAGATTTTGATTCTGTTTTCAGGTACTACTTTTAAGGTCCAAATAGCTTGTTTGACACTGTTCTTTGTTCTGCAGATTTTTTCAGGTGTTATTATATCAGGAAGAGGGAGAATGGGGGGGGCAGATTTTCAATATAAACTATACCTTTAAACTGAGATTAGGAAATTGCTAATTGATAAAACATGTTTATTGTGTTAGTCATTAATACTTTTTCTTTTTTTTTTTTTTTTTTTTTTTTTTTTTTTTTTTCAACGTTTATTCATTTTTGGGACAGAGAGAGACAGAGCATGAACGGGGGAGGGGCAGAGAGAGAGGGAGACACAGAATCGGAAACAGGCTCCAGGCTCTTGAGCTGTCAGCACAGAGCCCGACGCGGGGCTCGAACTCACGGACCGCGAGATCGTGACCTGGCTGAAGTCGGACGCTCAACCGACTGCGCCACCCAGGCGCCCCTAATACTTTTTCAAAGTAATCTATGAATCACACAGTAATGAATCAAAGAAAACCGAATTCAAGGTTATTTAGAGGAACTAGTATATGTAACAATGCTTGTAACCAGAACGTGCTATGCAAAACTAAGATGTTTTTGTTAATATCATTAGTACTTACAGCTGTCCTAAATGTGTGATTTTTTTTCCTAACGCAAGGCACAAGATTAAGAATTGCAGAGATCTTTCAGTTCCTTGTCAATAGAAGATATCAGTAATAAGCAGAGATCATTTTCTTTTTTTTCCAATTCATCCCAGACTGTAATCAGTAACCAGGGCCAGAAATATCAAATAATCAAAAAAAATCAAATTCCATTCAAACTAGGCTATGCATCTTTCCAATGTCAGGACAAAGATTGGCGACTAAAAGCTTTCTCAAAATCTTTTCATCTGTAGACACTGGCATGTCAGGCAAAAACATCAGCTACCTGTCAAGCTCAAGGGGCTTGGTTCTGATGGGACCTCTTCCTGTTCCACAGGGGCCCCAACCTGCCATCAAAGCAGCTGGGCTGGGCTGCTAGATGTATGCAGTTAATCTCCGGGAAATAGAAAACCTAAGTGGACTAAGGTTATCAACGTATCCCAGGAACACACCTTCATATGCATGTGATTTGTGTCAATATGCCTATTTGGCTTCAAGTGATTTTGTAAAACGGAACACAGAAATGTAGAACAGGAGGAGTATGAGAAGGACAAATGCTTGCATTATTTGCTTTGTTCCAGGGGAATTGTGCCATGCTCATTGATTTATTATGGAATAATATTAAATTAAGTGCATTACTAAATGTGAAGTGCCAACACCACTGCCTGCACATAGTAGACACTCGGTAAGTGTCATACCTCCCTATTGGCCTCCTTCTACCATTGTGATTATCAAAGCTTATTGTAGGGACACCTGAGTGGATCAGTTGGTTAAGCATCCAACTCTTGGTTTCAGCTCAGGTCATGATCTCAGGGTTTGTGAGTGGGAGCCCTTCATTGGGCTCTGTAGTGACAGCGTGGATCCTGTTTAGGATTCTCTCTCTCTCTCTCTCTCTCTCTCTCTCTCGCTCTCTCTCTCTCTGCCCCTCCCACATACACACTGTCTCAAAATAAATAAATGAACTTTAAAAAAAAGATTCTCTCCCTTTCCCTCTGCCCCTCCCCTGCTTGAACTATCTCTCGCTCTCTCAAAAAAAAAAAAAAAAGAATATATATATATTTTAAAAAGCTTATTGCCAAACTTTGAAGAAGAGATCTAGAATAAACTGCCACCAGGAACAGAGACACAATCGGGGCATGTAAAGATTCTGTTACGACAACCGCACACCCTTCCTTCAATCAGCACCTGAGGCACTTGATCTTTGCCCGGGCAGTATTCAGGTGAACTTTGGTCTTTAAGGCTAATCAGCCCTGACACCACATACAGTCTTGGAATTAGGTATTAGTGCAATTATCCTACACTCAGAAACAGCTAGGGTGGGGGAATGAGTGGGTGACATCAGAAATGATCCAACGCTTCTACAGGTGGCTTCAAATCAGAATCAGTTATGAAGCTGCCCAAGTAACCCAAGCATAGAGTAATCCCCATAAAATAAAATTCTGACTTCAGGGCAAGGAAAGGGACCTTTTCTTTTCAAACCATTACCTTAGATCATCAATCATCATGATGGAAGATAAATCATAGCTCATCTCCAGCATTTATCAAAGTGCCCCAAATATTGTAGGCACTCAATATTTATTAGACATATGAATCTTAGTTTTTTAAGAATGTTTGACAGTCAATTCCAGGTAGAAATGATAGATTGAACAAATGTATCTTATCTAACTCCCTCCAGAACTCTACTAAAACCCACAAGGATGAGGAAAGAGGGAGAAGAAACATTAGCAACAGATTTTGGAGGCTAGAAAGCAGTGATAAAGGGCTTGGAAGACCTGAGAAAACCAAATGCTAAGTTAGTGGCATTACAAAATCCTCTGGATATGGAGTGAAGATGTAGGAGGGTTAAAATAAGGGAAATGGCTGTGATGCAGGCTGGCCAGGTCCAAGGATCCAGAAGGGGTCCTACAGGACCAGCCAGAGAGTCCTTGGCTCCATGCAGGATAGAAATTAAATGAGAGTAGATAGTAGAATTTACTGAAGGTGGATCTGGCTGGCTCAGTCAGTAGAGCATGTGACTCTTGATCTTTGGGTTGTAGTTCCAGCCCCCCCTGTTGCTTAAAAACATATTTTTTTTTAAGTTTAAAAAGAAACCACTGAAGCACAGAGAGAGTGCAGATATAGACAGAGCATCTGGGAGACTTGGAAAAGAAAGAAGAGTGAATCTTGTCTTTACTTGAAGTCTAGGGTTTTTATTGAGGATGGTGCTTTGGTGCAAGGGTCTTCTCAGTAATCCAGGTACAAAGATGAATGTTTAGGTGTCCTCCATAAGTCATTTATGCCATGGAACTGGGGTCTTGATAAGTCAGTAGTCTTGGAAAACATTTGATGATGACTACACCTAGTCACTCCTTAGATGTTACCTATTGTGCTAGAAGACTCCAAAGAAATCATAAAATCCTTGACCTTAGGAGGACATATTATCTGTTCTATAAGGCATGTGTAAGGGGGAGGTGTGGGTTCAGCAAAAATAAAAGTGAGAATAGGAGGGGAAAAAAGTAGTTTTTCATGGGGTCCCTTTAGTTTCTTTGTCTCACTTGGAGGTTGGAAGCTACTTGAGAAGTAACACCACTTTTATATCCTCTCCTCTTTTATCAACTGGATTTCAGTCACTTTCCCTACCCTAACTGAAGTGAAGGTGTATACATTTCTTATCCAGGGCTGAAGGGGCTAGGGACTCTAGTGAGTAAACAGGGATCAATTAGTGCAGGCATACTAAATGCTCACATCCTCTCCCAATTCCTCATATGCTAGAAATCAAGACTTACCTTTCAGACATAAGATGGGAGAAGACTCTCTAAGGAACATGACTAGCCCAAGTGAAAAAAAAAATCCTTAAAGATAGTGATATGGAGTGGGATGGGGTAGGGGTGGAATTTCCCAAAAAAGAGGTTACTCTATCACCTTTCAGCAACCATTCATGGTCAACAGTTCTTCCTCAATGCACAGAACTTCTAATCAGCTTTTCACTCTCCCACCCTTAAATATGAGCTGGCAGTCAGAATTACCACATATAGGAGGAAATCCTGTAATGTAAAAGATAAGGAAAGGACCTAAATTGCCAGATTGAAGGGGTCCACCAAGTACCCATTTCAATGAATGGCAACAGACCCATACCAACAATATCATCATGAAATTTTAGAACACCAAACACAAAGACAAAATTCTCCAAACTTTTAAACAGGAAAACCATGTGCAAAGGAGAAGGAATCAGAGTGGCATCAGACTTCTGAACAACAACCCTGAACCCTGAACTCTGAGGACAATGGAGCAATGCTTCCAAATTCTGAAGGAAAATTTTTTCTTACTTCGAATTCTATACCCAGACAAACTGTCCATCAAGAATAAAGAGGCAGGACAGGAAACCATCAGAATCCTAGAGAAGAACACAGGCAGCAACCTCTTTTACCTTGGCCAGAGCAACTTCTTACTAGACATGTCACCAGAGGCAAGAAAAACAAAAGCAAACATGAACTATTGAGACTTCATCAAAATAAAAAGCTTCTGCACAGCAAAGTAAACAAACAACAAAGCTAAAAGGCAACCTATGAATGGGAGAAGATATTAGCAAATGATATATCTGATAAAGGGTTAGTATCCAAAATCTATAAAGAACTTAGCAAACTCAACACCCAATAAACAAATAATCCAGTTAAGAAGTGGGCAGAAAACATGAATACACATTTTTCCAAAAAAAGACATCCAGATGGCTAACAGATACATGAAAAGATGCTCAACATCACTCATCATCAGGGAAATGCAAATCAAAATAATGATGAAATATCACCTCACACCTGTCAGAATGGCTAAAATTAATCACACAAGAAATAAGTGTTTGTGAGGATGCAGAGAAAGGGGAACCCTCTTACACTATTGGTGGGAATGCAAAGTGGTGCAGCCACTCTGGAAAACAGTATGGAGTTTCCTCAAAAAGTTGAAAATAGAACTACCTTATTATCCAGCAATTGCACTACTAGGTATTTACACAAAGGATAAAAAAAATATAGATTCAAAGGAGCACATGTACCCTGATATTTATAGCAGCATAATCAACAACAGCTAAACTATGCAAAGAACCGAAATGTCTATGGACTGATGAATGGATAAAGAAGATGTGGTATATATAAACAATGGAATATTACTCAGGCATCAAAAGGAATGAAGTCTTGCCATTTGCAACTACATGAATGGAACTAGAGTGTATTATGCTAAGCAAAATAAGTCAGAGAAAGACAAATACTGTATGATTTCACTCATATGTGGAATTTACGAAACAAAATAGGATTGCCTAGGTGACTCAGTAAGGTAAGCGTCCAACTCTTGATCTCAGCTCAGGTCTTGATCTCAGGGTCATGAATTCAGGTCCTGCACTGGGCTCCACACCGAGCGTGAAGCCTACTTGAAAAGAAAAGAAAAGAAAAGAAAAGAAAAGAAAAGAAAAGAAAGGAAAAAGGAAAGGAAAGGAAAGGAAAAGAAAGAAAAGAAAAGGAAAGAAAAGAAAAAAGAAAAGAAAAGAAAAGAAAAGAAAAGAAAAGAAAAGAAAAGAAAAGAAAAGAAAAGAAAAGAAAAGAACATATGGGGGGGAGAGAGAGAGAGAGAGAGAGAGAGAGAGAGGGAAACAAACCATAAGAGACTCTTAACTATAGAGAACAAACTGACCGCTGATGGAAGGAGGTGGGTAGGGGGATGGGCTAAATAGGTGATGGGTATTAAGGGGGCACTTGTCATGTTGAGCACTAGGGTTTGTTTTTTTTTTGTTTTTTTTATGAAATTTATTGTCAAACTGGTTTCCACACAACACGAGAGCACTAGCACTATATGTAAGTGATGAATCACTGATTTCTGCTCCTGAAAACAATATTACACTATATGTTAATTAACTAGAATTCAAATAAAAATTTGAAGAAGAAAAAAAAAAGAATAAAGAGGATGGTTCCACCTTGTGGAACCCGCCCTCTCTCCCATCTTGAGAGTGTACTTTTGCTTTAACAAATTGCTCTTGCAAAACAAACAAACTTGCAAAAACAAACAAACAAGCAAACAAAGAATAAAGGTAGAATACATATAAATTCTCAAAAACCTTAGCTTCCATGCATGCTTTCTCAAGAAGTTAAGGGAGGGAGGACACGTTAAATCAAAAAAAGAAAGTGTAAACAAAGAAAGAAGAAGGTATGGATTATAGGAAAAGAATATCCACGTAAGGAAATAGGTAAAGTGAGACTTCAAGATGGGGGTGTATTAGCTTATATACCAGATATAGAGAACAACAAATTGGAGCATTATAACTCAAGAGAGAAGAAGCCTTGAGAGAGGTTATCATTAAGATGTCAACTGCCATTGTACTACTTTTTAAAATCTGAGAATGGAATGCCTAAATGAGCCTGATCCAGGTTGTTATTTGCATTTTCTTTGCCTTATCCATGTTTTGATGGAATTTCTGTTCTCCTGCCCACCTATCCCCCTACCCCACCATGACCTACCACCCAGATAAGCTGAGGAACCCATTAAACCCCACAGAAGTTTTCTGCTTTGACCTACTCCAGAACTGGGATGACCTTTGGTGAACTTAGAGGCAAAAAATAAAGAGCAACCCCCTGCCCCATCCCCAACCCCCACCATAGTCTTGCCAGATGTCGTGTACCTAGCCACCTACCAGTAGTCCCAATTTTTATTAAGTTCTATGTTTCCCAGGTCTTGCTCATGACTTTGCCCACTGATTTCTCCAGAAATGCCCTTTATACATTTTATTCAGTTTTATTCAGTTTTCAGTTTTTATTTACTTAAGTAATCTCTACACGCAGAGTGGAGTTTGAACTCACAACCCCAAAATCAAGAGTCACATGCTCCTCCAACTTAGCCAGCCCCTTGCTCAGTTTTTATATTAACCACTTACAGTGGTTGATAAAATATCTGAGAAAAAAAAAGAATGATAGTAGTATTCCTTAAATATTTCAATTACTTCCTCTCCTGGGATTTTGGAGATGATATTCTGAAGATCAAGCCAATGAGTAGTAGATCGAAGTGGAAAGAGTCTGTGTCATAGAAAAGCAGCCTAAATGGGCCATGAGCCGCCTGATAAAATATCCATCTCCTTTGCTTTTTTTTTTTTTAATCTTTATTTTTGAGAGGGAAACAGAGTGTGAGCAGGGGTGGAGCAGAAAGGGAAAGAGACACAGAATCCGAAGCAGGCTCCAGGCTCCGATCTGTCAGCAGCACAGAGCCCCATGCGAGACTCGAACTCACAGACCGTGAGATCATGACCTGAGCTGAAGGTGGATGCTCAACCAACTCAGCCACCCAGGCGCCCCTCCATCTTCTTTGCTTTCCTTTCATGCCCCACATCATCTCCATTTGGCTGCCAAAATCTTCACTTTCAAATCTTCACCTGCTGTCAGCACCTAGACCCTTTCCAGAAAAACAAACCGCCTATGTGGTAGGAGCAGTGCTGCACAGGGACTAAGGACATGATAAGAAGAGGGAGCCGAGTCCAAAAGACTGGCCCTTCTCAATCTTCCTCCTGGCTACCAGGTCTCTCTGATGCTTAAAATCTTTCTAGGGATCCCTATTGTCCCAGCAATGGACCCCTCAGCATGGCATATAAAGGCTCTTTTTAATTTCACCTCTCCCTACCTTGTCATGTTCACTTGTGGCTCCTACAGCCTTTTGTCTCTTACCCACAGTAATATTCAACTACGTATAATTCCCTGAATACTGTGTTTACACCTCTCTCTTTTGATCATGCCTGGAAGTTTCTTCTTACACTTTCCCCTCTTCCTTATCTGGTTAATATCTGCTTATTTTCAAGGCTCAGTTCGGGGGTAACTTCCTGCAGTAAGACTTCCCTGCCCTAGCCACCTCTCCTCTGGACTGGGTGAGATGTGCTTCCTCTGTGCATATCTATGCATGTCACCTTGTATTGAAAAGTATCTCTTTGTCTCTCTGTGCCTTTCATTAGATTTAAATCCCTTGAAGACAGGGACAAGGTCTTCCCTGTAAATAACTCCAGCGCCCAGCACTGTGCCTAGTACAAAGTAAGCATTCAATAACTATCGGTTGAATGTAATTCTTTTTTTTTTTTTAAGTTTATGTATTTATTTTGGGAGAGAGAGGGAGAACAGAGGAGGGGCAGAGAGAGGGGGAGAGAGAAACTCCCAAGCAGGTTCCGTGCTGCCAGCTCAAAGACCAATGTGAGGCTCCATCTCACAAACTATGAAATTATGACCTGAGCCCAAATCAAGAGTCAGATGCTTAACTGACTCTCCAAGTGCCCTGGCTGAATGTAATTCTTAAAAAGCCTATCATATATTGAAATATCATTATGTTCACATTATTATTTTATTTTTTATTTAAAAAATAATTAATAGACTTAATTATTTTAGAGAACTTTAGGTTTACAGGAAAATCAGACAGGAAGTACAGAGTTCCCATATACCCCCTCATTCCCCAACCTAGTTTCTCGTATAATTAACATCTTGCATTAATGTGGTACTTTTGTTAAAAGTGATGAACCAAAATTGATAGATTATTATTAGATAAATTCCACAGTACACTAGGGTTCACATTTTGTGTTATACACCCCATAGGTTTTGACAATGGATTACATTTGTATCATATGTAATAAATTCACTGTCTTAAAAATCCACTATTCTCCATCCAATTATCTTCCCTCCCTGCCTCTCTGGAACCCCTCTCTGGAAGTGATCTTTTTACTGTATCCACAATTTTGCCCTTTCTAGAATGTCATACATTTGGAATCATAGAGTATACAGTCTTCTCAGATTGGCTACTTTTGCTTAGCCATATGCACTTAAGTTTCCTTCGTGTCTTTTTGTGGCACATTATCATTTTTACTCTTCAAAATAATCCTGCAAGGTATGATTTTTAGTAGATGAACACCTGAGACTTGGAGAGTAAAGGTGACAGTGCAAAAATAGCTGGGATGTCAACAATGCCATACTATCAACCCATGAAGTAGACATTCACCAGGCTCCTGCTTTGTATCAGACACAATGTTTGCTTGATTCCAAGAGCAATAAGAAGATAATGTCCTAGTCCTTGAGGAACTAATGGCTTAGTGTATAAGACAGGTACATTTAAAAAACTCATCATTTCACAATACAGAAAGAACTACTGAAAGGATAGGTTTCCTACTGATATAAAAATCAGGGGCGCCTGGGTGGCGCAGTCGGTTAAGCGTCCGACTTCAGCCAGGTCACGATCTCGCGGTCCCAGAGTTCGAGCCCCGCGTCGGGCTCTGGGCTGATGGCTCAGAGCCTGGAGCCTGTTTCCCATTCTGTGTCTCCGTCTCTCTCTGCCCCTCCCCCGTTCATGCTGTCTCTGTCCCAAAAAATAAATAAAAAACGTTTTAAAAATTAATTCAAGGGGCTCAGTCAGTTAAGCGTCTGACTCTTGATTTCAGCTCAGGTCATGATCTCATTGTTCATGGGTTTAAGCCCAGTGTCAGGCTCCATGTTGACAGCATGGAGCCTGCTTGAGATTCTCTCTCCCTCTCTCTCTCTCTCTGCCCCTCCGCTGCTCATGCACATGTGCATGCTCTCTCTCTCTCTTTCAAAATAAATATACATTTTTAAAAAATTAATTCAAATAATATAGGCACTTGGCACAATAATGCCACATAAGGTGTTCATTAACTGTTAATTAATATTATTGTTATTTCACTTAGTTCTTATAACAGCCTTAACCCCTCTATATTGTTATTTCTTATTTTTCTGATCAATAAATAGTTCAGAGTAGTTAATGAACTTGCTCAAAATCACAGAATGAAAAAATGAATCAAGGTTTGCCCAAAGCCCATGTTCTTTCTACCCTTTTGCTTTCTAAGTAGTCTGGGCAGAAGTAACAGCATGTCTCCTGAGGTAGAAACATAAACAAGAAGGGTATGTTGGGGACAGTGACAAACTGAGAGTGACTGGAAGTGCAGAGGGTGGGATGGGGTCAGTGGGCAGTAAACACTAGTCACAGTTAGGTATGTAGGGTTTCCAAGTACTGAATTTCATAAAATATGTCAGTCCCACTAATTTGCTTATGATATTTAGCTCTAAGAACTGCTGAAGTGGAACATTCCCTTTGGAGGGAACAAAATAAGACAAGCTCTGTGTAAGACATTTTTGGTCTTGCTGAGGTCAACGTGGTGGGTGAGGAAGAGTTCTGACAATTGCTATGGAGATGCAACATAAGCAAAGAAAAGCAAAAATGTTTGTCTTCCAAAAGCAGAATTAGAGGGAAGCACAGTAACTCAAGATTCCACACATAACATGTTTGCAAATAAACACCAATTTGAAGAGAAACTTTAGGAATGAAATTGACTGAGTCCAAGACTTTACAGAAGACCCATCTGCTTTCTTCTCTAGATGGTTGGAATGCTTACATGTGGTGGCATTACTTTTTTTGTTGTTGTGTGGCTTCTTTACTTGAGAAGTAGAAATTTTAAAATTTACCTTTGATTTCTATTGTATTATTGAAATCATCACATACGTTAAACTGAATGCTGAATGCTGAATGCTGAGGGCTGAATGCTATTTGTACTTTTCTGGGGGGAGAAAAACATAAAATACTATTTGTACTTTTCAGCTATCCCATATCAGACACTTGTCGAACTATTAAAAAAGAAAATTAACTTCTACCTAATTATTTTAATAATATATATTTAGCATTGATTTTAATATAGCAGAAGAAATAGCATTGAATTCAATTCAGAACAATTCAAGAACATTACCAATATCTACTAATCTGATATATTTTTATATTTATATTTTTATTTATTTTAGAGAGAAAGAGAGAGAGAGCAGGGGAGAGGGTCAGAGGGAGAGAGAGAGAGAGAGAGAGAGAGAGAGAGAGAGAGAGTCTTAAGCAGGTTCCAAGCTCAATGTGGACCCTGACTTAGTGCTCAATCCCACAACCCTGGGATCATAACTTGAGCCAAAATCAAGAGTCAGATGCTTAACCAACTGAGCCTCCCAGGTACCCCAAGTCTGATATTTAAAAAAAGGTTTTTTTTTTAAGCTTATTTATTTTGAGAGAAAGAGAAAGAGCATGGAGTAGGGGAGGGGCAGAGAGAGAGGGAGGGAGAGAATCCCAAGCAGTCTCCACATCATCAGTGCAGAGCTGGACATAGGGCTTGATCTCACGAACCATGAGATCATGACCTGAGCTGAAATCAAGAGTCGGATACTTAACTGACTGAGCCACCCAGGCACCCAATGATATATTTTTAAAATGTAACTTAGATGAAAGAAAACAGAGGTCATTTTAATACCATATTTTCTTGTTCCCATAAAAAAATTCTATTTTTGGCCAATATTTATTTACTTATTGAACCAAAGTGGTTATCAAAAATGTACTATGTCCCAACTTGGTATCAGGCACTCAGAATGTAGTCATAGGCAAAGCAGACACAGTCTCTGCTCAGGGGGAGTTTGCAGTATAATACCAGAAAACTACAACCAGTTGCATCAAAGGGTTAAAGTTAGCCATTTTTATTACTGTATTGCAAAAAGATTGGGCTTGGGAGTGCATAGAATAGTGCTTTTCAAACTTTGTGTGTGAATCACCTGGGGATCTTATTAAAAAATGGATTCTGATTCAGTAGTCTAGAATGCAACTGATATTCTATATTTAAACATGGTGTCATACAATACTGATGCCACTAGTCCATGGAGCACACTTTTTAGCAAGGGCATAGGCTATTAAGATGTAAGATTGTTCAGATGTAATGTTAAGATGTAGGGCATAAAATAATATTAAAACATTTTCTTTTCTTGGGGCACCTGGGTGGCTCAGTCAGTTAAGTATCCAACCCTTGATATCAGCTCAGGTCATGATCTCATCGTTGTGAGATTGAGCCCTGAGCCCCACCATGCTCAGCGCAGAATCTGTTCTCTCTCTCTCTCTGATTCTCTCAGAGAGTCTGATTCTCTCTTTCCCTCTCTCTCTGTCCCTTCCCCACTTGCACACTTGGGAGCTCTCTGTCTCTCTCAAAATAAATAAATAATCATTAAAAAAAACCATTTCCTTTCTTGGTGTGAAATGTACATTCTTTGGAATCAAATAGACTGAGTTTCAATCCTGGCTTCACTATTTGCAGTCTGTGATCTTAGGAGGGCTACTTCACCTCTCTGTCTCAGTTTTCTTATCAGCAAAATGAGGATAATGGCAGGGATTATCTCATAAGGTTGCTGTGCTCTGAAGGTTAATGATATAATAATTTATATAATTCATTTAGAATAGTCTAACTGATAAGTACTCAATAAATGTTAGTTATTATTTTTTGTATTAGCATTGCTTTAGAGATCTACTTGGGATTTGATGTACTTCATTAATCTGAAGACTCATGCTTTTTATTAATTCTGGATAATATTCAGTCCTTATCCTTTCAAAAGTTGCCTTTTGTCAATTGTTTTCTCTTTCCTCTTTTAGAATTCTAGTTGGACATCCATGTACCTTGTGAGGTGGGTTTAGAGCCATTGGCCAAAAAAGAATTATTGAAACATCTTCGATGCAAAAGGTGATTTTATTAAAGAATGGGAACAGTACCTATGGGCAGAAAGAGCTGTCCTGAGGTTGTGACAGGTGACTGATTATGAACTTTCAAGTTGGGAGGGGGTTAGGGATAGTGTAATCCTCTAAGGAATTTTGGAAGCAAGGTTTCCAGGACTTTGAGGAGGCTAGCTGTTAGTAGGAAAAGGTCATTTATTACTGTCTAATAAAACCTTAGTCATGAGGCTCTTCAGATTATATCAGTGGGCCATACACTTGGAGGATGATTACTAACACATATTTGGGGGGGAAGGGTAGAGATGAAGGAAGTTTCCAAAGGAAATTTTATATGTTAAGGAAGACTTACAAGATCCTGGAGATTGGGTTAATATAAAGATAAGGTTGCCTTCTAAATGGTCTCACACAAAC
Organism: Lynx canadensis; assembly: GCF_007474595.2. NCBI lineage: Eukaryota > Metazoa > Chordata > Mammalia > Carnivora > Felidae > Lynx > Lynx canadensis. The sequence continues at coordinate 76,241,863 of NC_044306.2, forward strand.
ACAGTAATTACAATAACAATGTAGGATAATGGGGCACCTGGGTGGCTCAGTCAGTTAAGCAGCTGACTTTGGCCCAGGTCACGATCTCACAGTTTCTGAGTTGGAGCCCTGGCATTGGGGTCTGTGCTGAAGCCCAGAGTCTGGAGCCTGCTTCAGATTCTGTGTCTCCCTCTCTTTCTGCCCCTCCCTTGCTCATGGTCTCTCTCTCTCTCTCTCTCTCTCTCACTCTCTCTCTCTCTCTCAAAAATAAACATTAAAAAAATGTAGAATGAAAGTAATTATAAAGCTCAAAAAAAAAAAAAGTGAACAGAATTTCAGATACCTGTGGGACTATTATGAAAGATCTAACATTCAGACCATCACAGAAGCAGAAGAGAAAGAGAATGGGGCTGAAAAAGCATTTAAAGTAATAATGGCTGAAAATTCCCCCAAACTGGCAAAAGATATAAACCTACAGATTCAAGAAATTAAATGATCCCAAATATGATAAATTCAAAGGAATCCACACCAAGATACAGCACAGTCAAATCCCTGAAAATTGAAGCCAAAGAAAATCTTGAAAGGACAGAAAGATCAATAAATTGGTTACCTAGAGAGGGAAACAAGTCTAATGACGGTGGATTTCTCATCAGAAAGCATACATGTCAGAAGGAAGTGGCATAATATTTTTCAGGTGCTAAATGAAAGTAACTACCAACCCAAATTCTATATCCAGCAGAAATATACTTCATGAATGAAGGGAAAACACATGCTTTTTCACAGATGAAGGAAAAGTAATAGAATATGTCACCAACGGACTTACCTTTAGAATGGCTAAAGGAAGTTCTCTAAGCAGAAAGGAAATGAGTTTTGTGGGGTTTTTTTGGAAACATTTAAAAAAAAAATAGGACTCTTAGATCATCATCAGAAAGAAAGAACAGAAAGAGCAATAATAGAGGTAAATGCAATAGACTTTACTTCGCCTCTTGAGTTTTCCAAATCATGTTTGATGGTTAAATCAGAAGTTTTAACACTAGGGGCGCCCAGGCCAACTGCCCAATGACCAGTTGGGCATTTGACTAAGGCTCAGGTCATGATCTCACTGTTCGTGAGTTCGAGCCCCGCATCAGGCCCTGTGCTGACAGCTCAGAGCCAGGAGCCTGCTTCGGATTCTGTGTCTCCCTCTTTCTCTGTTTGCTCCTGCTTGTGCTCTGTCTCTCAGTCTCTCAAAAATAAATAAGATTTAAAAAAAAAGTTTTAACACTATTGTGTTTCTCATGTACCTGGAGAAAATATCTGCAGTGATTACATTATAAGCAGGGAGGGTAAGGGGAGATAAAATATCTACAATTTGAACTGGTAATTAATCAATTAGTAAATGTAATTAGTAAATTAATTAGTAAAATGTAACACCAGTAGACTGACAAATTATGTATATATTATAATGTAATAGTGGGAGCAACCAATGAAATAGCTATACAAAGAGATACACTCACAAACACTAGAGATAAATAAAAATAGAGTTTTAAAAATATGTTCCAGCAAACCACAGAAAAGTGAAAAAAAAAAAGTCATTTATATAACATTCTTAAAATGATAAAATCATAGAGGAAAAAAAAGATAAGGTTGCTGTCTGCGCTTAGCAAAGTATTAACATCAAGGCAGTTGAACTCGTAGAGGAAGGTTGCTCTGCCTGTCTCAAGGACTTGTCAGTGGGCTGTAAGTTGTAAGGAAATTTAATTTTTTTCTTTTGCCTTTGTTTCCCACATCACCATGTATCATGTACCTTATGTCTTCTATAACCTTCATGTGACTTAGCTGCCTTATCTATAAAATGAGGATAAAGGAGTACCTGGTGGCTCAGTTGGTTAAGCGTCTGACTTCAGCTCAGGTCATGATCTCACAGTTCATGGGTTCAAGCCCTGCATCAGGCTCTGTACTGACAGCTCAGAGCCTGGAGCCTGCTTTGGATTCTATGTCTCCCTCTCTATCTGCCCCTCTCCCCCCCATTCTCTCTCTCAAAAATAAACATTAAAAAATTTAAAGATCATATTGACTTTATTCAATGATCCATGAATCAGGTAGCATCCCATCTAACAAATAAAAAGGAGCTCCAAGGAGCAGTACAAAACAGAAAGCTTTTATAGGCAGAAGGAGAAAGAGAATGGATTATTTCAAGTAAGGTCAACTTCCTTTAGGGGCCAAAAAAGGTCTATCAGGTGGATTACCTCACTAGTACTGACCAGGAAATTCCAGACTGGCTGGTTAAGATTACAGTCTTGGGAGAGGCTCATCAGGTTAGGTATTAAGTCTTGGTTTGCTGACACAGGGCTTAGCACAGTGACTCAATTTGGGGATTGCTGGTCCTTTTTAACAATTACCCCCTTTTGATCAAACTCTCAGCTTAACTGAGAGATGTGATCAAAATTTAAGGGATTAGCATGACTCCTAGCTGTCACTCAAAAGTTTTCAGTCTTTGTTGATCCTCTGTGTGGTATTCACAGGTTGCAATGTTTTTGCTGAATCGTTGTGATATTCATAAGCAATGCCTTCTGGTTCACAATTAAAAAAAACTTTTTTTTAATTTAATTTTTTTTAATGTTTTATTTATTTTTGAGACAGGGAGAGACAGAGCATGAACGGGGGAGGGTCAGAGAGAGGGAGACACAGAATCGGAAACAAGCTCCAGACTCTGAGCTGTCAGCACAGAGCCCGACGTGGGGCTCGAACTCACGGACCGCGAGATCATGACCTGAGCCGAAGTCAGCCGCTTAACCGACTGAGCCACCCAGGCGCCACCCCAAAAAAATTTTTTTACATGTATTTATTTTTGAGAGACAGAGAGAGACAGAGAGAGACAGAGCACAAGTGGGGGAGTGCCCGGGCAGAGAGAGAATGAGACACAGAATCCGAAGCAGGTTCCACGTTCCCAGCTATCATCACAGAGCCTGACACGGGGCTCAAACTCACAAACTCACAAACTCAAACTCACCATGAGATCATGACCTGAGCCGAAGTCGGACGCTCAACCGACTGAGCCACCCAGGTGCCTCTCTGCTTCACAATTTTTAAGTTGGTCATTCTCTTTGTTCCTTTTCTGATGTTCCAGTCTTAGGGAGATCATTTGGTTGGTGGTTAGTGGCTGCAAACAAATTTAGAGCTCTCAAGAGAAAACAATGCATTAGGGAGATTTCTGTGATTATTATAAGCAGGATAATTCCCAATGTCTGGAGTACACTTCAAAGCCATGACCCCCAAAAATCAAAGAAGTCAAAGAAAGAATTCATTGAAGGAAACACTTATTTAAGCCAAGTGGTTTGCTCAGTGACCTTATGTAATTGAGTTTCAACATCCTCAGAAGTGTTAATCCAGGTGTTGGCAGGTGATGTTGGCTATAGCACAGATACTTCTTTGCTCAACCTAAAGATAATTAAGGCTTATCCTATTATCAAGAACAGCTTTGGCCAGAAAGTCAAAGGATTTTTTGCTGGGCAACTACTGTTCTAGCAGCAGATTCTGCAATATTTTTGACAGTTAAGGAGAAATTCCTGATCATAGCCTCATTTGTACTCACTACTAACCAGGGAAGTGGGCCCTGACAAAGGAAGCAAATCTTGAATCATGAATGCCTCCTCTGAGTCAGGCCTGGAAAGGTGACAGTCATGGAGGCCAATAAAATTTTAAGGGTCTATAGACCACACAGGCAGTTTTATTCTGGTTGCTATGTGTCCCTTTCTTTGCCTAGAACCTGGACACAAGTTTCCCTGGGTTTAGGGTTCTTAACCAGAGACAAGGAAATGTATGAGGGAATCACTAGCATCATGGACAGATTGGAATTCTTGATGACAAATCCAATAGTCTGAAAGATGTGGCCTGGGGGAATCGGATGATGGTGTTATCTTTCCAGGCCAGTGCCAGAGTAAAAGAAAGAAAGGGAAGAAGAAAGGGTTTCATGTTTAGTTAAAATATGAAGTCTTAATCGAGTTTCTTGGGCAGAATGAACACCAATGATAGCTACTTCTTTTCTTCTAAAAAAATTTTTTTAATGTTTATTTATTTTTGAGAGAAAGAGAGAGAGAGACAGAGTGAGAGTTGGGGAGGGGCAGACAGAGAGGAAGACATAGAATCCAAAGCAGGTTGCAAGTTCTGAGCTGTCAGCACAGAGCCCAACTAGGGGCTCGAACTCATGAGCTGTGAGATCGTGACCTGAGCCAAAGTCAGACGCTTAACTGACTGAGCCACCCAGGCACTGCCTACACAAATTCTTCATAGTTGACTTGTCCATCTCCATCAATATCTGCTTCCCTGATCATTTCACCTACTTCTTCATCTGTTAGTTTTTCTCCTAAGTTTGTCATGACATGATATAGTTCTGCCGCACTGATGTGACCATTGATATCCTTGTCAAAGACTCAGAATGCCTTCTGAATTTCTTCTTTACTATCTGATTCTTTCATTTTTCTAGCTGTCATAGTCAAAAACTCTGGGAACTCAATGGTGCCAACATTGTCCGCATCTACCTTGTTGATCATATCCTGCAATTCGTCTTCTGTTGGGTTCTGACCCAGTGACCTCACGACAGTTCCAAATTTCCTTGTTGTGACAGCGCCACCACCATCTTTGTCAAATAGGGAGAAAGCTTCCTTGAGCTCAGCAATCTGTTCTTCTGTCAGCTGATCAGCCATGGTGCAGGTGAAGGGAGGAAGAACAGAGGTAATGAGGGTGACTGCACCAGCGCAGGGGCTGTGATGGTGGGGGTGGCTCTACTGCTGCTGATGCTGCTGCTTCTGCCAAGGCACAGTGTGCTTAGGGCTGTGCGGCCACCAGACTGCAAGTGTCGGACCCACACCTGCCGAGCTCCCAGCACCACGGCCTCATAGAAGCACTTTTCACCTTTTTATTATTTTTAAAGTTAATTTATTTCTTTATTTATTTGGTGTGTGTGTGTGAGAGAGAGAGAGAGAGAGAGAGAGAGAGAGAGAGAGAGAGAGAGAGACAGTGCTGGGGAGGGGCAGAGAGAGAGAGAGAGAGAGAGAGAGAGAGAGAGAGAAACCCAAGCAGGCTCCACACTGCCAAGGCAGAACCCTACTCAGGGCTTGAACCCATGAACTGTGAGATCATGACCTTAGCTGAAGCCAAGTTAGAGGCTTAACTGACTGAGCCACCCAGGTGCCCCTATGAGCACTTTTTAAGTCTGCTTTGTTGGAACTTTGTAAGCAGGGCACCGGGTCTATTTTTCCAAGGGGTTTTATTGGCTCTGTAAAGTCAGCTTTAGTTCCTTAAATCTGTCTGGCCACATCTGAATCTATGCACATCTATCTCAAATATGACATTCCAATTAAAGCTTAGGAAATATAGCTAATATTTCCAATTGTGTTCCTTTATAAGGACAATAAATTCTTATCAAATTTATGTAAATAAATAATAATTTTGCCACAAAAATAATACTGAAGAGTTTCTGAATTCAGGAGGGATCAGATATAGAGAAAAAAATAAATGTTTCATCTTTGTTTACAATAGTACACTTTACCAAATTGCTGTCAGGGATAACTTAAAGTTTCCTCAAATCTGGAAAAACAAAACATTTAAAGAAACAGAGCTCTTTCAAACAATAAGTCATAAAAACTATAGTCATACTCCTCAGTTCACTCAATTCCACATTATTTATTCTTGTTCTGCTTGAATCCAGTGTTTTGTTTTGTTTTGTTATTAGTTCTGGAAATTCTTATTCAGTTCAGCTTTATGATGGTAAAGTTATCAGAAATCTGTGTTTGCCAGAGTCCTTTCCATGAATCTTCTTGAAGACAAAGCACTTGGTACTTTTGCAAAATATCAGAGTAAAACAATAATTCTCTGTAAAAGACAAAAGACTTTAAAATATCCATTATTGAATATCTGATGAGAGTTCATTATAACGGAGTTGACAAGGAAATTTGCTTATTTTTGTAACACATAATATTTTATAATAATAACTGGAACTATGATCAATAACATATTACTAGGACATATCAGATTTCCAGGAGTTTCATGCAATTTTTGGAACACTTACACCTGTTCTAAATAATAGTAATTCACAATAGACGTACTTCTGGTTTCATGGTGGAAGACTTTATTAATTATAAGGGAAAGAGAACATACGGAATTAAACAATTATAGTAAACATAAAGAGGGAGAGAAGTAGAGAGAAGAACAAAGAGGGCTTAATACATCAAATTAGGTTCTTACAACATGCAACCTTCTGGCTGTGGAAACCCCACGGTGAACAGCCTGGTTGGAGTCCCGATTGAGGGTCCTTGTGGAGTGTCCTCCCCTCAGGTGAGACTTCCAGCTAGCTATTCTTCTGAGGGCAATATATATACTACCTGGGTGTGATTTATGGTGAGTCATTGAGTCATTAAGTTTGTGCAGTTCCAAGAAAGTTGTTTTTTCCCTGTTTCTCTTACCGTATCTCACAATCTTAGGAGCCTGGGTATCTGTATATTCCTCTTCCCTCCCTGGTCCATTCCAGGGGGCCAGCCTGATCTGGATAAAGTCCGTGAAGCACATTAATCCCTCTTGGCATCAGGAATAAAAGGGCCAGTTCTATCCTGAGACCAGAAACAGACTACAAGCCAACTAAGGCCCCCATGATTGTATACGTGCAACTCTGGGCAGAAATGCATGACAAGTCACACAAACAATTTCTATACAGAACAGTACTATAGACCTATATAAATACAACAAAAAGAATGCTTAGTATTACTTCTTTTTTTTTTTTCAACGTTTATTTATTTTTGGGACAGAGAGAGACAGAGCATGAACAGGGGAGGGTCAGAGAGAGAGGGAGACACAGAATGGGAAACAGGCTCCAGGCTCTGAGCCATCAGCCCAGAGCCCGATGCGGGGCTCGAACTCCCAGACCGCGAGATCGTGACCTGGCTGAAGTCGGACGCTTAACCGACTGCGCCACCCAGGCGCCCTGCTTAGTAGTACTTCTTATTTGACAATGCTTCCCACATAAGTTAACATGTGAAATATGTCTAAATAGTTTAACATCTTCCTTTTTATAAGGGGAGAGAGCAAATCATTTTAGATGTTCCAGGTATCCACTAAAAAACTCCAAAGTTAGTTCAAAGTCAAAATGATTTCATTTAGAACTTGATGTTGGGAAGACTGTCAAAAATATCAAAAAGTTCAAATAGGATCATAGGTCAGTGTTAAACAATATTTATTACCCATTTAACCATTTTGACAATTAAAGACTTCATTGGCAAATACAGAAGGTCAAATAGTTGTGTAATTTCTTATTAAGAGCAGACAAATAATCTAAGAAAACTTGTTCTTTTAGCAGATGAAAGAATATGAAGATTTAGTTTTATGGAAGTACACTATTGCTATTATACCTTATTTTTAAAATCCTTGTAACAAACTATGCAATCTTTTCCAGCTTGGTCACACATGAAATTCTGTTCTCAAAATTCTTTTTTCCATGAACTTTGTAAAATTTTGTCCTATGTTTTCTTCTTTCCCATTCTGAAATAACCAGCCTCTCTTTAGGACAAAATTATTTTCTTTTCTCTCAACAAAAATGCATTTCCATACCTTATACTTTCTTTTACTGAAACACATATCCTACTTTCCTTGCATACAGAGATATTTCCCTTATTTCTAGTGGTTTTAGTCACCCATATTAGAATTATTAATCCTTAAAAACCTTAATTTCTAGGGGCGCCTGGGTGGCTCAGTCGGTTAAGCGGCTGACTTCAGCTCAGGTCATGATCTCGTGGTCCCTGAGTTCGAGCCCCGCGTCGGGCTCTGTGCTGACAGCTCAGAGCCTGGAGCCTGTTTCAGATTCTGTGTCTCCCTCTCTCTCTGACCCTCCCCTGTTCACGCTCTGTCTCTCTCTGTCTCCAAAATAAATAAACGTTAAAAAAAAAATTAAAAGAAAAAAAACACCTTAATTTCTAGTGAAAATAAAGAAGTAAACAATTGTGAATTTTCTTTCATGTTAACATTCTGTGGCTTTGCAAATCTGTTATTTATTTATTTATGTATTTATTTATTTTTGGCCTTAATTTATAAACACCCTTTATAATTTCTAGGAACATATAGTTTTTCATAGTAAATTTTTTGGTGGAGCACAATACATGTTTACTAATAGACACAAATATCTTCAGTTCTTCTGTGAAAGGAAGCAAAAAATAGATAAACTGATGTTCACTAATAAATGCTTTAGTATTTTATCATATTTGGAAATACATACAATGATCTAGATATTCAATAAATTTAACTTAATTCATCATTTAACTTAACTTAGCAAAACTTAAGGTTTCAAGTTACCAAAAAAATTTGGGAAAACTATTTTAAAAGTTCACTTAAAAACTCTTTATCCTACTAAAAACTTAATGAGACATTAGACAATATCATTTACCATCCCAAGCTGTTTTTCTTATTGACAAATTTTATAGGAGATAACCTGAACTCATTTGACCTTTAGCAAGCATAGGTAGAATAAAAGTTGTATGTCTGCATTATTTTTAATGTTGATAACTCTGAAGACATGTCTGTTTTAATGAAATCAATAAACTTTAAGTTAGCTTTAATATTGAATATTTCCCCAGATCACATGAACTTGAAATTCACTTGGGTTAGTTTCTATTATATTTCTGAGAATTTAATCTATATAAGCACTTACCTTTAAGCCAACTAAATAGAGCTCTTTTATAAATTAATTTTGGTAATACCATCCAGAGGTAGAAAATTACCATACATCTACAGTATATATGTATAGATAGATAGATAGATAGATAGATAGATAGATAGATACATGTATATATAGATAGATACAGATAGATAGATAGATAGATAGATAGATAGATAGATGATAGATGATAGATAGATAGACACACACACACATATATATAGAGAGAGAGCGAGAGAGTGAGAGAGATACAGAGACCTACAACTTTCATTTTAGAATTACTGCCATGAATCAACACAAAACTCACTAGGTATAAAAGAACTTGAAACAAGGTGGTTTTTTTTGTTTTGTTTTGTGTTAGTTTTGTAAAGATTTGTAAGGACAGTTGCTTTTAACGCCTCAAAGATTTGGGTTGCAACTTAAATCAGTTTCTGATTATGAGCTTCTGACTACAGAGCTACTTCATTCAAGTTATGTTGAAGAATTTGTGTAAGACTCTTTGAGACTTTTCCCCCAGTGTCCCAGTTGATTGCAAATGAAGCACTGACCCTTAGGCCATCATTTTGATGGTAGACCCTTAGATGTGTGCAATGAGGGGGACCCAAGTGTTTTTAGGTGGATGGTTTTGGGTCTGTTCTATCTGTAAGGCCAATAGCTTAGTGGACTTTGGCCTACAGTCTTGTTCCAAAGTCCTTTCAAAGTGCTCAGCTGTGTCATGAGTTCACTCAAACTGGTAGCCTCCCATCCTATTTTCTGCTTTTTTATCAATCCACTAATCTCAGGAGATAATCCATTTACAAACAGAACAGCTAGAGCAGATTGGGTGACCTCATTTATTGCATGGAACCTGGAATGCCACAGGAGGAGAGCTTCCAGATGGGTTTTAAAGTCTGCCACAGATTCATCTTCTTTTGTTTGCATGTTTAAATAATAGATCAATGTGGGCAGGGAAGACTCTAGGAATGACTTTTATTTTATTTTTTTTATTTTTATTTTTATTTTTTTTATTTTTTTAAAATTTTTTTTTCAACGTTTATTTATTTTTGGGACAGAGAGAGACAGAGCATGAACGGGGGAGGGGCAGAGAGAGAGGGAGACACAGAATCGGAAACAGGCTCCAGGCTCTGAGCCATCAGCCCAGAGCCCGACGCGGGGCTCGAACTCCCGGACCGCGAGATCGTGACCTGGCTGAAGTCGGACGCTTAACCGACTGCGCCACCCAGGCGCCCCAGGAATGACTTTTAAAGATTGGTTCTTATTTTACGAGCTTCTTCGAGCTTCTTCTGGTCCGTTAGGAGACTGTCTTGAAGGTCAAGGATCTCAGATATCATCCTTGGGTTTACACCATCCTGCTTCCCACATCCATTTCTCGGCTCCCCCAGGTCCTACTAGCATATACAGAAGCTAATAAAGATCAGGAAGCCCAGTTTCATAGGCCCTAATAATGACTCTAAATTCCTCAGAAAACATTTGGAGATCCTCCCCGGGCTTAGGAAATTTTTTAACTATGGCCCTTAGTTTGGTATTTGACCAAGGAATAAAAGATATCTGAGGAGGATCTCCTATAACCTTGAGTAGTTTTATTATTAAAGGTAGCTGTTTAATAGTCTCTTCAGAGTGGAAAGTCAATTCAGACAAAGAGTTAATAAAGCATGAGTACTCAGGTAAAGAAGGATAAAGGAATGCAGTAGGAATCACGTAGGTCTTATTATTGTTTTAGGTACCTCTCGTGTTTTTAATTTTTCATTAGCCTTTTGTAACAAATCTTTTAATGAAGCTATTTTGGAATTCTGAAGCCTTTTAGAAGCTTCTGTATACTGATTAAAATTGGTATTCCATTCTCTTTGTTTAATTTGGGAACACATGCTTTCAACTGAACTTCCTTTTTTTTTTTTTAATGTTGATTTTGAGAGAGAGAGAAAGAGAGAGAGCATGTGCATGCACAGGCATGAGTAGGGAAGGGCAGAAAGAGAGAGAGAAAGAGAGAATCCCAAGTAGCCTCCACACTTCAGTGCAGAGTCGATACAGAGCTCAATTTCACAAACTATGAGATCAACTGAGCAACCCAGGCACCCTCAACTGCATTTCTTAAATCATGATCTTGTCTAACTAGAACATCCCCCATAATGGGCATTGCAATCTGTACTGTTTTTAGTAAGATTTTGCCATTTTTGTAGATATTTATAGCTTTTGGGACTATATAGTTCTTAGACAAAATAAGCAGGTATGCTGGAAGGTGGTATACTTGATTCTTTGGACTTTAAGGATCTATCTATCTATCTATCTATCTATCTATCTATCTATGCCTTTGGCTCTCTTGGATATAACACCTAATAAGGTTATGGCACTGGGCTAGAAACTGTGTGATGTTTTACAATGTACCTCATTGTATGTAAATTTTCTTGAGGCTAGTGGATAATCCAGTGTCAACCTAAGGCATTCCGTGACCAATTTAGAGTCTTCCAGTTAGGTGGCAAGTACTCTCACAGCTTTTAAGTACTTGATCTGTGCCTGCCAATATTGTGACTGCTTCCAAGATTCCCACTAGCAATAGCCTTTATCTACACAAAACAAGACAAACATGTGCACCTTAATATGTTGGTAATAACCAAGAGATGTTAATGCATTCTTGCTGACAGAAGGACCTTCCCACCTTGGAAGTTAAAACAGAGGAAGGATTGAACGAGCATACCTCAACAAATGGGCGCTGTGGATGGGGGGCTCCACATAAATGGGTAACCATGAACTCCTACCAGCAGTTCCCACCTGGATCTTAGGAGAGAATCAAGGGCTGAGGGTTTCCATCAATTACATGATAATTGCACCCTGAACTACCAGCAGCTCCCAATGTGGAACTGACCAGAAAGCCAATTAGATCAGGATCTTGATGCAAAAACAATAGAGCTCAGAACTGAGAGGAACTTACTCATGGCCATCAGAAATGGAGAGAAAGACAGAACTCAGAAGGAACTGTAGTACCATTCCTGTGTTTCTCATAGTCTCTGAATGCTCTGAATCACTTTGGATTTCATCTCTACCACCAAATCTGTTTTAAAAAAAATTCAATTGTATGAATTTAAAGATTTGACTGACCTATTTCAATGATTCATTGATTCATGAATTGGGCAACATTCCATGTAGCAAATAGAAAGGAGCTCCAAGGAGCTTTACAAAATGGGAGGCTTTTATACGCAGAAGGAGAAAAAGAGTAGATTATTTCAGGCAAGGTCACATGATATTTCATTGTAGTTTTGATTTGTATTTCCCTGATGATGAGTGGTGTTGAGATCTTTTTATGTATCTGTTAGTCATCTGGATATCATCTTTGGAAAAATGCCTATTCATGTCTTCTGCCCATTTCTTAACTGGATTATTTGTTTTTTGGGTGTTGAGTTTGCTAAATTCTTTATAGATTTTTGGATACTAACCCTTTATCAGATATGAAATATGACCTTTTTTTTGTGCAGAACACTTTCTTTCCCCCATACCTCCTCTCATGACTGTTTAAGACAAAGGTTAATATCTGTAATGTATTGAATTATATTAACTGTGTGCCAGAAAATCCAAAATAATCTTAGCATTAAAAAGTAGAAGTTGGGGCACCTGGATGGCTCAGTTGGTTGAGTATCCAACTTTAGCTCAGGTCATGATCTCAGGGTTCACAAATTCAAGTCCCACATTGGGCTCTCTGCAGTCAGTGTGGAGCCTGCGTCAGATCCTCTGTCTCCCTCTACCTCTGCCCCTTCCCTGTTCATGAGCTCTCTCTCTCTCTCTCTCAAAAAATAAACATTTTTTTAAGTAGAAGGTTATTTCTCACATAAATGAATTCTAGATATTTGAGGTCTAATAGGTATGCCTTCTCTGTAATTACCAGGGGTTCAGGCTCCTAGTTTGTTAATATTTGGCGTCCATCTTGTGGTTAAAGATGGCTGCTCCAGTTTCAGCCATTATACTCAAATTCTAACCCACAGAAGAAAGAGGTGAAGAATGGTGTGCCTCTTTTCTTTAAAACATTTCTCTGACTTGGCACACACCATTTCCCATTGGCCAGAATTTAGTCACATAGCCATGCCTGGTGTCATGGAACACTGGACAACATAGTCTTTATTGTTCATGACCAAACACTAAGGAGATAACAGATATTGGAGGAAACAAGGAGTTCCTGCCACTGTGCTTCTCCTCTGTTCTCTCTTATATCATATATCCTCCTATCTTGCCCACTTCCAGGGTAAATGACTTGGCCTGATTTGCCCTGGACTTTGCTAATATTTGCACTGAAAGTTCTAGGTCCCAGGAACCACCTATCACTCCCCAGTCCACAGCCATGTATAAACAAACTGGGATGATAGTCACCCTATGTCATCTCTGCCTTGGATCTTAGTAAATCACAAGCTCCTTGAGGAATAGACCAGTGTCTGCTTTACTGTCACATTCTCAGTACCCAGCACAGTGCTCCACACATAGTATGCACTCAATAAATAGCAAATATTTACATTGTGCCTTTTATGTTCCAGAACTGTTCTAAGTTCTTTACATATGTATCATGAGTTGAATTGTGTCACTCACCTCCACCTAATTCCTGTGTTAAAGTCCCACTACCTCCAGAATGTGACCTTATTTGCTCACAGAGTAGCTACAGATATGATTATTTAAGATGAGGTCATACTGGTATAGGGTGAGCCTCTAATCCAATAAGACTGATGTCCTTATAAAAAGGTGAAGTTCAGGGGCATCTGGGTGGCTCAGTCGGTTAAGCGTCTGACTTCAGCTCAGGTCATGACCTTGCGGTTTGTGAGTTCAAGCCCTGCGTCAGGCTCTGTGCTGACAAGTTGGAGCCTGGAGCCTGCTTCGGATTCTATGTCTCCCTTTTTCTCTCTGCCCCTCCCTTGCTCATGCTCTGTCTCTCTCTCTCTCTGTGTCTCTCTCTCCCTCAAAAATAAATAAATAAACTTAAAAAAAAAGGTGAAAATTGGACACAGAGATATGTGTCCAATGTACACAGGGAGATCACCATGTAAAGACTGGAGTCACACAGCCACAAGCCAAGGAACTACATGAAGCATGGGGAGATGCCTGAAATAGATAGTTCCCTAGAAACTTCAGACAGGGTTCAGCCCTCCTGACACATTCATCTTGGACTTCTAGACTCCAGAACAGTGAGACAATAAATTTCTGTTGTCTAAGCCACTCAGTTTATGGTAGTTTATTATGGCAGCCTCAGCAAACTAATATATTAACTCACTTTAATCCTCACAAGTCTCTTGTGAGATAGCCATTATTATTGTCCCTATTTTACAGAGGAGGAAACTGAGGCACACAACAATTAAGAAAACCAAAGAAATTGCCAAGGAAAAATAAAGTGAAACATATGGACAAACTGAAAGAAAGGAGGGAGGAAGGAAAGAAGAAATTTTTGAGAAGTTAAAATGTAGACAGGAATAAAGACAATGAAGTGGTGAAGGGAAAGGATTACAATTTCACTTGGCCGAAGGCTGTTAGAAGCTCTAGGTCACTGTATATAAACCACTAACATTTCTCTTTTTCAGATGTGTCAAGAATTTGAATAAAAATGTCCTTCTGTCAGGAAATGAACTCTCATTTTTGACACTTTCATGTATTTTATTATGTTTTGAACCTGAAGCTACAGCTCCTGAGAGCCCTGGTCTTGATTTTGCAATATAGGCTTCATTTTTATTTGAAGAGAGGGACTAATAATAATCGCTTGTTCCATGAATGTGACTTTGAGAGATTTGGATTTTATGCCCACATGCTTTATGGATTTGTTTTTGATGGATGCAATAGTACTTTTTTTAAAAAGCTATTATATATTACACTTCTTACTCTAGTTTCATACATACTTACACACACACATATGTATATGTATGTGTGTATATATACATGTATGCATGTGTGTATATATGTATATATATGTATGCATGTGTGTATGTACGTATAGAGGTATATGTACATGTATTCCCGTGAAGAAAGCCATAGCTGAAGTGCAAAGTTGGAGGCTGTACCCTATGAAGAGGGGGATTAACTCATAAAAATGCAGTATACACATTATATCAGAGATCTTTCTTTTGGTGGTGATATGTCTCCAATCAGAAGAATATGTGGGTCTGGAAATGAGGGGGTGGGAACAGGAGCGGCCTCACTTACCATCGCTCCCAATAATCTACTGAGTTATGCTTCTTGGGCTCTATAGGATTAGAGGTACTGGTTGTCATTAGAGGCATGCTTTCACCAGAGGCTACAACAAGGGTCCAATTGAATTACAAACTATGACTATCATCTGGGCACTTTGAGCCCCTTGTGGCCAGAGGCCAGCAGGTAAGAATAGTGCCCACTGTGGCAGGGAGAATTAACTCCGATCAACAGCAGGAGGTAAGGCTGAATTTACATAATGGGAACAGAGAGGCTTATGTTCGGAACTCAGATGACCCACTTGGTCATCTTCTTGGTTCTCCTTTGGTCAACTGTAATTGTGAACAGACAAGTGAAACAACCGCAGACTGAGAAGGATATGATTCCTAGGGGCTAAGACAACCTGATCATGAAAGGTTGGTAAGCCACCAAGACCAGCAGAGGTGGTAGCCGAGGGAAAGAGGGATCTAGAATGGATAGTGGAGAAGAGAGGCTAGGACAGCTAGTGCAGGCCCTAAGACCAAGTGCAGTGACGGTGGTTAACCTGAGCTACTCCTGCATGTGGATGGAGAAGTAGATTTGCATGGGACAAGGATTGAACCATGGCAGACACAGAGAGGTGCTGCTCCCTTCCAGAAAGCTCTTGCTGCCCACGTATGAAGAAGTGGTAAGCTGACAGCCTCTGGTTGGTAGCTTCTTCAGTGTCTGCCTCAGCTTCCAAGCAGCCTTAGCTAGTGACTGAGCAAGGGCCTATTCATTTACATGCCTGGACCAGCAGAGGCTTTGTCAGGTCTGTGTAGTGGTTCCCCTTGTTCAGTATTTCTGTCTCCCTTCTCCTTTTCACAGATGTTCCTCTCAAATAAATTTCTTGCACCTCTAATTCTATTTCAGTGACTGATTGCAGAGGATCCCAAACCAGCACATGCTGCATGACAAACCACCACCAAACCTCAGCAACGTGAAACATTAAGCATGTCTTACTGCTTATGAGGTTACAGGCCAGCCGGGCAAGTTTTGGTCTGAGGTCACTTATGTGTCTGCAGTCAGCTGGTGCACAGATAGGCAGCTCTGCCGGTTGCAACTGGCTTCTGTCTCAGCTTTGGGGGTTGTTGGCTATGGGCTGGTCGAGGTGGCTTCCACTGGGACAACTGGTCTTTCCCTCACATAGCATCTCGTTCCCTGGTCCTCTCACCTCGGCTTGCTCACATGGTGGTAAAAGGCTCTCGAGAGAGCAAGCTGAAGCAAGCAGGGCCTCTTGAGGACGTGGAAGTCACACACTGTCATTTTTGCCATATTCTTTTGGCCAGAGCATATCTGAAAGCCGGCCCAACTTCATTGGGTAGGAAACCACATCTTGCTGAAGGGGATACAAAGTCACATTGTAAAGTATAGGAAGAGGGACACATAAAGAAATGGGGCCATTTCCACAAGCTATCTATCACTAGGAGAATGCACTAGAAAACAGAAACTATAGCTACCGCAGTTTACTACACTTTGCTTTTTGCTTTTTAATTCTTTTAATATAATGAAAAGCAGACAGAAAATGTGGAGAATACGGTTAACGCTCACTAAAATTTTTCTTTTTTAATGTTTATTTATTTTTGAGACAGAGAGAGACAGAGCATGAATGGGGAGGGTCAGAGAGAGGGAGACACAGAATCTGAAACAGGCTCCAGGCTCTGAGCTGTCAGCACAGAGCCCGACGTGGGGCTTGAACTCAGGGACTGTGAGATCATGAGTCGTTCGCTCAACCGACTGAGCCACCCAGGTGCCCCTGGTTAACACTCATTAAATCACCATCCTACTTTAATGAATCTTAAAATTCTGTCATAGTTGGTTCGGATATTTTAAGAAACAAACTTTGAAGATACTATATACCTCTGTCCATCCTTGCTTTTTCTTTTTTGAGGTCTTCCGCTATAAATTTTAAATTCCAAATACTTTTTATTTAAGTTAAAGGCCTTGAGACTCATGCCTTCTGGTGATTCAGCAGGAAAAATGAATTATGAAAAGGAATTCTATTCATTCAGTCATTAAACAAATATTTATTATGTCTTCTATTGGCCAAGCACTGTGCTACATATGTATTGATATAGTATATTCTTACTTTTTGGTAGCATTCTATTCAATACACCGTTTTGTTACAGGCTATATATCTAAAGTGAGAAGGAAAGAACATTTCCTTTATAATCGGGGCTCTTTTTCAATACCTTTTACCAAAAAAAAAAAAAAAATTTAATACCTTAAAGCTTTGATGGTGAATCGTGTTCTCTTAAGTCTGTAAATTTGCATTCCAAGTTTCTTAACATTTTCCCTCTATGGGTTTGGCTCTTGTGTCACTTGGGTGAGTAGAATGTTTCGGCATGTTTATTTAGTTGCTAGCTGGCCACACCTTTCGTTTTCTTTTATATGATTAAATTGTTATTACTTGTAACTCCCATCTGGTTTCTCTACTTTAAAATGATGACTTCAGAGTGCAGTGCTCTCACTGGTCCTTATTTTCTGTGCTTTTATGGTGATATATATATTTATATTTATACATAGACATTTAAATAACAGCCTTATTGACATAAAATTTACATATAAAATTTATCCCTTAGTACATTCACAGAGTTGTGCAACCATTGCCACTATCTGATTTTATGGTATTATCCTGACCTCAAAAAGAAATCCTGTACCTATTAGCTGCAACTCCCCTTTCTCTTCTGCCCTCGCAGCTCTGATCTACTTTCTGTCTCTATGGCTTAACTTACTGTGGACATTTCATGTAAACAGAATAATACATCACAGCAGTCTTTTGTCTCTGTCTTCTTTAACCTAGCACAATGTTTTCGAGGTTCATCCATGTTGTAGCATGTAGCAGTACTTCATTCATTTTTATGGCTAAATAATATTGCATTGTATGGGTATTCCACAGTTTCTTTGTCCATTCACTAATTGATGAACATTTATTTGTATTCACTTTTGGGCTATTATGAAGAACGCCACTATGAGCATTCATGAACAATATTTTGTATGGATGTGTTTTCATTTCTTTGGGGCATATACCTACAAGTAGAATTGCTGCATTAAGTGGTAGCCCTAGGGGCACCTGGGCAGCTCAGTCGGTTAAGCATCTGATTTTGGCTCAGGTCATAATCTCGTGGTTTGTGAGTTCAAGCTCCACATTGGGCTGTCTGCTGTGGGCACAGAGCCTCTGTCTCCCTTTCTCTGCTCCTCCCTCACATGCACGAGCGCACACACATTTTCTCTCTCTCTCTCTCTCTCAAAGGTAAATAAACATTTAAAAAAAAGGTAACTCTATGTTTAACTTTTTGAGGAACTGCCGATTCGTTTTTGAAAGTGGCTGCACCATTTTACATTCCTGCCACCTATGTATGAGGGTTGTAATATCTCCACATTCTTATCAACACTTATTATTATCTATATTTTTATCTTAGCCATCCTAGGAGGTGTGAAGTAATGTTTCATCAAGATTTTGACTTACAATTCCCTAATTACTATTGACGTTGAACATCTTTCATGTTCTTATTGGCCATTTGTGTATCTTCTTTGGAGTATATCCATCTTTAAATTGAGCTAATTTTTAAAAAATGTTTGAGTTGTAAGTTCTTTATATATTCTTTTTTTTTAAATGTTTATTTATTTTTGAGAGAGAGAGAGAGAGAGAGAGAGAGAGAGAGGGAGGGAGGGAGGTGTGAATGGGGGAGGGGCAGAGAGAGGGAGACACAGAATCGAAGCAGGCTCCAGGCTCTGAGCTGTCAGCACAGAGCCTGATGCAGGGCTTGAACCCATGAACCCCAAGATCATGACCTGAGCTGAAGTCAGTTGCTTAACTGACTGAGCTACCTAGGTACCCCTAGTTCTTTATATATTCTGAATATAAGAATATATTTCCTTTCCGTTGTAATATAATTCTTTTGTGTTGAATTACCTTGGCACCCTTATCTCAGGTCATATCTTTACTATAGAATTTACCAAATTTTGCCTTGTTTTGTAGTCAACTAGATGAATCTTTATCTGTCATTGGGGAATAGGGAATATGTTTTGTTCATTTAAAATGAGAAAACCGGGGTGCTTGGCTGGCTCAGTTGGTGGAGCATGTGATTTCTCCATCTCAGGGTCATGAGTTTGGCCCCATGTTGAGCATGGAGCCTATTCTAAAAAAAATGGTTAAGGGGTACCTGGGTGGCTCAGTCGGTTGGGTGGCCGACTTCCGGCTCAGGTCATGATCTCGCAGCTTGTGAGTTCTAGCCCCGCATGGGGCTCTGTGCTGATGGCTCAGCGCCTGGAGCCTGCTTCAGATTCTGTGTCTCCCTCTCTCTCTGCCCCTCCCCCATGCACACTCTGTCTCTCTCAAAAATAAACATTAAAAAAAATGGTTAAGAGAGTAAATTTTATGTTAAAAAATAAAAATAAATAAAATGACAACACCTGTATGAAAAAAACTTACCATAGGGCCTGAAAGTAAATATTTCTTTCCCTCTTTTGAGTCTCCCCAGAGCACTTAGTGTGGTATTTGGCACACGCTGGCTCTCACAAATGTTTGCTGGATGTCAAGTGCACTCTGAAAGAAGGATGTGGGTTCCTGAGGCTCTGATTGGATGGGAGATCCAGAACACATTCAGGCCTTTTCAAACTAAGAATCTGAGTCACATCAGAGACTGACTCCCAACAGCTTAGTGAAGCTGTATTGTTGTCAGAGTAGGGGCCTCCAAGTGATTCTTAATCCTTGAAGGTAAGTGAGAAGCAGGCTTTCACTCAAAGTGAACCCAAACACTGACAACAACCTGACAGGCCCAGAAATTTTTTTTCCTAGTTTAATTTCAAATTCTCAAGGTGTCTACTTATTTAACTGCTTATGCAATAATAAAATTTTTACTTGTGGATTTGACCTCAATTCCACGAAATCGATTGTGGTTCTTATCAGCCTAAAAGCAGAAAGATTTTCTCAGGCAGCAACAACTACTATTGAAAAGGCAAAGAGACAGCGCTCAGCTATGGCAAGCAATTCTATTTTCAGTGACCCTTTTCTCCCTTTCTTTTTCTCTCTCACATGCTGAACATCACAAACTCTCACAATCTCTCAGAAATAGAGCAAGAGGCTGGAGATAAAGCCCTGTTTATTCCACCAGGGAGTTTCCTACCAGTTCATGTCGAGGCAACGTACCTGCTTGTCGCTTGGGTTTCTTTTTCTGAGATTCCAGGATCTGCCCCTCTCTTTGAAAATGTGTGTACGTGCAAGTCCTGAACCTAAGATGTGTACTATACAGAGATACACACAATACGTTTCTTACACAGTTCTTTTCATCTTTGAAAAATGTTCACAGGGGTAGGTCTGGCAGCTAAGTGCTTCAAATTAGTTTCTGACTCCAGCACCAGTGCTCCTGACACCTCACCAAATCACCTCCCAACAAATAATCAGGTACATGGCTCTTAAAGCCATTTTCTTCCAGGGATTGTGGTCACTTCCCAACTCTAAGATAACTAGAATCCAGTGAGGCTGGGATTAAAAAAAAAAAAAATCTCTTTTTAAATTAGGCTCTATATTTTAGAGCAGTTTTAGGTTTACAGCAAAATTGAGCTGAAGACTGAGATTTCACTCCCCTAGGCACAGCTTCCCTCATCATCAACATCCCCAGAGAGAGATCCATTTGTTACAATTGAGGAACCTATACTGACACATCATAATCACCCAAAGCCCACGGTTTACATCGGGATTCACTGGGTGTTGCACACGTATGAGTTTGGACAAATATATTGATATGTATTCACCATTACAATATCATACAGAATCATTTCACTGCCCTAAAAATCCTCTGTGTTCTGGAGAGGCTCCATTTAAAAAGGTGAAAAGAGAGGAAAAGAAAAAAGCGTGCAGCTCATAGGCTTGAGCAAACTCTCAAGTTTGTTCCCAAGTTCAGGGCTCCCAGCAGACCGGTCTCTCCACGTCCAGCCCCGGGAAGGTTGTTCTTCTTCCTTTCTTCTTCTTCTTCTTCTTCTTCTTCTTCTTCTTCTTCTTCTTCTTCTTCTTCTTCCTCCTCCTCCTCCTCCTCCTCCTCCCCCTCCTTCTTCCCCTCCCCCTCCCCCTCCCCTCCTCCTCCCCCTCCTCCTCCTCCTCCTCCTCCCCCTCCTCCTCCTCCTCCTCCTTTATTTAAGTGTCTAGCAAATGCGTTTCCTGTTGACACCGGGATGTTGTGAAAGGGCAGGAAGAGGCCACGCCACCTCCTCTTTTCCCCTTCCTATCCCATTTATGTATTTTGTACACGTTTGTTTTGGTCGAGCAGGCGGTTCCAGCGTGTGGCTATGGGGTGGTCCCAGAGGCGGTAACCCCTCCCCGAGGAGGCGAGGCCCGGCCACAACCCGCCCCATCCCGGCTCCAACTCTGCGGGGCGGGGAAGGGAAGGAGGAAGGGGGAAGAGAGTGGGAGAGAGAAAGCTGGGAGAAGGAGGCCGCCGGTGCGCCGCGAGGAGGCGGGGAAACCGGCCCGAGCTCGGCCGCTCCCCCGCGGGCTGCAGGTGGAGTCCGCAGAGGTGGTAGCCGCCGCCGCCGCCTCCCCCGGGGCCCGAGGGCGCTGGCGTGCAGCGCCGGGTGCTCGCGGACCCAGCACCAAGGCCCACGGCTCGCTCGCCGTTCCGGGGCTGCGTCTCCGCGCCTCGTCCATGGCTGAGGGCCGGCGGCGGGAGGACGAGGAGGAAGAGCTGCGCGAGCGCCGCGAGTTCGGGGGCCCGCGCCGCGCCCGGGGCCGTGCGCTGTCCGGCCACTCGGCCGCAGGTGAGGGGCGCGGGGAGCGGGAGGGGGCGCGGAGTAGGGGGGGACGGGCGCCCCGGGGCCGCGCGGGTCCTGCCCGGGACTGCGGCGGCTCCCTCACCCGCCCGGTTGGGGCGGGCTCCTTTAACTGCGCGGCGAGACGCAGGGAGAGTAGAGTGGCTTTTCCATCCTCATCCTCACTTGCGGGCCGAGCCCGAGGAAATTCAAACTGGTCTCTACCTGCTAGTGGTCCCGGAGCCGAAACTACAGGTGTTTCGTACGCAGTAAATCCAGGAGCTCCTGATTTGGGCCCGGGTGATTACTTATCTCTAGATGAGTCAGAAGCCGGCGAAGAATTCTCTGGGTCTGGCAGTCTCGGGGGACGACACCCCTCCCGTCGGGTTTGCCTGCGCTGCGGCTACCTGGTCGAACCACGTGCTGATAGTCAGGGCTGGTTTCCTGTCTCCTGAACTTCGGACCTTTGATTATTCCCTACCCCCCACCGCCCGAGCTCACTATTATCTCTATAGCACTTGCTTTGCGCTCACCATTATCTCTATAGCACTTGCTTTTGAGTTTTTAGGTGAACCCCCAACCAGTCCAGGAGGTAGCCTGCCAAAAGGCAGTTCATTTGGACTGAGACTCATTGCTGAGTCTATAGTTACTTTTGTGGGTTTTTAAAATGTTTTTTTGGGTGCACGAAGGCGGTTCGGATCAATAGTTTGGAACTTAAGAGGAGGAGTGAATAAGTGTGGATCCACACCCCTTCCCTCTTCCTGGGGCAGTTTTTCAGTCAAACATAGTGGAGAGGAAGTTCTTTGGCCTTTGGTTTCAACTGGATAAGCCATGTATCTACAAACTAGAGTGACAACAATCCTAGGGAGCTGACAACAAGAGGGAGATAGAGAAGTGAGAAGGATTCAGATGAGAACGATTCATTAAAGCCTCTTTGGAAATTGGAACATAGTAAACATCCCACCAAGTCATGGGGAAGCTTTTCTGTGTGGCTCCCTTAGCCTGAAAGTTGGAGAATTAGAAGATAACAGGTCTGTGAGGAAACAATGAGGGATAGAAGGGGTGAAAGAGAATTTGATGGAACATAAATTGTCAATTTGATGTTCTTGGTAGGAGCTTGGAACCTTAAAAATAATTCTTTATGCCCATCACTAGGATTTTCCATCAAAATAAGGCATTTGATTTTATGCATGAATACCAGTTGTTTTGAAAATAATTGATAGTTTTGTTTAGTATAATCCAGACTAATGAAATAATGGGTAATTGCTGGATATGAATTAATATTTCTTGCGAGAATACAATGAAAAAACTTTACAAAGATGTACCTCTGTTGAATTGCTGATTTAAACAGCATAGGCTGCCTTCGATTCCTACTACTTCCTTCACCAAAACGCTTCACTTTGTCTCAAAATGGACTGTATTGTGAAGAGCTGTAAAGGATGTTGGAGGTCAGACTAGATATGCTCCAGATATGTCTTCATCATTTAGTTGCAATATGCGTATTTATTCCAAGGCTGGCAGAAGCTTTTCTAGATTCTGTGGTAATACTTTGCTACGCTTTCACTCAGAAATTGGTGTTTGCAGTTTCTAACCATGTAATACGCCTTGACTCCATTAAGGGGTGAAGGACAGATTATAGAGTGGGCAGAGGGTTAAACTTGCAACATTTGGTCTTCTTTTTTCCGGATACAGTATTTAGTAGTTCACATTTCTTTAGAGGCTGTCCTCCTCTTTCCCCTCATTAGTTAACTGTGTTTTTCAGACACCATTGCATTCCTTACCAAGCTTGGGCATTTGTTAGTTACAGTTGTGCTAGATGTTGTTCTCTATCCAAGTGAGAGTGTGAACTGACCCAGAAGTTTAATGTTTCTTCTGCTTAACGTCTGTCTTTCTAATCTTTCACCTCTCCAGTTCTCAGACTTCCTCCCTCCCCCACCATTTTACAATCTAGATTTTTTCTTTGATCTCACATAACTTGACACCATACATTTGGGGTTTATGGACTTAAGGGAGTCTGTGAACTCCTTCTTTCCCTGCTAAACTTAGGTGTGGTTGTGAAGGTGTGTTTATTTACTTTTGCAATGTACATTCAGAAGAGCATATAAAACCTGTAAATTATAAAGTGAAACTCCTGTAACCTGTGCCCAAGTCAAGAAATAGAATATTGTCAGTTCCTTAGAAGCAGATCTGATCCCTCCTGGTTCTGGTCCCTTCCTTCCCCTTGAGGGAACGAACTTAAATTTTGACTTTTGCGATTATTGTTTCCTTGCTTTTCTGTATGGTCTTACCTGTATGCATATACATACACATATGTGTTTCTATACAATGTTGGTTTACTTATTTTAAAACTTCATATGACTAATGGGGCGCCTGGGTGGCTCCGACTTCCGCTCAGGTCATGATTTCCTGGGTTTGTGAGTTCAAGCCCCAGGTCAGGCTCTGTGCTGACAGCTCAGAGCCTGGAGCCTGCTTTGGATTCTGTGTCTCCCTCTTTCTCTGCCCCTTCCCCGCTTGTGCTCTCTCTCAAAAACTAAACAAACATTGAAAAAAAAAAAAACCTGCATATGAGTGGAACCATCCGATATGTATTCTTTAGTGTTACACTCTTTTCACTCAATACTGTTTGTGAGATTTATTCATATTGTTATGTGCACTTGTAGTTTTCACTGCATAAATATATCCTGGTTTTTGTCTGTCATTTTTATTGATTTGTTGGAGTTCTGACTCAGGAATCTCAACTTTTGTTTGTTGCATGTGTTGCAAATGTCTTCTTCCACTCTGCAGCTAATTTGTAAAGTTTTCATTATACTTTCTTTTGATGTGGAAATTCTTAATTTTAATGCAGATGTATTTATGAATCTTTCTCTTAACTGTTAGTGGCCTTCTTCCCTTTCTGTCACCCTTGGTTAAGAATGCTTTCTCTACCCCAAGGTCATGAAGATATTCTCCTAATCTCCTGTATTTCCTAAAAGTCTTAAAGCTTTCTTCAGACTCTCAAATGGGTCTGAGACCCTCCGGCTGACCTCCAGCATTTTTATATTGTTTCTCAAAAGGGCAGAGAATGCAAAATTTGTTGACCTCCCCTAATCACCAGGAAGAGTGGTAGGAATTTAGTAGGGTTTAATAAATACTAAATATATTTATTCTTTCTGTATGTTGATGTCTTTATGGTAAACTCTGGCAGGATTGGGGCATCTGGGTGACTCAGTTAAGCCTCCCGCTTTGGCTTAGGTCATGATCCCAAAGTTCGTGAGTTCAAGCCCCAAGTCGGGCTTGCTACTGTTAGCACAGAGCCCACTTGGGATCCTCTGTCTCCTTCTCTCTTTGCCTCTCCCTCACTCACTCTTGCTGTCTCTCTCTCAAAAAAAAAAAAAAAAAAAAAAAAACACAAAAAACCTTAAAAAAAAAAAAAAAAAAGGAAACTGGGGCGCCTCAGTGGCTCAGTTGGTTAAGCCTCTGACTTCAGGTCAGGTCATGATCTCGAAGTTCGTGAGTTCGAGCCCTGGGTTGGGCTCTGTGCTGACAGCTGGGAGCATGGAGCCTGCTTCAGATTCTGTGTCTCCCCCCATCTCTCTACCCTGCTCCTGCTCTCTCTCTCTCTCTCAAGAATAAATATTAAAAAAGAAAATTAAAAAAATTTATTTTAAGTCCCACGGAAACGGGCTACATTTACATGTTGTTTAAAAATTCTGCATTCACGGGGTGCCTGGGTGGCTCAGTCTGTTGAGCATAGGACTCTTGATTTTGGCTCAGGTCTTGATCCCAGGGTTGTGGGATCAAGCCCCGCATTGGGCTCCACACTGAACGTGCACCCTGCTTTAGATTCTTTCAAAAAAAAAAAAAAAAAAGATTCTTTCTGTTTCCCTCTGCCCCTCTCCCCGGCTCACGTGCATGCTTTCTCTCTCTCTCTCTCTCTCTCTCTCTCTCAAAAAATTAAACAAAAAAAAATCCTGTATTCACCAAGTTCTTTGAGAAGACCTGTGTAGTTATCACCATCAGTATAATATGTGCAAAACGGTGTAGAAAATACATGGAATACAAACATATTTATAAAATAGGCTCCCTGCTTTAAAAGGACATGTCATAGAATTGGGGAAGGTAAAGCTGATATTTTATTTTTTGAAAATTTCAGCATAATTAATGTAGTGTTATATTAGTTTCAGGGGTACAATATAGTGATTCAGCAATTCTATACATTACTCCATGCTCATCAAGATAAGTGTACTCTTAATCCCCTTTCACCTGTTTCACCACCCTCCACCCATCTCCCCTGTGGTAACCACCAGTTTGTTCTCTGTATTTTGTTCTCTATATTTAAGAGTCTGTTTTGTCTCTTCTTTGTTCCTGTGTTTTGTTTCTTAAATTCCACACATGAGTGAAATCATAGGTATATGTCTTTCTTTGACTTATATCCCTTAGCATTATAGCCTCTAGATCTACCCATCTTGTTGCAAATGGCAAGATTTCTTTCTTTTCTTATGACACAAAATTCTATTGTGTTTATATACCACATCTTCTTATCCATTCGTCTATCAATGGGCACTTGATGGTTGCTTCCATAATTTGGCTTTTGTAACTAATGCTGTAATAAACATAGGGGTGCATTTATCTTTCAAATTAGTGTTTTGATATTCTTTGGGTAAATACCCTGTAGTGGAATTACTGAATATTATGGTTGTTCAATTTTTAATTTTTTAAGGAACTTCCAGACTGTTTTCCACAGTGACTCCGCCAGTTTGCATTCCCACCAACAGTGCAAGAGGGTTCCTTTTTCTCCACATCCTCACCAACACAACAATCTTGTGCTGTTGATTTTAGTCATTCTGACAGGTGTGAGGTGATCGCTCATTGTGGTTTAGATTTGCATTTCCCTGGTATTTAGTGATGTTGAGCATCTTTTCAAATGTCTGTTGGTATGTCTTCTTTGGAGAATGTCTGGTTCATGTCTTCTGCCCATTTTTAATTGGGTTATTTGTGTTTTTGGTGTTGAGTTGTATAAATTCTTTATATATTTTGAATCCTAACCCTTTGTCAGATGTGTCATTTGCAAATATCTTCTTCCATTCAGTGGGTTGCCTTTTAATTTTGTTGTTTCTTCTGCTGTGCAGAAACTTTTTATTTTGTTGTAGTTCCAGTAGTTTTGGGGTTTGTTTTTTTGTGTTTTATTTTTTTTGCTTTTCTTTCCCTTATTTAGGAGGCATATCTAAAAAAATGATGCTATAGCCAATGTTGGAGAAATTACTGCCTGTGCTCTCTTCTAGGATTTTTATGATTTCAGATCTCACATTTAGGTCTTTAATACATTTTGAGTTAATTTTTGTGTATAAGAAAGTGGTCTAGTTTCACTCTTTTGCATATAGCTGTGCAGTTTTCCCAAGACCATTTGTTGAACAGACTGCATATTCTTCCCTCTTTTGTTGTAGATTAATTGACCATATAATCATGGATTTATACGTGAGCTCTCTATTCTGTTCCATTGAGCCATGTGTCTTTTTTTGTGCCAGTACCATACTGTTTTGATTACTATAGCTTTGGTGTGTATCTTGAAATCTGGGATTGTGGTACCTCCAGTTTTGTTTTCCTTTTCTTTTTCTTTTCCTTTTTAAGTTTATGTATTTATTTTGAGAGAGAAAGAGTACAAGTGGGGAAGGGACAGAGAGAGAAGAAGAGAGAATCCCAAGCGGGCTCGATGTGGGGCTCGATCTCATGAAGTGTGAGATCATGACCTGAACCGATACCAAAAGTCAGACCCTTAACTGACTGAGACACCCAGGTGCACCTCATTTTTCTTTTTCCAGATTGCTTTGGTTATTTGGGTTTTTGGTGCATCTATACAAATTTTAGGATTATTTGTTTTAGTTCTGTGAAACATGCTCTTGGTATTTTGACAGGGATTGCATTAAAATTCTGTAGATTGCTTTGGGTACTATGGAAATTTTAACAATGTTTGTTCTTCCAGTCTGTGAGCATGGAATAACTTTCCATTTGTTTGTGTCATCTTCAATTTCTTTCATCAGTGTTTTATAGTTTTTAGAGTACAGGTTCTTCACCTCTTTCGTTTAAGTTTACTCCTATTTTATTATTTTTGGTGTAATTGTTAATAGGAATGTTTTCTTAATTTCTCTTTCTTCTGTTTCATTATTAGTGTGCAGAAATGCAACAGATTCCTGTATATTGATTTTTTTTTTAATGTTCATTTTTTGAGAGAGAGCTTGCATGTGCACATGAGTGATGGAGGGGCAGAGAGAGAGGGAAACACACAATTGAAGCAGGCTCCAGGCTGTGAGCTATCAGGACAGAGCCGGATGTGGGGCTCAAGCTCAGGAATCGAACCAGGAGATCATGACCTGAGCCGAAGTCGGACACTTAACCGACTGAGCACCACCAGGTGCCCTTTCTGTATATTGATTTTGTAACTTGCAACCTTACTGAATTCATTTATCAGTTCTAGTTGTTTTTGGGTGGAGTCTTTAGGGTTTTCTATATGTATAGCATTATGTCATTTGCAAATAGTTTTACTTCTTCCTTACCAATTTGGAAGCCTTATTTCTTCTTGTCTGATTGCTGTGGCTTGGACTTCTAGCACTATGTTGAATAAAAGTGGAGAGTGGACATCCTTATCTTGTTCCCGATACTAAGGAAAAAGCTCTGTTTTTCCCCATTGAGTATGATGTTAGCTGTGGATTTTTCATAATATGGGCTTTATTATGTTGAGGTATATTCCCTCTATCCCTACTTGGTTGAGGGTTTTTATCAAGGATGGATGTTGTACTTTGTCAAATGTTTTTTCTGCATCTATTGAAATAATATGATTAAAAAAAATTTTTTTTAATGTTTTATTTATTTTTGAGACAGAAAGAGACAGAGCATGAACGGGGGAGGGTCAGAGAGAGGGAGACACAGAATCTGGAACAGGCTCCAGGCTCTGAGCTGTCAGCACAGAGCCCGACGCGGGGCTGGAACTCATGGACCGCGAGATCATGCCCTGAGCCGAAGTCAGCCGCTTAACCGACTGAGCCACCCAGGCACGCCAATGATTATGTGATTTTTATCTTTTCTCTTGTTGATGTATCATATTGATTGATTTGTGAATATTGAACCACCCTTGCATCCCAGGAATAAATCCCACCTGATCATGGTGAATGATATTTTTAAATTTATTGTTAGATTTGGTTTGCTGATATTTTGTTGAGGATTTTTACATCTATGTTCATTAGAGATATTGGCTTGTAGTTCTTTTTCTTCTTCTTCTTTTTTTTTTTTTGTAGTGTCTTTGTCTGATTTTGGTATCAGGGTAATGCTGGTCTCACAGAATGAATCTGGAGGTTTTCCTTCCTCTTCTGTTTTTTGGGATAGTTTGAGAAGAATAGGTGTTAACTCCTCTTTAAATGTTTGGTAGAATTCTCTTGGGAAGCCATCGGGTCCTGGACTTTTGTTTGTTGGGAGTTTTTTGATTACTGATTTAATTTCATTGCTAGTAATCAGTCTATTCAAATTTTCTGTTTGAATTTCTATTTCTTCCTTCAGTTTTGGGAAGTTTTAGGTTTCTAGGAATTTATCCATGTCTTCTAGGCTAATACACTTTAATGAAGATAAATAAGAACATAAAGTAGTGCATGGTGACTACCAAGTGAAGTTTAGCAAAAGAACTAAACTGTTATGGTTAATTTTTTAGTTTACCTCTCACTGTGACCTTGGACAAGTTACCTAACCTCTCTGTGC